>NC_091806.1:40270075-40573106 GCF_041296235.1 Equus asinus | reverse complement strand
CAATAGCTGTTCCCACCGTCTCTTGGTTTTGGTTTTCTAACTCTTCCCTCATCCCATCTCGCCCTAGGGTCATAAAACTTATTTCCATGGGTATTATGAAACTTTCAAAGTGAGTTCACTGGAATTAGTTAAAAGAATATATATATATATATATATTTTTTTTTTTTTATTAAGAGAAGAGGCTAATAGGTGTTAAAAAACAGGTAGGTGACCCAATTCCCAAAAGATCCAGGGGCTTGGAGGGAAGTGTGGTTGACTGTTCTCTCCCTCTCTCTCTGTCTCTCCCCTCCATTCCTTTCCTCTTAGTGACAGCTGCAACTACTCAGAAACTGCTAATCTCCTTTTCGCAGAGGACAAAAATGTTTAGAGAACTCCACTCTGGGTTGGTAATTTCCCAAAGGAAAGATCCCCTTCTGAAATATTCCTCTCTGCCCAGAATGGGAGACCTTGCCTTGGTTTGAGTTTCCTTTGAGACATGAGGCTTTGCAGCTCCTTCCATCCCTTTGGCTGCCACACTGGTGTGCAGACCTCAACCTTGGAGGCTGCACCAAAGTCTCTTGGCATCTTGGGGTCTGTCCAAGATGGGCTTTGAGGAGCTCGTTATTCCTATTCTGTTGGTCGTTGGACAAATGCATCTATGTGGGATCTCCTCCATGCCTCCCTCCCATCTATTCCACTCCCTGGAATCCTGAGGCTGTTGGATAGGGAAGATGGGATCATTTTCAGGTTTTCTCACAGTCTCAGGGCTCTCCTCAAGTTCCCCAGATGGGCTTGTTCACTCGCCCAGCTTCCTGGCCGGGAGTCCGCGTGTCCAGGCCCTCCCAAGAGCCACCCTTTCTCCTGAGCAGAAGTGGGCGGCAGGGAGAGTTCCGGAGCCCAGCTTGGGGGAGAGGGGCTCTGGGCACTCACCAGGGCTGCAGCAGAGAGCCAGGATGGCCAGGGTGACGATGATGGCGAGTTTCATGGTGGACAGGAGGCTGGTGAGTGAGGCTCTGGCCGTGTCTCTGGATCCGGTGGTCTTGAGTGAGATGTGCGTATTGAGATGCCTTCTTATATGCTCGAGGCTGCACCCAGAGAGAGGAGGGCAAGGCGTGGGATCCAAATTACGGGACCACACTATTTACTTGGGCATCAGATCCGTGGAAAAAGTAAATATTCTCTTTTCCCAACCCAGTTTCTGACCCCACTGAAACTGAGGTCACACAATGGGCCACTTGGGAGGGGTGGAACCCAGAGTCCTACATGGAGGCAGCAAGGAGATTGGAGTCAGAGAGCGTGGAGACCTGGCTACTTGTGCCACTCTCTTTGAACCTGAGCACTGGGGCAGTTCAGTTCAACAGAAGCAATTGTAGAGGCCGCCTGGACCCATCACCCCGGGAGAAACTGAGTGGCAGCGACAGGATGTGGACTCAGGACTCCTGACCCTCCACTGGGCTCCTTCCACCACTCCTCTCCCAGGGAGGCGGCTGGACCTCAAGCCTTGAGGGTCACATGGTCCAGAGCATCACGGTAGTCACACTTGGGGGATACCCTGGAGAGAAGTATGTCGACAGGTGAGGGACTTCTCCAGAATGCCCACGAGAAACCCAAGCCCCAAATCAGGCTGGAGAATGCCCTGCTTGAGCTGGGTCCGTTCCCACCTGCAACTGCTCTCAAGTCCTGCCCTCCCAATGGCCAAATCGATGGGCGCTCCAGCCCTTATCTCGCTTGATCTCTTAAGGGCCTTGACCCTCTTAACGTTTCCTTCTTAAGCTGTTCTCTCTCCTGTGCTCCCACGCCTCAGTTCTTTCCTCCCCAACTGTCATTGTTCTTTAGATGTTTGTTCTTTGCTCACTGTGCTTACTTACGTGTTGGTGGTTCCAGGCTTTGGCCATAGCCCCCTTCTTGCCTCCCCTCGCCACGTCCCGTGGCCACTCCCTTCCTTCTCCAATGCCAATGCCCTAGAACACAGGCCTGGCCTGGCTAAAGTGGAGTCCTAAACGGCCCCTTTGCCTCCTAGCCTGCCTTCCTCAGCCATCCTCGGAAAGGCCAGCAGAATGAGCTTTCTAAAATCCACCGATCATATCCTTCTCCTTCTTGAAACCCTTTGAAAGCTTCCTTTTTGTGGTCAGGATAAAATTCAAGTGCCATTTACAAGGCCCTTGTCCACTGACCATTTGGGCATGTGGCATTTGAGCCTCGGTCCGCCACTCCCATACGGTAATCTAACTCTAGCCCGGTATTTGCAGATTTGAGAACACTCCATGTTTTCCTTCATGCCATTCTACCTTTCACAGGCTACGCCTTGGTCCTGGAATGCACATCTCCTGCCTTGTCTACTTCTCCCAATCCTATTTGTGTTTCAAGATTCAATCACATGTCTGTTCACTCATTCATTCAACGAATGTTGACACCTACTGTGTGCCAGGCACTGTGCTAGGACTTGGGATAGACATGGAGAGGCACTGCCTGGAGCCCCTTCAAGAAGAACTTGCCACCTGGCTACGAGGAGTGTGGTCAGCAGAGAGCTGCCAGCTGCCAGTAACTTTCGGGTCTGCTCCAGCTGCAGACTGCTGCGTCACTCAAGTCATGCCCTTCCTGGGGGCTGCTCACATCTGGCAACCGAGCAAGGAGGGCACTTCTGCACCATGTGGGATAATTCTGGTGGGCAGGACTTACTCCAGCGCTCCCTGCCCAGTTGGCTGAGACTTTGCCAGGCCTGCATTGCAGGCCAATTTTCCTTTTGTCCAGTGCAGCTTTCCCCACTTCCCTTCACAGTTGCTGATCCCTAATGACAATCTTGCACTCCAGACTCCATCTCAGCATCTGCTTTCTTGACAGCATCAAACCACGACGGAGATGCAGCGATGAACGAAGCAGGCCTGGGTCCCTGCCTCTGTGGAGCTTCCGTCTGCTGGGGGAGACAGACAAGGAAACAGGGATGAAAACAAAATAATTGCAGGTGTGTTCAGTGCTAGGGGAGAAATTAGCATGGCGCTGGGACAGAAAAGGCGAGTGAGACCCACTCAGGTGAGGGAATCAGGGCGCTCCTCTCCAAGCAGGTGATCGATGCTGAGCCCCATATGGGGAGGGGTTCTAGGTGGAGGGGATGCCAGCACCGAGGCCACCAGGTGGAAAGGACTTGAGTGGACCTGAGGAGCACAGAGGGGCCCTTGTGCTGGAGTGAGGAGCATGTACCAGATGTACAAGACCGGCGGGGACCAGATCTCACAGGGCCTCCCTCTAAGGTCACGGAAAACTCTGGAAGGGTTTGTTTAATGCTTTTTTTTTATTGTGTTAAGATACACGTAATGTAAAATTTACCATCTTAACCATTTTTATGTGTACAGGTCAGTGGTATTAAATACATTAACATTGTTATGCAACCATCACCATCATCCATCCCTAACTTTTTCATCTCGTAAAACTGAAACTCTGTACCCATTAAACACGAACTCCCCATTCTCCCCTCCTCTAGCCCCTGGAAACCACCATTCTACTTTCTAGCTCTAAGATTTGACTACTCTAAGTATCTCATATAAGTGGAGTCATGCAGCATTTGTCTTTTTGTGACTGGCTTATTTCACTAAGCGTAATGTTCTCAAGGTTCATCGTGTAGCATATTGCAGAATTTCTTTCCCTTTTAAGGCTGAATGAGATTCTAGTGTATGTATAAACACGTTTTGCTTACCCGTTCATCCCTCGATGGCCACTGGCATCGTGTCCACGTTTCAGCTACTGTGGATAATGCTGCTGTGAACATGGGCAAACAATCCGGAAGATTTTATTCAGGAGCGGGATATCTGATTTTCCTTTTGGTGAGATGGTCCTGACTATTCTGAGAAGGGATGGGGTGGTATGAGGGTGACAGAGCAGCTCAGCAGAAGAGATGGTGGGGTTTGGACCAGCTTACGGCAGTGGGGTGAGGATCTGAGAGACACACAGACATGCTTGGTGCTGGATAGAACAAGGCGGGTGGGGGAGAGGCAGGTGTCAGGACGAGCCCTGTGGGTTTCTGGCACGGACAGCTGGGTGCGTGAGGTACTATTCTCTGACCAGGGAAGACTCGGGGGGAAGCGGGTCGGGGATGGGAACCGAGTGAAGCCTTCTCCAACCTGTGGTTCCCGTTAGTGTTCCCTTTCACCGTGAGCAGCTATATCCCCACCGTACGCTGTTTTGACTCCACAGTTGTTTACTTGTTCAGCTCTTTTACGTGATGGTTGCTAAACAGAAATCCGTGGAGCATGAATTGATGAATGAGGCCTTCATATCACGTGATGTTTGGAGGCTCAGAGGTGCCTTAACGTGGTTGAGAACACAGGTTCTGTAACTAGGCACCCATGAGGACTTGTGGAGTAAATTACTGTGAGTCCATACAATAAAACACCGTGTGGCTGAAAAATCAGGATAGGAAGACCTTCTGAGTGGATGAAGAAATGACCCCCAAGGCAAGCTGCAAAGGGAAGAAAAACCAAGGTAGAACAGAATCAAAAACAGACTAAAAAGGAGCAAAAAGAAGCCACATAGGTAATTGCTTATATATGCATAAAACATCTCAGGGAATGGATGGTACGGGTTGTTTCCAGAAAGGAGAACCATGTGGAGGGATCACTGAGAGAAGACTTCACTGTAAGCCCTTTGGTCCCTTTGAATGTGGAGTCGTATGAATATATCATCGATCCAAAGTAAATTTTTAAAAAGAGTGAACAGATTTCACACATGCTATAACATGGACGAACCTTGAGGACGTGATGCTAAGTGAAATAAACCAGTCACAAGAAGACAAGTGCTGTATGAGTCCACTTACATGAGGTACCCAGAATTGTCAGATTCTTAGAGACGGAAAGGAGAGTGGTGGTTTTCAGGGGCTGGGGGGACGAGGATGGGGAGTTTATGTTTGTTTAATGGGGACAGAGTCATAGTTTGGGATGATGACAAAGTCCTGGGAGTGAATGGTTGCACAACAATGTGAATGTGCTTAACACCACTGAACTATACATTTAAAAGTGGTTAAGAGTGTAAATTTTATGTTATATGTATTTTATCACAATTAAAAAATAATAATAATAAAAAGAGGGAGAGCAAGTTCTAGAATAAGCCTGTCTGAGTTGAATCCCAGATCCATCGGTTACTAGCTATCTTATCTTGGGCAAAGTACTTCATCCCTCTCTGTCTCGATTTCCTTGTCTGTACACTGAGCATAACGATATTATCTACTGCATTCGGCCGTGAGGATTAAATCTGTGTAACGCCCTGTAAGTGGCACCTGGCGTGGAGAATGTATTCAGTAAACGTTGTCGAGTATTGTGTTCGCGCGTCTCTGTGTTTAAGGCACAAGAGGGAGGCCTTTCAATGTTGGGTTTTCTTGTTCAAGTCTACACACGCGTGACTCTGGGGAATACAGAGGATCTTGGGTAAGCTGTGCTGCTTTCATGCTGGCCTGGGCCATTAGGATGAGCTTTTCCTTTGTTCCTGCCACCCTGCTGTGTCCATCACGTATACCTGTGGGCCTAGCTGACTCCCGTGTTCCTGACCTGATCCCAGGGCAGGGGTTGATAAGTAAGGTTACTTGAGGACAGAGTGCTTCCAGGGTCCACCTGTAGGTAAGCCGTGCAAAGAGGCTTAGGGTACCCAGGAGTATTTTCACCTCTCCGTCCTTGAGCTGTAGAGTGAGGGCCTCTCTGTGTATTCTCCCCCAAGCCAGCTGTTTGACAGAGAGGGCCTCCTGGACACACGACATGACCACTTAGTGACATGGCCCAGAGGTCATGCAGAAAATGGCCCCACGAGTGTCATTTGAAACAGTTCATTGGGTCAAGAACCTTAAAAATAGCACTCTGTGTGATATTCTCTAAGCTGTGATATAGGAATTGTGTACATCCTGTTCTTGCTCCTGCCATCTCTCTTTGGATGTTCCTTCTCTGGTTCCAAGGGTCCCCAGACAGGCACTTCCATCCTGGCCCTTGGGAGAGCCTTACAAGGTGGCAGGGCTGTCTCTCTCCCCTGCCCAGAAGCCTGTAGAGCGACGGCTTCTCTGACTTGCCCTGTGGAACAGTTAGGCAAAAGTGTTAGTCAAGGCTCAGAACTTCTCAGACTCTAACACCTGCTCCTTAAATCCCTAAACCCCACACGCTGTGAGTTCCAGGCCAGAGGCCTCAAGCCTGCCTCAGCACATCTGAGGACTGGGAGCCACTATTTCTGGCTAGTTGTGGGCAGTCACCTGGTCACTGTGCAAAGAGCAACTGTTTGCAGGAAGACAAGCCGCTCGATTGTTAGCACCTGGGGCATGGCAGTGAATTGGCATGGTTCCTGCCAGGCCCCCGAACCAAAACCGTAGCCCGTGTTGGCTCTTCCTGGCTCTGGGTGAGCCCTGACCTGGAGTTACTGGAGCTTCAAGGGCAGGGCCTGGCCACAGCTGGGGGAGCGGCCAGGGAGCCTGCCCTAGGCCCAGCCTTCCCCTGGCTCCATCTCGGAGGGTGTGAGCGCCTTGTACCTGGCTCTGGCCTGCGAGAAGAGCAGGAGAAAGCCTTAGCCAGAGCCTGAGGGTGGGAGGGACCCAGGGGATCCTGAAGCCCTGCCTGGGGATTTGGATTCTAATGTCCACTGGCTCCTCCTCCATGCACACAGTGTGAGTATGACACATGGGTGCCAGGTTGTGAGCCATCTTCAAGGCCCCTCAGGGAGCCTGCCCAGGTCCCCACTCAGAGGTCTGGCAGCAGTGGGGGGTCGGGGGGCGGTGGTCTGGGCCAGCAGCAGCTCCCCGCTCGTCCTGCTAGAAAGTATCAACTGAGACCAGATGTTTACCTCTGGGCTTGGCGCATGGCTATCCTGATGAGCAGGAAGCGGAGGTACAGCCTGTGCTGGCATCTGGCTGCAAGTCCCAGCACGGCCCAGAAAACAGGTTGGAGGCCATGGGCGGGCCATTCTGATTCTTTCCATCCTGTTGGGCCACTGGGGGCTCAGGCCACCGGCTCATGAGGTCAAGGGGTCAGCTCATGGGGCAGACCAGAGCTCAGCCTCCTCCCTCCACCCTGGGCTTCCGGCTCTGTGCTCGCTCAGGAAGCAGGCCCTGAGCACAGCAGATTTTCCCTGTGGGTTTGCTCCATTCTCTTCTGCCTCGGTGGCTCCTGGGGCTGACCCCTGCATTGACCCAGGACCCTCCCGGGAGGGCCTGGCAACTTCTGGATACTCCAGCTGTTTTGTCCACTGGTCACGATGCCTAGGGCCTGTGAGTTTTTAGAGGATCTAAAAAAATGTCATGGATCTACTGGCTCCAAAATATAAAGAGAAAATCTCAAAATAGTAATTAATAAATATTTATCTAGGTAACGTTACTGCAAGTAGATTATTGCAACTCATTTCAACCATGATATAGTTATATGTAGATACAATAAAGTTTAAATCCTAGGAACCAAATCATAATTCTTCCTAGGATCAGAATTATTAAATTTATACAAGCCCCTTCAAAAGTTCACAGCCAAAATTACATTCATTATGAGAAGTTTATCTATTTGAATGTGTTTGATATAATATGGAGTGGGAACATCAAAACTAAGATTAGCGCCTCGTGTCCTGCTCGCCCAATACCCGCAGCTATGGCCATACCAGAGCACAGCCACCCACAGAACAGGCAGCGTGGATCAGAGGGAAGAAATACTCCAGCTTTCCTCTCGTCCCATCCTCCGATCTATAGCCAGAACCTTCCACGGGCTAACAAACTGACATTCAGCCAGCAAGGGGGCCCAGGTTTTCTGGTCCTTAGAGGTCGGCCTCCTGAGGCACAAAACAGATCAGAGACAGGTGCAGAATGGATGGTTGGGTGAGTTCAAATATAGAATAACCAGCACATAACAGTATCATTCTATATATTCGGTTCTGGATCTCGCTTTTCCCACTTAATACTATGTCTTGGATATCTTTCAACTTTGGCACCTGTAGATACACTTGATTTTTCTCATGCTACATAATATCCCTTTGCAGGATGCAATCTCATCTTATATAATATAATGTAACCAGTACCATATTGACGGATGCCTGAATTGTTTCTAGTTTTTGTCCTATTACAAATCACACAGTGACCTACACGCCTCCTTCTGTCCTGGGGGTTCTTTCCGTGGGAGAGACCCCTGGATTTAGACATGCTGCCATTGGTATTGACTTTCCCAAGCTCATCCGTTGCCACTGCAGATGGGTTGTTGATGGTGAATGTCAGGGCTGGGAGGCGGGAGGGTGTCAGGGGTGGGATTGTCAACTGTTCTGATTTCCCACAGGGATCTTGGTCATTTTTCCAGTGCAAATTGGCCCTCAGCCCATAGATAGGACAGTAGCTGGTGTACTGAGAGTCGGCAGAGATGTTAATGTGGGCTGCTGAGAGGCATCCTGGGGGCACACATCACCCACCCCCCAGCTGTGGGTTGTACCCAGACACAAAGTGACCTGGCTTTTGCTGTTTGGAGGGTTTCAGGGAGGGGTGGGGGTGCGGCAGGCTCGACCTGCTGAGGATCTGAGCACTTTCTTGGCTCCCCAGCCAGGCAGGGCGGATTGAGCTGAAACTTGGGAGTGGGCGGGTGGAGCGGGGCCGGGAGCTGGGGATGTGCCTCCGGAGTCCGGGGCACCCAGCAGAACCAGCAGGTTCTTTGCTTTGGGGTAAGCTCCCTCCGAGGGGTGGGGACACTCAAGTTGATGGAAGTCCCTGTTCTGCAGGGTGGAAACTGGTTCCCCTCCGTTTCACAGGCCGGCTCTGTGCATTTGGGCAGCAGATTTTTGGGGTTGACAGCACATGACACGATGCACTTCTTGACCTTCCTCAGGAAGCTTGCTCACTTTCTTGCTTAATTCTGCAGGTTCTTTGTTCGGTGGTGAGTCACCCGTGTCCTGCCCTCCGTTTCTGCCCTCTCCCACCTTCCCTGTCCTGTGCTTGTTCCCACCCGTAGGCTTGGTAGGTCACCGCTGGGGCCCCTCTGCCCCAGCACCCTCAGGGTGCTTTGCACGGGGCTCTCAGCCGTCATGGGGCACATGAGCCGACATGGTCAGCAGACGTGGGTCAGGGCCCCGCTCTGATGCTGGCCGGCCCAGCGGCTCTGCAGGGCTGCAACTGTCCTGCGCGCACAGGGAGCAGGGAGGGGAGACAGCTGCAGGCTCCTTCTGGCTCTTGGTCTGAGGCCCAGCGATACCTCACACATAGGAGCCTGGTGAGCCCCTGGTCCTGCGTCCCCCACCCAACGGCCTACGCTGTCCCCTCTTAGCTCCACCTCACCTTCGGTCCATCAGGGTGATTCAGGGTCCTCGAAGACAGGCGCTTAGGAAATGAAATAGAAGTTCCCTTTATCTGTCAATGTCTCTGGCATCTATCTATCTATCAGGTATCCAGCTTTTTCTATCTATTTTTATAACTAAAGTAGTTATATTTTATATTAATATATATTTTGTATCTAATATATATTATGTAATGTATATTTATCGCATATACATATATAAATATATGAAGACTGTATATTACATATGATACATAATATATAATATAATGTTTATATTATAGGGGGCTGGCCCGGTGGCATAGTAGTTAAGTTTGTGTGCTCCTCTTCGGTGGCCCGGGGTTCGCTGGTCAGATCCTGGGTGTGGACCTACACACCTCTCAGCAAGCCACGCTGTGGTGGCATCCCACATAGAAGAACTAGAAGGGCTTACAACGAGGATATGCAACTATGTACTAGGGCTTTGGGGAGAAAGAAAAAAAGGAAGATTGGCAACAGATGTTAGCTCAGGGCCAATCTTCCTCAACAAAAATAAAAATAAAAAAACATAACAAAAAGAACCTGGTGTTCTGATTCATTAAAAAATAGTTTATATTATAACTAAAATAAAATGTAATTTCAGTCTCAAGCCTTCATTCTGCTAAGGGGATGGAAACTTAGTCTCGGTCATCTTGGGGACCCCCTCTCCAGGGTTGTGCCTATCTTTCAAGGGGCTTGTGCGGAACCAAGGAGTTGGCAGGATTTGTGTTGGTGAGGGCATCTGGTACTTGATATCTATCACCTGTCACCATCCTGTCCCTTGTTTGCCATCAGTCTGTGTGGGCCGCTCCTGAGCGGTCCCTCGGCATCATCCACAGGCCTCCAGTTCACTGGCTTTCTCTGCCACCTCAGGGCCACTCCTGGGTGCACAGGAATCCTGCTGCTGCTCCCACGCTGTGCCGGGGCCTGGAAGTTCTGCAGCGACACCTCCGAAGGCCTGTATCATGCTCCCATTTCTTCTTGAAGGGTTCTGCCCTCTGCTCCCAGATTCTTCAAACCCATCTGGGGACTGCCACCTCACTAAGGCTTGGTCTCTCCAGTGGCTTACCTGGGGGATTTGATGCCTGGAGAAGATAATTTTTTACTGCTTCCCTACTCTAGACAACAAAAATTATTCTCAGTAATAGCTGTGAAATAAAATGAACAAAAATAAAGGTCAGAAAAGAAAAACAGACAGTGATCATTTATTTATATATTCATGAAGATAATTTCTTTTATTGAAATACACACACACACACACACACACACGTGTGTGTATATATATAAAACCATGCCAGTAAAAATAAAGATATTAGAGCACACACAAATAGTCACACATTAAAACACAACTATTTATTAATAGTTTGTAGATTTCCCTAACGAAATTTGATACTTTGGTTATAGTCCGATATATTAATATTTCATGTAAATAATTATCAAACTATATTCACCAATAAGTGAATTTTATTAAACCAAAATGTCTGCCAAAGGTAAAATGTAAGCAATTGCTCAATTGTACCACTGATATAATGTTTTATTGTTTTGATTTGGCCTTTAGTTCTAAAACAATCAACTGAAAAAGAATACGTTTGAACTTCAAAGATACTAAAATTCTATAAAAGATTTTATGTACGAACTAAAATTTTCACTTTTCCAATAAAAGTATTATACCTTATACTCTTTTACTATTTACAATTTTAAAACTCAAATAAAACCTCCAAGTGGCCTCACAGTATGACAGAAGCGCAGCAACTCAAGTTCTGTTTCTTGGTCTTTACAACCATGGTGCTTTCGTCGTTTACTCTGAATTTACGGTTTGAACGCAGGAACAAGTAGCTCACAGGAGCCAAGTCTGAAGCCCGTTCCAAGGATTCTGCACCTTTGTGAACCGACTCTTGACACAAACGTGGCAGAGACCAACTGAGTGACTGGGAGTTCTCAGAAATACTGTCCACACAGAATATAATGTTTATTAAAAGATAAGCCACAAACTTGCTCATTTGGAGCTTACATCTATGTTATGAAAACTCAACTGTAACCACAGCAAATACTTAAAACTCTGGGGAGTTTTTAGGTTGGAGTATGTTGTCACTGACGTTTAGAATTGCTGGCACCTGGTGATAGTGAAAAGCATACTGACTTTTAGTGAGTCTTAATCATTGTTTTTATTTATTTTTTTGGTGAGGAAGATTGGCCCTGAGCAAACATCTGTTCCCAATCTTCCTCTTTTTGTTAGAGGAAGATTGTCACTGAGCTAATATCTGTGGCAATCTTCCTTTCTTTTATGTGGGATGCCACCACTGTGTGGCTTGACGAGCAGTGCTATGTCCCGGCCCGGGGTACGAACCTGCGAACCCCAGGCTGCTGAAGCTTGGGGACTCAACCACTACACCACCGGGCCGGCCCTTAACCATTGTTTCTAAATCCTTTTACTGCCTGTTCCTGGAGCGGGCGGCAGGCAGGCCGCTGCTTTCTGCAGGGACCACCAACCTGAGGTAATACTTGCTTGTCACATTCCGGCCTCCCTGAGAATCCTTTCCTAGGCCAGGGGTGCGGTGGGGGCTCTGGAAGTCTGGCTGTTACATGAAACGAGCGCCTGGAGGTCTT
Source organism: Equus asinus (assembly GCF_041296235.1). Classification (NCBI taxonomy): domain Eukaryota; kingdom Metazoa; phylum Chordata; class Mammalia; order Perissodactyla; family Equidae; genus Equus; species Equus asinus. The sequence goes on along the minus strand of NC_091806.1, from coordinate 40,561,248 downwards.
TCTGTTCCTGGGAAGGTCTAGGATTCTGAACTGCATAAGCCAGGAAAAGATGCCCCCTTTCTCTGCCTTCCCAGGGCCGCCTGAATCAGAGGCAGAGCCAAGAGAGGAAAGAAAAATAAGAGAAAAATAATAGGTTACTGTTTCAAAAACTTCCCATGGCAAGTGGACAGCTTGGGAGGAATCTCCTCTTCTTGTGCCCCTGGGAGCTGGACAGGCACAGGGCGGCTGCACCGTGCCATGGTGGCGAGGCCCAGGTGAGGTCCTTGCTGTCTCTTCAGCCCCAGACAGCTGGGAAGAGGCCAGGCTGCCCAGGCCTGAGATGGCCGGGTGGTTCTTGGGAGCTGCCTTCGGCTTGCCCTAAATCTGAACTCCAGGGAATTCTACTTCTATCCTCTGGAAGGGCCAGGAGGAGCATCAGCTCCACCCTCCGAGCTCTGGAGGTCTCAGGCCCAGAGAGATGCTGTAGTTAGCAGAGGTGGCCTAGCATGTTAGGGGCAGAGGCAGCACTTGAACCCGGCCCTGCGGCGCTCAGCCCACGAGCCTTCCCGCTGTGCTGAAGCGGAGAGCACAGCCTGGCTCCTGCTGTTTATTGCTCATCTCTAAACACACCCAATATTGTATGAGCAAACACGGTTAAATGCATGTGTGCTCTGAATTTCATGGGCCCTTGGCGCTTGTAAAAATGCTGAAAAACAACCACTCCTGCTGTAATTCACTTTTCTCTAAAATCACTGGTGGCTCTTTTCTGGGTGGGTTCAGAAGGCCAGGAAATAAGATAACTAGAGATCACGCATCCCTCAGTCCCAGAGGCTGGAGATGGAGATGCCCTGGCCAGGCAGGGACAACTGTGAGCAGCCTGTCCCCAGTGGCCCCGGAGAGGCCTGTGACAGACAGGTGGCCTGACCTGAAGGGACAGAAAGTGTGGGGGTTGCCTCCTTGGGGCTCTGGCTCAGCATGGGGTTCATGTCCAAGGTTAGGGTCCACGTTGCCCCCCTGAGGTCCATTCTCCCCAGAGCAGCCAGAGTGACCTTTTAAAAATGTAAATCAGATTACGTCATTTCTCTGTTAAACCCTTCTTGGCTTCCCACAACACTTAGAATAAAATCCAAAAATCTTACCTGGTCCATGCGACCTGGCATGACCTGTCTTCAACCTTCTCTCAGGTCCTACCCTGTGTCACTCCCCTCCCACTCAGTATCCTGTTGCCTCCTTACCTGCAGGGTACACAGAGCCCAGGCCACCTCCAGGCCTTTGCTCTTGCGTGCTCTCTGCCTGGACACTCCACTGCAGATTATTTTCTGATTGCGCCTTCTATCATCATCATACAGGTGTCACCTCATGCATCCCCTCTGCGGATAAGCCTGCCCTGGTCACTGTGTCCCCCTCCTCAGTCACTCCGGGTCCAGAATATGGCTTTCTTGCCTTCAGAGCCTTTGTCACCATCGAAATGCTCTTGTTGACATGTTTATCTGTTTATTTCCTGTCTCCCCCCTTAGAATGTGAGCTCCACGCTCACCTCTGGTTCTCCAGGGCCCAGCACAGAGTCAGTACTTATTACATATTTGTTGAATGAATAAACAAGGCTCTGAGCCTTTCACCCTTCGGCCCCAAGCCCCTGCTCCAGCCTCACTTCCAGGCGTGCTGGAGCATTCGTGGGAGGCTGCGTATAGCACCCAGGCCCACCCCTGGGGTCTGGCCTCAGCAATTTCTGGCCTCCCGAAATGCACTCAGCTGTCTTGCCCCATCTCCACCTGCTGAAATCCTTCTTACCTTCAAGACCAAAGGCAGCCCACAAAGTCTCCTCTCACCTCGTCAGGGACAGTACGTCATTGACAGTGCCAACAGCAGCCATGACTCACACCTCCCCTCTGCCCGGCACCTTGCTGATGCCCTCTCTCATTTAACCTTCACAAGAACCCTCTGAGGTAGGTACTATTCCTGTCCCCATTTCAAAGATGGGGAAACTGAGGCCCAGAAAGTCGCCCAAGCTCTCCTAGTCAGCAAGTAGAGGAGTTAGGATCTAAACCCAGGGCGGCTGACCCCAACCCACGACCTGCACCCTCTCTGCTGAACCTGCCTCCGTCCGGCCCCACCTCGCCTCTCCCCTCACTTGCAGCACTGGTCCCTGCAGTCTGTCTGGAGCGACCCGAGATCCCGCTGACATCCCCATCTCGAGGCTCCGAGCCCTCCTCGCTGTTCCTGGAACCTTGGCATGCTGTGCATCTCCACCACTGTGGCCGAGTGGGATTGAAAATAATTTCAGCCCTTCTCTCCCCACCTCAAGCTCCTGCCCTTTCTGGGGTAGTGGAGGAGAGGCACCCTTTCCCCCGCCCTTTATCTTTTATTTTGTTAATTATTTTTCACAATAAAAATTGATTCCAGGGGTCAGATCTGTGGCTTGGTGGTGAAGTTTGGCGTGCTCCACTTCAGCAGCCTAGGTGTGAATCCTGGGCGTGGACCTACACCACTCATGGTGGCCATGCTGTGGCAGTGACCCACAAAGAAAATAGAGGAAGATTGGCACAGATGTTAGCTCAGGGCAAATCTTCCTCAAGCAAAAAGAGGAAGATTGGCAATAGATATTAAATCAGGGTGACTCTTCCTCAGCAGGGGAAAAAAAAAAATTGATTCCATAGAATGAGACATAAAAATTCTGAAGGAAAGTAGATTCCATACTGGTAAGAGACCAACAGAACTTTGGTAAAAAGAAACCAATGACTGTAGATGTCACCTTAACAGTTTTGGGTAATAACGTCCTTCTCTGTGGTCCAAACTGCTAAACAGTAAGTATTAAAATACCATCCTGACTGAAGTAAATTCCCCTCTCTTTCCTCTGGAGGGTTGGACTTTTGGTGAAAAGGTCCCCAGACTGAGGGTGGCACTTCTGGGACGTTGTCCTCTCAACAGACAAGGCAGCGTGAATCTGTGGATGTTTATGGAGGCGGGACTTTTTCCTCAGCCTCAGGGGTCTTCTCTGTAACGGGGCCAATGGCAGCCACCAGCCGGAATCTCAGAGGGGTCGTCAGAGTTCGGTCAGTGACGGGAGGAAGCCAAGGCTTTCCAGAGGCCTCGGTTTGAGTAGTGAGAGGAGACGGGTGTGGGGAAGGGACTGTGGCTGGCTGGGCCCAGGCGCCGCGGAGGGTCTCACAACCGTGTGGGGAGGCAGACGGACCATAGCTCATGGGCAGTGCCCTAGGAGCTGCTCGGAGGAGAAGACGACTTCTGAGTGGATGCGGAGGCTTCCTGGAGGAGGCGTCTGTGAGCTGGGTTTGGCGGGGGCCGGGAGGAAGCAAGGTCAGAGCTGGAGAGGCGGGGCGCCTCCGCCTGCTGTTCTTCCACTCAGCACTCACTTGGTAAGGCCCAGTGCCGCTTCTGGAGACACGTCTAGCGGGGGAGACAGGCGCTAACTGCGATCGTGACATGTCCATGAAGGAGAGACTCGGGCGTGTCACGGGGATTGCGGGGATCCGGGTGCTAGAGGAAGTGCCTTTGGGCAGAGGGAAGGAAGAGTATAGGAAGCTTGGTGGCTGGAGGGCGCAGGAGACCCGGGAAGAGCCAGCGTGGCCGAAGCCCATGTGCTAGATGAGGCTGGGGACCTCTGGGCAGTGGCCTGTCCAGACAGAGCCCTGAGCGCCGAAGGGGCGTCTGGGTTTAACTTGGTCGCAGGACACTACAAAAGGTGAGTGGGGAGGCTGGAGCCAGGCAGTGGGAGGGGAAGGAAGTGCAGCCCGAGACTGGAGGACCGAGGAGAAGGGGTCTTGTCGGGTGGGAGAGCTGTACCAGTCGCACACTTCAATTCACTGAGTCTTCTAGAAGCACCACGTTGGAGGGCGGGTTGGGAGTGGGGTGGCCTTTGGTTTCATTGTTATCTATACTCTGAGGTCATGGCTGTTATGGTTGTTAAGTGAATGCGAATGGTCCCCCGACTGGGCTCATGGACTTGGACTCAGACAGGGACACCGCCCGCGCATACACACCCACGCAGGCCTGGGACGGGCTTCTGCCTCCCTTGCTTGGCCTGAGCCTGGCTCCACCCTCAGCCCCACAAGCCCTCAGATCATCTCCTGGGAGAGCCTGCTAGAGAAATGGCCTCCAAGGGGGGATCTTGCGTGGTTGGGCTGGTGACCTGGGGCACCCTGGATGTGAACTCCTGTTCTGCCTGCCCTGTCCTCAACTCCTCACCACGCTCATCCCTGCTCCACCCTGCCCCACTCGAATTCTCACGGAGCCCTGTCTCCTCTTCCCCAGCAAGGCCCTGACCTGCTGGAGCCTCAGCCCACAGATCCTTCACCACGACCGGGAGCTGATCCCTCTCCCCCAGCAGCAAGGGTGACCCCTGACCCAGTGAGCTGGATGGTGGGGCCCTGGGGCATCCTGGTGGGCCTGGCTGTGGGCTGGGGGTTAGGACGGGGCTGTGGGCAGGGCTGGCGGTGCTTCCCAGGTCTCAGGGTGGGTTTGCCCCAGCCAGACCCCTTTGTGACCAGAGCTGAGGCATGGGCTATACCCAGCCTCCCTCAGGGTTAAGTGAAGGATGCACCTGAGGATTCATGCTTTCATTTCACAAATATTTATTGGGCACAGCTATAGGCCTGGGGGACCAGCTATAAGCAAGGTAGGTGTGGTCCCTACCCTCAAGGAAGCTATGTCTTGCTTTGACGAGTATTCCAGAGGACAAGCTCCCCCAGTTGGAGCCCCACAGTCAACTCTTCCCAAGCCTTGGTTTTCCCATCTGAAAAATGGGTGTAGCACCCGGTTGGCAGGGTTGTTAGGGTTAGAGAGGGTTAGTGGTGACATGGCTGGCCTTGGACCCTCTTCGTTCTGACCCTGGAGTTAAGCAGCCTTGCGGTCTGGCCCCAGTTCTGGGGAGAGGCTTTCCTGGCCCAGGGGGCTCACAGGCCTTCCTTAGCGAGGCCCCTTCTGCCAGGAGCTGAGCTCACGGGGCGGGGTGGCCCCAGGGGCCACACATCCGTTATTCTCCCTTTCCTGGGAGCTGGTCCAGAGACAAGGGGCAGGGTGTCTGGTTTTCGTCGTGCGGCTGTCTCTAATTCCTCTGGCATCTGAGCTGCTTTTCAGAAGGAGGAAGATACACTTAACTGGTTGTGACCCAGCTCGGCGCTGAGGGTGGAATCTGGCAGAGCTGGATTCGAAGGCCAGCTGGGCCACTTGCTAGTTGGTGACCTGGGCAAGGTACCCATCACCTCTGGGCAGCAAAGGCCCCATTTGGAAAATGGGAATAGTTATTTCTGCCCTGCCTATTCCACAAAGTAGAAATAGACGTGACAGTGCTTCGTAAATCATAAAATATGAAGCTGGGGTTCTCCTTTGTGTTGGCCTTGTTTTGGGTGGGCCTCTGCCGGGGGACCTTGCCTCACACAGGAACAGCCAGGCCCCTGGGGGCTAAGCACCTGGCCACACGCCAAAATGGTCGGAGCGACTTTTGGGTCCATGGAATAGAGGCCCATTTTAGGAGCTGCCAGCTGGGGACCTTGGAGGAAGGGTTCACTCTGGTGGGTGTGGCTTGGGAACAAAATAACACGGTAATAATAACTGACGCTTACTGAGCGTTTACTATGTGCCAGGCACACTTCTAAGAATTTTCTTTGTATTAACTAACTGATCCTCACAACAACCTGAGGGAGGTTACAAGTATTCCCCTTAAATACCTTTAACGGCAGAAAGGCATTTCAGGAGAGGACACCGGGTGTGCAGAGGCCTGTGGAGTCTCTTGCCTGCTGGCGGCAGTGGGAGACCCTGCCTGCAGCCTGGAGGAGCTGGCCTAGTGGGGCCTTGGAGCCAGCCAAGAGGTTTAGGTTTGATACATTCGGCGGGAACCCTTGGAGGCTCTTGGGTGGGTAAGATGGGGCTCCTGGGAGGAGGGGCCACGAGGGACTGGCTGCAGGGGTGCAGAATCCAAGGAACGAGGTGGGCGTTCCTCATTCTTCTGTCTTCATACTTGAGCACGGGCCCAGCTGCCACCCAAGCGGCCCCCAGGTGAAGCCTTGACACCATGAGGGGCTCAGGAGCTGGGCTGTGGTGGTGCAGGGGCTGGAGGTCTCAGAGCCTGCGTAGGCTGGGGGGCAGCCAAGTGGCCCAGAGCGGGTCCTGCATGTGCCAGCCTGCACCCCATCCTGGGAGCTGACCCCAGGAAGGGCAGGGCAGTCCTGCCTGCAGGGTTTGAGAGGAGTCTGGAGCATCCTGCCAACACTGCAGGACAACGATGCCTTCCCAGTCTGAGCTCTGCTCAGGGGTCTGGCCTTCCTGGGGGAGGGATGACAGCGCTGTGGCCCCAGTGCTCAGAGACAGGAAGCAGGGCTGGAACCTTTTCTCTCAAATAAAATGAAGGCGCTTCCCAGGGAGGCCACCGCAGAGGCCTTCAGCCTGAAAATTCGGGCGCAAACACAGTGGTGGGGCCCTCAAATACAACAAAGGCAGACGTGCTGCTCTCCCAGGAACTGGCTGCCTGTTCTCTGCAGCACATCCAAGTAAGGACTTGGGGCTGGGAACGCTGAGCGTGTGTGGGAGATTCAGCTCTGCAGGGTGCCCCACCCCGTGTCCTGACCATTTCTGCTTGAGAGCAGTTGACAAACATGCTGGAATTTCTAAGGAAGACGAGGACAGGGTGGGAAACGGCTGGGGGGAAGCCACAGAATCTTTAGTCATGAGGCATGCAGGGTGTGATATCTGTGCAAGAGCCAGAGATAAGACGAACAGAGATGGCTGGGAAGATTGGGGAGGCACGGGCCGAAAGGCAAGATCTGGGGTGAGGTCACCAGGGAAGCATGCGGGCTCACAGTGAGCTTCGGGGCTGGGGGGGACGGGGTGCTGAGTGGGCCCAGGCGAAGGGACGGGAGCAGACACAGGGAGGAAGGGAAGAGCGTGCCCTGGTCTTTCTTACTTTTCAAATGATTAAATACTTGGTACCTGAATACAACGTTGGGAGAGAGAGTTCAGGAGTTCAAACCCCGAGGGATCTGGCACTAGGTAGACAGTGGAATGTTGTTCTGGAAGGCAAGAGAACCCTAGCCTTTGTTCTCATCCCACGGTAAATAGTCCTGGGTTTGACGTGACTGGTATCTACCTGCTCTAATTAGTAAATACTTCTGAAAACTGCCCTTTGCCCAAGAAGCACTTGGGGTAGCTCTTGCTTACTGTGTGGTCGGACAGGCCTTGGGAAAGGCTGAAGGTGAGCGCAGCTGGGAAGGACATGACCTGGGAAGAGGTGGCCTGAGGAGGCCCGAGCAGGAAGGGTGGTGGGCCAGTCCTTTCCTGGAGGCTGCACAGGGTGAACCCGCTTCCCACCTGCTCTCTGACTCCAAGTCACTCTTTGCCAAACTTCTGGGTGGGGCCTTGGGCTTCTGGCACAACCCACGTTCCCCTTTCCACACCTTACGCCCAGCTGTGTTCCCACAGCCCAGCAGCATAGGCTGCTGCTGCAAAAGGGACGTCGACATTTCTGTTTGGAATGGTGGCCTGGCACCCCGCCCTGCGATGTGTTCTGGCCCAATGCTCACCTGATCCCACAGGAGGCAGCCTGACCAACTGGGAAGGTGTAACATAGCCGGGCACCCAGCGCTAACATTCGACAAGTCAGAGTGGTTAAAAAAGGGGCAGGACTTGTTAGAAGAGACCAAGGGGCATAATCACATTCCAGGCAGGGACAGGGTTTGACAAACCTGCCGTCAGGGCCCATGCTGAGGAAATGGGAGAAATCTCAATACTGACTATTACATAGCTGAGTTTACTGACATGGAAAGGTGGATTTTTAACTGAAACAAAGTTTGAAAAACCATGTATGGCATGATCTCATTTTGGAAAACATATACATAATATATACTTTGAAAAAGATCTGAAAGAATATACAACAAGGTGGTATATTGATATTCACTTGAGGGATAGGAAATCTTTACCCCTATTTTTTTCTTACTTTTGGTGATCTATGTTTTCTCATGCATTTAAAACTTTTTGCTATTTTTATTTTTTCCAACTTTTACAATACAGACATGCCCCCTTTATTTTATCAGAAGGCTATTTTTAACTCAAAAATGTTTAGTAAAAAATTGCTACCCTGCAAGGTAACAATCCAGGGGCTGCCTGCGCCACGGCTCTCGTAGCGGAGCCTCAGTCCTACAGGACGGGAAGAAACAATCTCTTGGCTCCTTTGCTCCCAGCCAGAGCTTAGAACCCAAACCCCATCCAAGCTCTGCACGGGATCCAGAAAGTGCTCATAATTACACAGCAAAAAATATAGTTAATTCTGAGATCAGTGAAAAAAAAAAGATTCGAGGCTAGTTTCCTCTGTCAACCCAGGCCACACCTGGCCCCCACCTCTCTCATTGTCTGAAAATCCAACTTTATTTTAATAGAAGATTGGGAAAAAAAGTAGAATTTGAAGGATAAAGTGGTCAAAGCGTGCTGTTCCCTCCCGCTTCTCACCTGGGGCACGTGCCTTGGTCCTGGTGGGCATTGGGTGCCATGAGTGATAGGACAAGGACTGTCATATCGAGGACACAGGATTGGGGAAGAGAGAGGCTGAGATAAACCTGTTTAACCTGCGTGGAATAAACTCCAGTTTCTTTGGGCCTTTTTCCATCTTTCAAAGGGGCAGAATCTTCCCTGTGCCTCCCCTTGCACATTTTTAACTTCTCACAACAGATGAGCTATATGTGACTATGGCTTGACTGTGTGTGTGTGTGTATGGACGTGGGGCGGGGTGAGGGAGAAAGGCTGCTTGCTCACTCAGTGGTATTTAGACTCTGGATGGAACCACTAATGGGCACCCACACCCAATCCTGGCCTCAACCCTCCCTGTGTTCCAGGCGCAAACCTCCTCCCAACCCCATTCCTAGGCCTGGTTTCACTGCTGTCCTTCAGCCCAGCACCCATTCCTTTCTGGGTCGTGCCTACGCCTATGGAGAGAGGAGGATACCTGTGTTTTTCTGAGCTGGATAAGCTCTGTGGGGGCACTTCCTTGCTTTGGCAAAGTTGCTACAAAGTCTGAATACAGTGATGGTTTTGTGCAGAGGGGAAGGCTGACATGAGGACTACAGAGGAGCAGGTGTGGGGCTGGAAGGACGGTGTCCCCCACCAGCTTCCCCACACCCCATCCATTTCCGATGAGAGGGCCACTGACGAGGACTGAAGTGCGTCCCATTCCACCTTCCTTTTTCCCCAGAGTTTATAATCTCTCATGCTAGAAAGGAACACATCTAGAAAGGACATTATTCGAGAAAAACATTTATTGTGCAACAGCTACATGTTTAAGGCTCTTTCCTCCAGGACTTTTCTCTCCAGCTCAACACGGTGGGCTGACTGCAGCATCTCCTGCTCGGGCAGACACTCGCTCTCAGGTCTGGCTCCTCTTGTGCTCCTTATTATCCCACCATTTTGGCAAGTTTAGGCCAAACTACGATTTATCTGTATCCTGGCTGGAAAGAGCAACCGAGGGCAGAGGCTGGGGCTGCCTGAGTGAGCTCTCCTCGGGATCCCCAGCACCTGGCAGCAGGAGCAGTGTAGGCTTCAATTGTTTTAAGAGTCAGAGACATGGTTGATTTTGATGGGTTCTGTGGGGCATTTGCTAGTGTTTGTGTTTTGGACAATTCTGCTATAAAATAAACTGTAGTATTTACGTGAAAAGGAAAGTCAGGAACGGGAATACTCTTTTGGTTCCAAATTTTCTGCGTAGATTGTTCTGATCCAGACTCAAGATAAACCATCTCACCTATGGGCTGTGGAAACCGTTGGACATTTTATAGTTTGCTGCCCTCTTGTGGCATAGAAGTGACAAAAAGACTGTCTTTCAGATAATATCTTGCTCATTTATTTGCTCCACAGATAGTTACAGAGCAGGCCACCGGGCAATGTGTGGGGCAAAAGACAGAACCACACATGGTCTCCACTTACGGAATTCCCAGGCCAGTGGAGACGACTTTCACAGAACCAAGGTCCAAGGGCAACAGTACACACCGTGGCTTGCACACAGGGGCTGATGTTCCCTTACCTAACGGGGCTGGGGCTGCCAGGCCCAGGAGGTCAGCTGGCCCCAAGCTGAGACTCCAGCAGTCTTTGATAACTAGTCACTTCCCTCGGGAATGGCGGACCTGATAAGCGCAAAATCACATCCTGCACCTGGCCTCCCGAAGCCCCCTCCTCCCTTCTTCTTCCTTATCTACTTAGTGATCCTTACTTCTCCAGAGTCTCGCCATTTCCAACCCCTAATGTGATTCTGCTTTGCCTCCTGTCATGGGCTAAATTGTGTCCCCTCAAAATTCATATGTTGAAGCCCCAACCCCCAGTCCCTCAGAATGTGCCTGTACTGGGAGACAGGGCCTCTGAAGAGGTGATTAATTTCAAACTAGGCTGTTAGGGTGGGTCCAGTCCCATCTCACTGACATCTGCAGGAGGAAATTTGGCCACAGATCTGTATAAAGAAAAGACCGTGTGAGGACACGGCGAGAAGGCAGCCTCTGTGAGCCAAGGAGAGAGGCCTCAGGAGAAAGCAGACCCGCTGACACACCCTGGTCTTGAGACTTCCATCCTCCAGAACTGAGAGAAAATAACTTTGTTGTTTAAGCCACTGTCTGTGGTATTTTGTTGTTGGCAGCCCTAACAAACTAATGTATCTCCTAACAAAATACTTATTTCTAAAGGACGGTCGTTGCATACTGAAGTTTTCAAGGATATTAACACGCAGACTCCCTGCTGGGCCTGGCCACAGTTTCTGTATTTGTCCATAGGATCCCTAAGGCAAACACTGAGCAGTTGTCCTTTTTTTTTTTTGAGGAAGATTAGCCCTGAGCTAACTAACATCTGCTGCCAATCCTCCTCTTTTTGCTGAGGAAGACTGGCTCTGAGCTAACACCCATGCCCATCTTCCTCTACTCTTTATGTGGGACGCCTACCACAGCATGGCGTGCCAAGTGGTGCCATGTCCGCACCCAGGATCCGAACTGGCGAAACTCTGGGCTGCCAAAGTAGAGCGTGCGAACTTAACCACTCTGCCACGGGGCCGGCCTCCATAGTAATCTATTTTATAGATGAAAAAATTCTTAGATGTTAACTCGCCCAGGGTCACCCAGGTAGTAGGGAGAAGCAGGATTCAAACTCAATCCTGCCCTCAGGGGCCACCTCTTTCTCTCTAGTTTAGAGCAGCTGACATGGCCCAGGGAGGGTCACAGGACAGAAGCTAGAACTGTGCCACTGTCTGGCAAACTCCAAGAAGACTGGTCCATAGACCCTGCTGATATCTGCAAATGGTGGTTGGGTTTCTTCCTTAACCCATCCAGAAAAAGCTCAATTCTTTGTTTTTGGTGAGGAAGATTGGCCCTGAGCTAACATCTGTTGCTGATCTTCCTCTATTTTGTATGTGGGATGCCACCACAGCATGGCCCGAGGAGTGCCGTGTAGGTCCACACCCAGGATCGGAACTCATGAACCCTGGGCTGCTGAAGTGGAGTGTGCAAACCCAACCACTACGCCACCAGGCTGGCCCTGAAAAAGCTCAATTCTTTTAAAAAACTCTCAAATACACTCCACAAGGCAGGAAGCAATCATATCCATATCCCACCTGTACCTTGGAAGGTCTCTCTAACTAGCACACCTGTCTGAATTGACAGACCAAAGGAAACTCGTGTACATTCTGGTCTTCGTCAACAGTGACTCCTAACCACACTGTTATTCTTTCAAAATACATTTTATTAGTGGCACATGGAATTTAAAGTTAAGCAATTTCTTTCCAGAGAGAAGATAAGCCCTGACAGACTAAAAAACTGAGCAGATATGTCACAGCAGAAATACCATTTCCTGTGTAAAGAGAGATTAATAGGAATACGCTCCACCAAGGAAATTACTTTCTTCACCATGCTGACCACATTGCACACACACCTGATTCAGCTGGGGAGGACCCCACAGCACTGGACAGTATGAGAACGCCTTACGTCACGGCGTCACCTCCACATGGATCGGCCCTGCCTTGTGGCAGGAGAGGAGAGAGGTTGCGAGCCGTGTTCCTCACTATGAGGACCCAGAGGGTCTGCGGCAGGTGGAGGCTCTGGTCAGCCGTGCTGGCTGCTGGGAAAACAGTAGGTGAGCAGACTCGTGTGTGAGCCCAGGAAAGCCCTCAGACTGGAAGGAGAGCCACAGTCTCCATTGGGACCCTTCATCTCCAGACTAGAGAGCTACGGGTTACCAGAGGGTCCCTTTAAAGTGTCTGGAAACATGTCCATATTAGCAAGTTAGAGAAGATCTCAACTTTCTTGGAAGTCAGTTTACCCTCTCACAGATTCTTTTACCCGCTGTCTAAACGGACTCTGCGACAGGCTGACGTGGCGGTTCACCTGGACTTCTCCCACTTGCTCTGCTGCTGCTCCTGTCTTACTTTCACATCCCTCCACTGGGCCCTCCCCTCCCCTCCTGCCCCTCCCTGATCCTGTGGGAAAGTCTGCAACCAAGAGAGCCTGGGGAGTCGCTCTCCTCTGGATCCCACAAGCCTTTCAGGCTGCAGCTCCCGTCTCTGCCGCGGGTCTCCCACCTCCAAAGGGCACTGCCCGCACTAGGCAGCTCCTGCCGTGTTACGATCACGTCTCTTCTTCTTTCTAACCTAAGGTAAGGGCTCAGCTCCCGAGAAAGGCTCAGCAGAGTCTGTCATGCTCACTAGTCTTACTTTGACCTTAATACAGACATTTCCCTTATCACTTCAGAATCCACCCCTCAACCAAACACTCAGATCAAGGCAACAAAAGGAGTGACAGACTGCAGGCTTTTTCCATTTCTACATCTAATTGATTAAGCTGAGTCTCCACACAGGAAGCTGTACTTGACCTCCAAGCTAGCATCTAGAATACAATCTTCCAGGGCTTAGGGCAGGTCCGTGACACTGGTGTCGTCAAGATCAATTCCGGAGTGCAGCTTGCAGTTCTTGACGGCTGCCCAGGGCATGGACGCAGAGGTCCACTTTACTGCCCAGTCTCCTGCTTTGCTGACCAAGATGACGCCACCTAAACCTTTGAGCCTCGACTTCATATAACCCAACGAGATGTCAGCAGCCTCTTCCAACGTCTTTCCTGAAAACAAGGTTGAGAAACATACGTTACTGAAAGGAATCTGATGGGAAAATCATTTGCAGTATGAAAACCCACAGCGAATTAACAAAGACTTTTAGTAAATAATTCTGTTTGAACGCTTCAGAGAAGGATCCTCACATAAAAGACCCTCCTTGCACTGAGACGGAGCCCTCGCACCAGCCTGGGCAGAGCGCCTGGTCTCCCACACCCAGGCTCACAGCCTCTCTACTGCTCCTTTCTCCAGAGATGCACAAGACAAACGGTATTCTGTTCATTCCTCTGCCCATTTTTTGATCAGGCTGTTGGTTTTCCTGCTCAGCTGTACAAGCTCTTTATATATTTTGGATATTAACCCCTTATCAGATATATGATTTGCAAATATCTTCTCCCAGTTGGTGGGATGACAAACGGTATTCTAAAGGCTTTTCTCCAGATCCTAACAGAAGGTGGGAAGGAGCCAAAATAGTGTTAACCTGAAAGCAACATCTATAGCAAACAAGAAAGGGACGATTTCACATACTTCTGCATCTATTTATAAACAGCTTCTCTTCACTCGTCTTTGGAGAGGATGAACTTGTTCTACGTACCCTGTTCCACGTGGAAGAGAGCGAGTCTGGCCAGATTCACCTTCATGATGCTTTCCCCGTGCCCCGTCGTTGAAACGGCTCCAATGTCATTGTCAGCATAACCTCCAGATCCTGCTCAAAGAAGGCGATGGTGCTGAGCAGCAATAGTCAAGAAACTCAAACACATATTACAAGTCTAATGCTACATGAATATTAAATCCCAAAGAGTGCAATGCGTAGACAAAGGTCAGATTAGTAGCCACGACCTTGGGATGCACAGGTGGACTAGTGAGCGCCATGTGACGACCCTGAAATCAGGAGGACGAAGGAGCCTCATGGACAAGAGGCCTGACCTTTCAAGGAGCAGCTACACCAGGACAGCCCCTCCTTTGCCCCAAAGCATATCTACCCAGTCTGCACAGAGTGAAACACATACAGCCCCCACTGACCCACTCCTGGGAATTAGATAATGTGCTTCAGGGTTAATGCAAAGAACATTTCGATCTGTAGTATCTCTGTAGAAGCAGTGTGTCTCTTTCATGCCACTCAAATATAAAAACTACAAACTTAAATTCTGTTTTCTTCTTTCACTAACTTGAGCCCGGGCCTGGGAATAGGTTTTGTGTACTTGGTCCTTTGGGAACAAGTCTGCAGATGCTGCCATTGTGGCTGGAGAGGAGACAGGGGCACTATGGGGCAGCTCGGGGGCATCCCCCATCTCCCTCCCAGGTCACCCCAAAGATGTGCAATCTAGGAGAAACAGAGAGCTGAGTGCCCTCTGAAATGCCCTCTGAAAGCAGTGCCTGCCCTAAACAACGCCTTCCAGTCCAACTGCCACTCCCAGAAATCCTGAAGCTGCCACCAAGAAGAGGAGGGACACGAAGAAAGAAAGACAAGGAGAGAGGGGCGGAGAATCGAGGATGAGAACTTGTGGATAGGGGAAGTGGGAGCAGTAGCCATCCAGCAAGCCCACCTATACACGGTGTGTCCCCTACTCGGCCGACCATTTTATTAACGATGCCCCCCGTAGAGGTTGCATAAGCCACGTTTCCTCTGCAGTCCAAGGCAACAGCACCCACAGTGCCCAAGTTTCTGCCAAAAATAAACAGAAAAAAGTGACAGGCTGAAGATGAGAAACACTCCCACAAGTAACAGTGTAGCTTAATACCACTCAAGTTCCCCATTGTATGTTAATGGCAAACGGGACGCATTTTGATGCCAACATTCCTGGGTCACGGAGAGGGCAAAGCGAGTCTGCTTTTTATTCCTCGTCAGTCAGATTGCGAGACATTCTGTTAGGCCTCAACTTTAAGAGCACATCCACTCCCAGCCCCATCATTTTCTAGCTGTGTGACTTAAGTTTTATTCTGTGTCTCACTTTCCCCATGTACAAAATGGGAAAAAATTATTGAGTGCATCTCAACCTTGAGTGTGCATAAGAATCCCCTGGCTCCCCCGGAGATCCTGAGTTGACAGGTACAGGGTGGGACCCAGGACCCTGCATTTCCGACAACCTCCCAGGTGACGCTGATGCTGCCCGTCCACTTTGACTGTTTCATGTGGCTTGCTGTAAAGATAAAATGTTAATTTTTTCCCTAACATTTTATTCTAAGTTTTCAAGTAAAAAAGAAGAAATTGTACGAGAGTCATATACCCCACACCTGTGCTCTATGATAAACTGTATTTGAGGCACCGTTGTGAGCGCAGCGACACAGCAGTGACCTAGACAGACAGAGTCCCTTCTCCCATGGAGCTTGCATTTGGGACAGAGGATAACAGAGCAATCAGAATTTCAGGTTTACTCAAATAGCAATAAAAACTAAGATGACGACAGCAGAATATGGGGAGAGCGGCGGTGGGGAGGTGCTGTTTTATATAGGGCCTCTCTGAAGGAAGGAGGGGTCAAGCCATGCTGATTGCCAGGGAAGAACGTTCCTGAAGCAGGAACACACTTGCCAAGTTTACAGAATTTCAAGGCCACTGTGGTTGGAGACAATAAGGCAAGGGAGAGTGTGGGAGGGTCAGAGGGACGGCCAGCAGCCACATGATGAAGGCTCCGACAGGTAGGGTGACCATCCCTCCTGGTTACCCAGGACAGTCCTCATTTATGCCTGTTGTCCCAGCTTAATTCACAGTGTCCCTTTCATTCTCAAAATTAAGTTCCAGTTTCTGTTTTTTCTTATGTTCCTGTTTGTTCCAACAGAAATGTAGAGATGTGTTCACCAAAAAAGCGGACAAAAATGTTCACAGCAGTACTATTTGTAAACAACAAACTGAAAGCAACACAAATGTCCACCAAAGGTAGAGTAGATAAATTGTGACAAATTCATGAAATGGGATACTATAGTGCAACGAGAATAAACTACTATGTGCAACAAACGGATGAACCTCAGAAATATCATCATCAAAGAGGGCACCCCAAACCCCACATACTATAGGGTTCCATTTAAATAAAGTTCACATACAGGCAACATGAAGCCACGGTGTTAGCAGTCAGATGAGTGGTTACCTTGGGGGAGGCTCGTGAACGGAAGGGGCCACGAGGGGCAGCTTCCAGCAATGTTCTATTTCTTGATCTGGGTGGCGATTACGTGGGTGTGGCCATGGTGAAAATTCATCAAGAAGTGCACCCATGATTAACGTACTTCTGCATCTCTGCTATACCCTTACAAAAAGTTTATCTTAAAATCATTATTCTCACTATTGTGTTGACTGAAGGAGAGAAGCATGGAAATAGAGATGTCAGGAGGCTTAAAGAGATAGTGGCTTCTTAGGGTGGTTCCAGTGGAAAGGGTGAGAAGCAGGCTGGACTGGGGACATTTCGAAGGCAGAGTCGATAGAATTTGCAGGTGGACTGCATGTGAGAGAGAGAAATCACCAACAACTCTATGGCTTTTGGCCTCAGGAACTGAAAGGATGCAAGAACCATTTACTGAAGTGCAGAACATTAGGAACAGGTTTTTGTTTTGTGGTTGGTATGTGTGGAGGGGGGTCAGGTGGAGAAATAGAGAGTTCAGTTTGGGACGGAAGCTGGAGGTACCTTTTAGGCAACCACATGGAGAGAGTGAGCTGCAGCTAGATGTAGCCTGGCATTCAAGGGGCGAGGAGGAGAAATCTGGTCATCTGTTTAGAAGACACAAGAACCCTATCTTCCATCATTCACAAAAATCAACAGATTTGGGAACATTTTTTTTAACAGAGAAGATAGCTTTAGGACTGATAGCAAATGAAACTAAAGAGAAGAAATGATCATAGAACAAAAAGAGGCAAATTCATAGAAAGGAATGACCCACAAACAAATGGAAAATGCTCAAATTTGTTAGTAGTCAGGGAAAAGCAAAGTAAACTGACAATGTCATTCTTCTCGCACCAGATAAGGAAAGGGGCACTCCCAGTCATTACTAGAGGCAGGTCCACACTTAACATGTGCAAGGGGTCCATACAAGAATATAAATGCAGGGGCCAGCCCAGTGGTGTAGTGGTCAAGTTTGCACACTCTACTTTGGTGGCCCAGGGTTTGTGGATTCGGAACCCGGGCATGGACCTAGGCACCACTTATCAAGCCATGCTGTGGCAGGCCTCCCGCATATAAAGTAGAGGAAGATGGGCACGGATGTTAGCTCAGGGCCAATCTTCCTCAGCAAAAAGAGGAGGATTGGCAGTAGATGTCAGCTTAGGGCTGACCTTCCTTAAAAAAAAACAAATACAAATGCAAATGGAGACCCACACACCAAATGTTTTATATTTAGAAGTTATAAATATGTTCTCTCCTCTTACCGTGACAAATCTATGTTGAAAAGTATGTAAAGCTATGGTTTTCATGTGAATGAAAGCTGACAAACTACCAGTGATGACAATTTAATACTGTGCACATCTGGATCTTTTGTTGATCAGCTGGTGATGGCTGGATGAGTGAAAAAAACCACACACACATATCCATAATTCATAAGTTATTTATTCCATGAAATTAACTTTCCTTGCCTTCATTTCATGGAGCACTCATTATGTTCTTATAATCAACATTTCCACATAACATGCATCCTATTGACAAAGAGCCAAATAACATCCTTTCTTCAGTCAATGTAGTTCGTAGCAAGTTTTTCATTGATTTTAATTTGGAGAAGTTTCACTCTGCTGAGGCAGTAGCAACTGGAATTATTTCTTAAAGCAGTGCTTAGATTTGGAAATGAATCCTGATTTTTACATTACCACACTCAAATGATATATATATATGGGGTTCATATGGTAAATTATCACAGAAGATATTACTAAGTATTTTAATTTGATCATATAAATCACAATCACTTAGTATAGTCATTTTCACCATCTCTCAAGCAGTATTTAGATCCATGCAGAATATCTTAAGTTCTTTCAAATTTCAATGATGGTATATTATAAAAAAAACTGAAAACAGGAGTATGCTGTCGCATTCTGTTCAAATCTTTCTTCAAGTGGTACTAAGGTTTGATTTATAATGAACAGAAAAAGAGCCTCTACAGAAACTGGTTTGAGGATCATTTGTACACGAATCTTCTCCTTCAGCTTAGGCAAATATTTGTTTCCTTGTTTTAATTTGCTTATATTTTATTGGAATGTCATTTTTCTTGTGTATTTAACATGCATTTTTGCTTTTGTTTTTCTAAACTTTAAAAAAAAATTTAATCCTTTAAAAGTGAAACAGCCGAATTTTTTTCAAGCTTTTGTTAAGCTTATCGATAGAAATGAAGAGTTCACACTAAAGAACTGCACACAGCGCAAATGCACCATCACCTTCACCTTCTGCCACAGTCCAGGACTTGCTCCTTGAGGGTCGTCTGTGGTTCTGCTCGACTCTTCTATCTAAATTCAACTTAACGACCCTAACAGCATTTCGTGGGTATTCCCTCCATGAGTCTGAAAGTTTCATCAAGCTGTTCCATCTTTGGGCCTATCTAGAAAATCGCGTTAATGGATGCTCTACTGTCCCACAACGTCATTATTATCGGCACAGCGGAGGGCCTGTCTCCTAGAAACAAATTCAAACTGTGAACTGCACATGTCACATAGAATATCTCTGGATTCTCGGCCAAACTTCATACTTATTTACCGTTTATTTACCAACCATATTAGCTCCATTATCACAGGCTCACCTTTAATAATCTTTTCTTTTTTTTTGAGGAATATTAATCCTGAGCTAACTACTGCCAATCCTCCTCTTTTTGCTGAGGAAGCCTGGCCCTGAGATAACATCCATGCCCACCTTCCTCTACTGTATACATGGAATGCCTACCACAGCATGGGTTTTGCCAAGCGGTGCCATGTCCACACCCGGGATCGAAACGGGCAAACCACAGGCCGCCGAGATGCGGAACGTGCGAAATTAACCGCTGCGCCAGCGGGCCCCTGATAGTCTTTTAAATGTTAGTTTTTCAACATGTCTTCTGACCACGGTACATTCTAGTTGAACTGAATATTTTTTAAAAAATTATATATTATCTCTCGCTTTAATTAAATAAATCTGTTTGAATTCTCTACCCTAGATAATGATCATTAGTTTCAATATTTTTGGTCCTAACTACATGTTTGGCATTTTATCAAATTTTGAAATAATTTTTACAAAACCTAGAAATTTTCTGTTGTTTTCTGTAAACACTGTGTTGGTGGTGCTATGAAAAGCATCGTTAGGCTTGGCTAAATATTGGACACATTGTATTATTCTTTCAAGACCATTACGTTGATGTTTTCTATCTTGGCTTTTTCCAGCATCATTTGTTGTTTATTCAGTCTTTTCCCCCCAACGCTGTGTATGTGACTCTTCATCATTCTCAACGAAGTCTCCTTTACTAAAGAACACGAAGCTGCAGCGATTTCATCTGAACTGTTCAAGTTATGGACTTGATGAGAATAACAGCCTCAACAATTTTCATTGTTTTGATAAACAATTAAATCTTCATTGAGCAAATAATTTGTAATGTCCTGTCTGTGAATTTTATGTGAATCATCCTGGAAGAAGACTGCTTACTTTTATTTATTTATTTATTTATTTACTTTATTTTTCCTTTTTTTCCCAAAGCCCCCCGGTACAGAGTTGTGTATTTTTAGCTGTTGGTCCTTCTGGTTGTGGCATGTGGGATGCCGCTTCAGCATGGCTTGACGAGCAGTGCCGTGTCCACACTCAGGATTCGAACCAGTAAAACCCTGGGCCCCCAAAGCAGAGCGCTCAAACTTAACCACTCAGCCACGGGGCCGGCCCCATAGACTGCTTTCTTTTACTGTTTTGTTTTTACAAATGAAAGCAGACCATTTCTTTGAAGATTTTTTGCTTCTTTTTTCCTTTCAGCTTTTTCTTCTTTTGTGAGTTCCTCTTAAGTATTCTTTTTCTATCAAAATCTTGACTTACACTCATTTTCAACAATCTAGGGATTAAAAAGTAAAATGGAATTATATTGAAAGTGTACAAAATTAGAACATATTTTCACCAAAATTGAGAGCAAATTAAAAAAAAGCAATTTTCAGATATAATTTCACAAAGTTAGTTTTTTCTAAATTATACAAAATTATTAATATTAAAATCGAAATATGAATTATAATTAATGAATTAACATTTTAAATCAAAATTATTTAAAAGCTGAAATTTTTAACATTATTGAAAATTTAACTAAATCTTCTAAATATTCTTGTAAGAATAAAACCATTCACAACTCTAATATTCAGTGTTCATTTAGCTGCTGACATAAAGAGTTGGTTCTGCACACAGGTTCTATCTAGACCTGTGCTGTCCAATACAGCAGCCACTAACTACATGGGTCTCCTGAGCACTGGAAACGTGGGCAGTCCACAGCGAGATGCGCCGGAAGTGTAAATCACACATCAGATTTTGAATATTTAATATCAAATTTTATCAAATTTTATACTGGATTTACATTGATTTATATTGATTACATGTTGAAATGCTAATATTTCGGGTATACTGGGTTAAACTTAATATTAATCTCACCTGTTTATTTTTTTTTAAATGTGGCGACTGGAAAACTGCAGATTGCCTCCGTGGCTCTCGCGTTTCTATTGGACAGTGCCGTCTAGACCTACACATACACAAATTCAAGAGTAACAGGCATCCGCCCTCACGTGCAAGTCTTGCAGATACTGTACTATTCCACAAATGCCTCCAGAACCATAAATTGAAACATGTAGAGAAAATGGGCACTGGGCACGACTGGGAAACGACACTTCATTATGCAAGAATTTATTTGACAAGTTAATTTGTCTTTTTCTCTTACCTAAGTCCTTGTGCTGTTCAATTCTTCCCCACGTTCCAAAGTAGTGTCCATTTCTGATGTCAGCAGGGGCACAATCCATAAACCTTTAGACTTAGGTGGCTTTGCTTCCAAGACAGAGCAAGAGACGCAGAGAAGCGTTTTGCTGGGGGCTGAATGATGTTAGTCACAAGGGCAGATGATGAGGGTTATGGGTGATGCTGTGCCACTGCTGAGTGACAGAGATGCCGCATGTATCTGTAATAAACCAACTGTTTTGTGTATTTGTGATATGAGGGCCTTCTAAAGTGCAGGGCCCAGGGAAGGAGCCCCTCTTGCTTAAATGTAAAAGTAGCACTGGCTGGTGGAGATGTGTTGTTGCAGAATTTTTGGAAAGCAATGTGGCAACATCTATGAAAATGTACCTGAACCATTGATGAAGCAACCCCGTTCCTGTGACTCTAGCCCACAGGTACAACAGCACACTTGGTAAGGTTATCAAAAGCCATCAACACATGGCCAATCTGGTAAAACAGATTCTCAACCCGGGGACACATCAGAATTACCTGGGAAACTTTTTCCTAATACAGCTGCCTAGTCTCTCTACCTCATACCTATTAAATTCCCTGGGGAAGGGCTCAGACATGTATATTTTAAAAAAGCTCCCCAGGTGATACTAAAGTGTATCTCTGGTTAAATTACAAATCTAAAAAAGTGCACAGAGTCAACAGATTATATTCCATTATAAACTCCTAGGCCATATTCAAATTTTCTTTAAATAAGGGGGCTTTTATTTGGGATTCTGAAATCTCTAACAAAGAAAACTGTAATTCAGAACATATAATTAACTCAAACTTATCAGAGTTTACTGATTTCTCTGCTCTATGAAAGAGCGCTTAAGTAAGTTCACAGGGTACACTAGACCACAGAGAACCTGTTTAGTCTACAGTAGTCCCCCCGATCTGAGGGGGATACATTCCAAGACCCCCAGTGGATGCCTGAAACTTTGGACAGTACCAAACCATATATATACTATGTTTGATAAAGTCTAATGTGTAAATTAGTTACAGTAAAAGATCCACAAGAATAACTAATAATAAAGTTGGCTTTGGGGCCATTATTAAGTAAAATAAGGGTTACTTGCACACAAGCACTGTGATATCATGATTGTCGCTCTGACAACCGAGACAGCTACTAGGTGACTAATGAGCAGGGAGTGTACACAGCACGGATACGATCAACAAAGGGATGATTCACCTCTCCGCAGAACAGAGTGGGAGGGCGAGAGATTCCTCACACTACTCAGACTGGCGTGCAATTTAAAACTTATGAATGGTTTATTTCTGGAATTTTCCATTTAATATTTTCAGACTGCAATTGACTAGGGGTAACTGACACCACTGACAGTGAAACTGTGGATAAGGGGGACTCCTGTACTTAAGACAACAAACCGATCAAGAAGCGTCCAGATAGTTAACACATTAACACAAGGCATTCTCTTATTAATTTACGTAGGAGAGGAACTCTGGTAGCCTAATTCAAGTTGCTAGTCACAGGAGTAATAAATGAGGTTAAATTTAAGAAAGGAGCAGTTTTTCCTTTATTTAGTGTGAACTATTTTGTGTGAAAACTGAAACTACCAAGTGATACTAGATTTACTTAAGAACTGTGGATAACCAGATATCTGTCAAACTTTCACACTTGAATAAATCCCAAACACATGAGCCGCAGATGACACTTACTTTTGACAGTCTAATTTCTGAGCATCTTTCTCATGCTTCTCCTTTTCAAGGCGCTTTATGTTTCTCTCTGTTACCAACTGCTTTCCAGGAACCTCTGGAACCCCCATGGCTGCTGCAAATTTTGCTGCACCTTGGTCAGTCAGAAAGCAGTGAGGTGTCTAGAGCCAGAAAGAAAGGGAAAATGGTTAGTTTTTTGAAAAAGTTAAAATCTGTTTGAACTGTGTAGAAATAATTACTTCTCTCTGGGTACAAAGCGTCAAAAATGCAGATTCCACTGGCTTGCTTTTCTGGATGCTGGAAAGATCCTGGTCCGCTGAGCTTTTGTATTTTGAAAAAAACTCAAAAATGGTGGAATATTACTAGGAATGTGACTTACGTACAATCTTAAATTTAGCGAACTTAATCCATTTTTATTTGACACATGCTATTGACCAGTGGGTGTGTTGAGTTCGTGTGTGTTATACGTGTGGAGAGAAGGCTGAAGAAAATACAGGAAGATAGCATGAAAACAAAGTAATCACTGGTTAAATGATTACTATTCAAACTACGTTGTCAACAGAGTCAGAATCTTGGCTTAGTCGAGAAACTTAAATAACATGGCTTCCATTCTTTTATATAATTTTAGGACAACAGCGATCGTAAGTAGTTCCTACAGTCAGACCCCTTTTAGTCACCAGAGTACACAAGCAACAATTCCGTAGGAGAAGGATGCTTTAGTATCACATATACCTTTTCCATAACAAGCCGCGCAAGTTTAATGGGATTTGCTACACAGCGGACTGCAGACACGGCTCCTGCAGACAGGTCTTTTCCGTTCATGATACTGGCATCCATTTCAACTTCCCCATTTACGTTCAAGACAGATCCACAACCTAAAACCAAAAAGAAGTTGAAAAAGAAGAGTTATGAATTTAGAAATGGGTTTAGTTTCCTCTAGGCTGCCTACTTCAATTCATCCTCTACCCCATTACCAGAGGAAAAATTTTTAAAACACAAATCTGACTTGGCACCCCATGACCCACACAATAAAAAGTATGAAGCGCTTTCTGATCTGGCCTCTGACTTACTTTTCTAGCCACATCTCCTCTCCTTGGCTATGCTTTACTGAAATACTAGGTTTCTCTGACAGTGCCATAAGCTCTCATTACTGTGTCATTCCTCTTCACTCTTGCACATTCTGTTCTCTTTATCAGTAGCACTCTTTCTCCAGCTTTCTCTGCCTAGATAATGTCTATAAGTCTAGCTATTCTTAGCCTCTTTGTGCCTGTTGCCTCATCTGAAAAATGGGATAAGAACAAAGCTCAAGAATATTTAAAGGATTATAAAAATATCCAGCACCTAACAAGGTAAAATTCACAATGTGTGTGAATTATCCAATAAGAAATTACCAGGCACCCAAAGAAACAGGAAAACGTGACCCATAATGAAGAGAAAAACACTCAACTGACAGTAACAGACCCAGAAACGACACAAATGATAGAAGCAGTAGACAAAGATGCTAAAACAGCTGTTACAACTATATTCCATATATACCAGAATGTGGAGGAAAATATAAAAGGACCCAAACAGAACTTCAAGAGACGAAAGAAAAGAAGTCTGAAATGAATATACACTGGATAGTATTAACACCAGATCAGACACTGCAGTAGAAAAGATTTACAAACTTTAAGATACAGCAATAGAAACTACCCAAAATGAAAAACATTAAAACTGAAAAGAAAAGAAGAAGAAGAAGAAAAAAAAAGAGCAGAGCATCACTGAACTCAGGGACAATTTCAGGAAGCCCAATGTCTGTATAATTGGAGTTCCCAAAAGGAGAGGTGAGGCAGAGGAACAAAAAAAATATTTAAGGAAATAATGGATAAAAATTTTTAAATTTTATGAAAACTATAAAGTCACAGATCTGAGAAGCTCATAAACTCCAAGCAAAAGAAATATGAAGACAACTACATCCAGGCACACTATCAGGTAGAAAGGAAAAACAATAAGATTGATAGCATATTTCTGTCAGAAATGATGTAAGCCAGGAAGGCCATGGAGCAACATCTTTAAAGACCTGAAAGAAAAAAGCTGTGAAGTTGGAATTCTATACCCAGCAAAAGTATCTTTCAAAAACTGAGAACAAAGGGGCTAGCCTGGTGGCATAGCGGTAAGTTCACGCATTCTCCTTTGGTGGCAGGTTTTGATCCCAGGTGCAGATGTACACACTGCTCATCAAGCCGTGCTCTGGAGGCGTTCCTCAAACAAAATAGAGGAAGGCTGGCACAGATGCTAGCTTAGCGACAATCTTCCTCAAATTAAAAAACAAAATACAAAACCGAAAACAAAGACATTTCAGACATATAAAAGCTGAAAGAATGCATCAATATCAGATGTGCAATACAAGAAATGTTAAAGGAAGTTTTTCAGGCAGAAGGAAAATGATAGCAGATAGCAATCAGGATCCACACACAGGAATGAAGAGTACTAGAAATAGCTAATATGTGGATAAGCAGAAATATTTTTTCCCTTTATTTTTATAACATCTTTAAAATATAACTGTTTAAAGGAAAAATAATAAGGATGTATTGGACAATTGATAATACACACAGAAGTAAAATACATGACAACAAGAGCATGAAGGTTATGAAAGGGGAAACAGAAGTATGCAGTTACAGTGTCATAAGCACTACACATGGAGTGCTATAGTACTTGAAGATAGATGGTGATAAGTGAAGGATGTGTACTACAAACCCTAAGACACTCCTTAAAAAAAAGGTTTAGTTAGTAGGCCAACAAAGGAGGTAAGATGAAATCATAAATGACCTTCAATTATTCTAAAAAATGCAGAAAAAGACATAAAAAGAAGAAAAAATGAACAATGAATATATTGGACAAATAGAAAATGAATAGCAAGATGAAAGATTTATACCTAGCCATATCAGTAATCACATTAAATGTAAATGGTCTAAACACCTCAATAAAAAGCAGAGATTGTAAAGTTGCATAAAAGGATAAGACACAATCATATGCTGCCTATAAGAAATCCACTTGAAATGTAAAGACACAGGAGCTGGCCAGGTGGCACAGCGGTTAAGTTCGCACATTCCACTTCCTGGCAGCCTGGGGTTCACTGGTTCAGATCCCACATGTGGACATGGCACTGCTTGGCAAAAGCCATGCTGTGGTAGGCGTCCCACATGTAAAGTAGAGGAAGATGGGCATGGATGTTAGCTCAGGGCCAGTCTTCCTCAGCAAAAAGAGGAGGATTGGCAGATGTTAGCTCAGGGCTAATCTTCCTCAAAAAACAAACAAAAAAGAAATGTAAAGACACAAATAGGTTAAAGTAAAAGAACAGAAAAGTTCTACCATACCAAAATGAATCAAATGAAAGCTGGAGCAGCAATATTAATATTGGGCAAAGCATACTTCAGAATAATGTCCTTGTTATTTAACATTCCTTAAGTACTAACAAAGGGATCAATTTACCAAGAAGACAACAATCCATGCACCAAACAAGTTTCAGAATACATAAAGCAAAAACTAAACAAACACAAAGAAGAAATAGACAAATCCATAATTACAGTTAAAGACACTCCTCTCTCAGTAACCAATAGAAATAGACAGAAAATCCAGATAGAGAAGATCCAAAGAACATTATCAACCAACTTGACCTTATTGAGACTTACAGAACTTTCCATCCAACAATAGCAGAATATAGATTCTTTTTAAGTGCAAATATGATATTTACCAAGATACATCATATTCTGGGCCAAAAAACAAAGCTTACAAAGTTTAAAAGAATGTAAATCACACAAAATATGTTTTTTGATTATAACAGAATTAAATTAAAAATCAGCACTATTTGGAAAATCCACAGATATTTGGAAATTTAGTATCACACTTGTAAATAACCCATGCTTTAAAGAGAAACTCACAAGGGAAATTAGAAGACACCATGTAAAAACTTGGATGCAACCAAAGCAATACTTAAGAGTAAAATTTAAAGCATTAAATCCTTGAATTAGAAAAGAACAATCTCAAATTAATGATCTACCAAGAAAATGAAAAGCAAATTATTCCCAAAGTAAGCTAAAGAAAGGAGATAAAGATAAATCAATGAAATTCAAAACAGAAAACAGCAAAACAGAAAAACAGCAAAAGAAAAAAACAAGAAAATCCACAAACCCTCCCCAAACCAAAAGTTAGTTCTTTGAAGTTCAAAGAAGAAACAGATAACCTGAATAGTCTCATACCTATTAAAGAAACTGATTTCTTAATTAAAAATTTTTGACAAATAAATGAAAAGCAATAGTATATATTGGAGTATATGAGGAAGCCATTTGATTTAAAACTAATTCGGCCTGACCTTGTTTTTCCAAAAGGGCCTGAAGTGGCCTGTTGAGCATGTGTTGTACATCTGCTTTAAACATTTACTATGTCCCAAAGACACGAATGATGCCCTTAAGGATAGGGATGTAGCTTACCCCCATGTCGGCATTTCTCTAAGGATAAGCATCTCTTCCTGGAGATAAAGGATTAATCACCAACCTGCTGCACCAGCTAAGCATCTCCTGACATTCCACAAGCATTCCTATCACATGTGATATATGGTCTTTCTTTCAAGATGGTATGTAACCACTCTGTACACCTCACTTCTTCAGTGCCCTTCCTTCCTTGGGGAAAGAAGGCCCTGGGCTATAGTCCTCAAACTTGGCTCATAATAAACTCATCCCAATTTTGATTTACAGATTGACTATGGATTATTTGTATTGACATTTCTTGGCATAGTCACAGCAGGATTTCAGAGAAACCCACTGGAGACCACCTGGAATCTACACTGAACCAGCGCTCTGTACCAAGAGGGGCCCTTTGAGCACCCCCCAGATCACTGCATTCTTCAGGTAACCCCAGTGAGTTCTCCTGAAACAGGAACCTCCTTCTTTTAAGTTGGTGGTCCAGAGTTTATACTGATGGTAGCAGTTTCAAAGTTCTGGCCTAGGTGTCTTAAGGGGGTACCACTACACACCCAAGGTAAGAGGAACCTGAGGGGGAAATTGCTAGGAAAGAGAAACCTAGGAAGAATTTCCTAGGCCAGAGGAGCCTAGGGGGAACTTTGGAGTGAACGGGGCAGGCTGACCTTTGTAATTTGGCTTTAAATTGGAAGGAGTTGTGTTTATAAAGTCTGAACAAACTGCTTGATAGAGAAATGAGAGTCTGAACTTGTTCAGCTCTGAAGAGACGGGACACCAGCTCCTCCCAGCCATAAGGTGTTCTCAAGCGACTGAGAACCAGATGGGAGTGTCTGAGGTTGAGCCTTGAGATGAGCAGCAGTCTCATAGGGAGTTCCACAGTGATCCTTCACTTTAATTAACTGACAGCTTGTCCAGGGACGCACTATGAGGTTTGGTCGCCCACGTGTTCTGAGCTCCCATGGTAGTTTCAGACTGCAGGCAGGAGAAAGTGAAGCATATAAGAGAGTTTAGGACCTTTCTTTAGGGAGTAACACTCACAAGAAGCACATTTACAACCCACTACACTGTTCCTAGAAATGTTCAGACTTTATATTAAAATAAAACTAAAAGAAAAATGGGAAATTGAGCTTCTAAAAGACGACCAGTTCCTGAAAGGGCAGCCTCCCCTCAGAACTCTGGCTGGCTTCATGCTGAAAGTTGCAAGTGCTCAATGAAATGAGAATACCTGTAAACAACTGATGAGATAACCCAGGATAATTAAAAATTACAGTGGCCACTGTGGGGCTCCTTTTTAAGAGCAAGGTAACAGAGAAACTTTTAGAGACGAGCTTGCCCACTTCCAGCACAACCGCTCAAACTAAAGGTTCTGGAAGCTGTAAATATTTACAAAGAATGAAAACAAAGCCAAAGCTTACCAAGCTTGCTCTGTGTCCTGAGGGCTTAGCATAAAAATGTCAGGTTGGGGTCCCAAAATATGGTCAGATAAAAATGTGGTTGCACCCCATTTTGCGGTCAGAGATAGTCAGACAGAAATGTAGGTTGCATTCCATTCGAGGCTAAGGGTCCTACCAAACTGCTGCCAGCCTCAGGGGAATTACACTGGCCACTAGAAGGAATGTTCTGATTCCATAAGATTATTTAAGGAGTGCACTTAAAGGCAAAGACTTCAAAATTCCAAAATAACCTTATTGAAAGTTTTGTTAATAGAAAGTTAAGTTATAAAAGGTACCTAAAGGAAAATATATTAGGTAATGGCTCTACAGACATCCCCAGGATCTACTACCAGAGTTAATGAGGCTCAGAGACTTCCTGGGAAACTGCTACACTAAAGATTACTGGAGATAAAAACAACGACAAACAAAAACATAGCAACAGAGATTGTACTGGTGGTTACACAGGGGAAGGGGGGGAGGGCAAAAGGGGTGATTAGGCTCCCATGTGTGGTGATGGACTATAATTAGTTTTTGGGCGGTGAACATGATGTAATCTACACAGATTCCAAATATATTAAGATGTACATCTGAAAGCTATATAATGTTATAATCCAATGTTACAGCAATAAAAAAAAGATTACTGGAATTGTTCAATACTGCCATGTTGTTACTGTTTGTCCCAGGTGAAAGCTGACAAGATATTTGAAAGAATTAGTAACTTACAATCAGAAATCCAGCCAAACTGGAAGCTGATCAACCTAAAACACTGGCAAAATTGGAAAGGAGCTCTAGAGGCAGTTCAGATCCCACCTATTTCCTTTATCTCAAAAAGTCTTATTGCCCCACCTCTCTAGGAACTGTCACCCAGCCCATCACCAATTCCTAAAACTGAAGGAAAAAAAAAGGAAAAATGGCAAGAAAAACAGCTATAAGAACCCCCTCGCCCAAAATCTAGCATCTTGAGTGTCTTCTCCACAAACATTAGTAGAAAAAGCTTAAAACAAAACTTGAATTTCATTATTCTTTCATAACTAGTGAGACCTTATATTATTGCATCTGACTCATGGCAGTAATTTTAAACAACTGCTGTGGAGTCTCTGCGTATGTTTGTCTATATGTATGTTATATGTGTGTGACATTTTCACCTCCAGACGGTATAATTTTTAAAGAGCTCTATTTAATTGGCTTCAAGTAAGCACTTATATAAATGTAATGGAAACTAACCCAAATGTGTTTCAAGTTAACATAATATAAAACCATCTTTGGCAAGTGAAAGCTTATGTAAGTTTGTTGGTTTGATTAACATAAACATGTTTTCAGAGTCATCAGCATGGGAACAAGTAAACTAAATAGATGTGAAACAAATAAAAACATTAGGTGAACTTTTTAATAGTAGTTACATGTTATGGTGTATGTACTTTTTTGTTTTTTTTTAAAGATTGGCATCTGAGCTAACATCTGTTGCCAACCTTTTTTTTTTTTAATTCTTCTCCCCAAAGCCCCCCAGTACATAGCTGTATATTCTAGTTGTAGGTCCTTCTAGTTGTGATATGTGGGATGCCGCCTCTGCATGGCCTGACGAGTGGTGCCACGTCCGCGCCCAGGATCCAAACCATGAAACCCTGGGTGGCCGAGGTGGAGTGCGCAAACTTAACCACTCAGCCACAGGGCCGTCCCCTGTACTTAATTTCAAAACCTTTTGGTAATTGAAACCTTAGAGTTTTGCTAATTGAGTTCAATGATAAAATTTATTGAGTATCTAGGACATTCCCATGCAAGATAAAATATTAAATGTTAATGATTAGGTATAGGTTTATCTACTTTTGGCTTCTTATTAAAGAGAAATTAAAGAAATGTTCTGGTCTAACATTAAACAAGTTTCTATTTTATTTAAAAATTGTACTAGGAAGTAGCATGTTTCTAGAAATTATAAAAAGTATTTACAAATTTGCCTAGCCACAGCATGCTAATGTAAAAGACAGTTTATAATTGCTTACTTCTTAGTTTTCACTAAAAATTAAGGTCTCTAAGGGTTAAAAATTCTAATTAATATATGTGACTAAAGCTACTAAAATTTAATAAGGAAAATATCCTTGTATTCAGGGAAAGTAAGATGCTTGCTTTCAGTAAAGAAGGTATTAAAAATGTAAATATTTTTGTTTTATTAAGAAAGATAAATTTGTCCTAAAGTACTATGAAGGAAAGAAGGCATGGGATAAATTCTGAATGTAAAAAAGTTACAGAAGATTTGTGGGTAAAAAAATGCTGAGGAAAGAGTTTTGTGCATGGTCAAGTTGGCCAGGATTGAAATAAATTTAATTAAGTGAATAAGTTTTAATACCAAAAGTAAGCTGGTACAAAAATTAGAATTTGTTTTTCTCTTTCTTAAAAGGATAATTTTCCTGGACTTTTAGTTTGCTCTTGATAAAGAGATTATAAAAGGTTTTCTTTACTTTTGAGTGAGTCTCACTTTGGTTAAATGAATAAGCATTTTTTCACAGTGACCACTGTTTCATGGTGACACAAGATCAGCAAACACTTGATCTTGTTTGACCAAGTGTTTTAAAATCTTTTGATATTTTTGACAGCTTTCCCCCCAATTCATAACCTAAGTGAATTTTAAATTTTTCAAAAGTCTTTCTTTTTTTTTTCCTTTGAAAATTTTCAGAGGGCCCCTGGGACTTCTCAAAGAAATTTGCTCTCTTTTTATAGAGAAGGAGATACTTAACTAATTAAGCTTGTCTGGTATGGTAAATTGCATGGGAAGCATTGTCAAGTAAATGATAAACCATCTTAAGTTATATTGTGTAGGTAAATATTATTCACTATCTTAACCCTGCTACCTTGCTTCCAGCACCACCAGAAGAAACTGACCATGACTGCATTCTATTATCTAATTTGGTTTACAGCTGGGTCTTACTTAAATGATAAGCAAAGACATTATCAAGGTGGATATGTTGTACAGCCTTGAGAATGCCTGCTACTTTCTATTAACTCTGCTAACCCAGTAAAAGATTTCCTTCTACAGGCTTAAGAAATCACCATGGAAGAAGAGAACAAAGGTGACAACAAAAGGGGAAATTTTTGACACCACCACATAGATATGGTTCAGGCCCGACAAAAAAAAGGGCAAGTCTCAATAAATTTAATAAGACTGAAATCATATCAAGCATCTTTTCCCACCACAGTGCTATGAAACTAGAACTCAACTACAAGAAAATGGCTAGGAAAGTCACAAATATGTGGAGACTAAACAACATGCTACTGAACAACCACTGGATCAATGAAGAAATCAAAGGAGAAATCAAAAAATATCTAGAGACAAATGAAAATGAAAACACAACACACCAACTCTTATGCGATGCAGCAAAAGCAGTCCTAAGAGGGAAATTTATAGCAATACAGGTCTATCTCAACAAAGAAGAAAAGTTTCAAATAAGTAATCTTAAACTACACCTAACAGAATTAGAAAAAGAAGAACAAAGCCCAAAATCAGCAGATGTAAGTGAATGATAAAAACTAGAGCACAAATACATGAAATAGAGACTAAAGAAACAACAGAAAGGATCAATGAAACCAAGAGCTGGTTCTTTGAGAAGAAAAACAAACATGACAACCCCTTAGCTAGACTAAGAAAGACAGAAGGCTCAAATAAATAAAATTAGAAATGAAAGAGGAGAAATTAGAATGCATAGCACAGAAATACAGGGATTATAAGGGAATACTATGAAAAACTATATGCCAACAAATTGGATAACCTGTAAGAAATGGATAAATTCTTAGACTCATACAACCTTCCAAAACTGAATCAAGAAAAAATAGAGAATCTGAATAGGCCAATCACAAGTAAAGAGATTGAAACAGCAATCAAAAACCTCCCCAAAAAACAAAAGTCCAGGACCACATGGCTTCTCTGGAGAATTCTACCAAACACTCAAAGAAGATTTAATAATTATACTTCTCAAACTACTCTAAAAAACTGAAGAAGATGGAATGCTTCTTAACTCATTCTGTGAGGCCAACCCTGATACCAAAACCAGACAAGGACAATACAAAGAAGGAAAATTACAGTTCAATATTTTTGATGAACACAGATGAAAAAATCCTTAACAAAATATTGGCAAATCAAACACAGCAATATATTAAAAGAATCATACAGTATGGTCAGGTGGGATTTATACCAGGGATGCAGGGATGTTTCAACATCTGCAAATCAATCAATGTGATAGACCACATCAACAAAATGAGGAATAAAAATCACATGATCATCTCAATAGATGCAGAAAAAGCATTTGAAGAGATCCAACATCCATTTATGATAAAAACTCTCAATAAAATGGGTATACAAGGAAAGCACTTCAACATAATAAAGGCCATATGTGACAAACCCAGAGCCAACAGTATACTTAACAGTAAAAAACTGAAAGCCATTCCTCTGGGAACAGGAACAGGGGACAAGGGTGCCCACTCTCGCCACTCTTATTCAATATAGTACTGGAGGTTTTGGCCAGAGCAATTAGGCAAGAAAAAGAAATAAAAGGTATCCAAATTGGAAAATAAGAAGTAAAACTCTTGCTGTTTGCTGATGACATGATTTTATTTATAGAAAACCCTACAGAATCCACCAGAAAGCTATCAGAAATAATCAACAACTACAGCAAAGTGGCAGGGTACAAAATGAACATACAAAAATCAGTCACATTTCTATACACTAATAACAAACTAGCAGAAAGAGCACTGAAGAATATACTCCCATTTACAAAAAGAATAAATATCTAGGAATAAATTTAACCAAGGAGGTGAAAGACCTATACACTGAAAACTATAAGATATTACTGAAAGAAATTGAAAAAGACACAAAGAAATGGAAAGATATTCCACGATCATGGATTGGAAGAATAAACATAGTTAAAATGTCCAAATTACCTAAAGCACTCTACAGATTCAATGCAATCTCTATCAGAATGGCAATGACATTTTTCATGGAAATAGAACAAAGAATCCTAAAATTTATATGGAACAACAAAACACCCTGAAGAGCCAAAGCAATCCTGAGAAAAAAGAACAAAGCTGGAGGCATCATAATTCCTGACTTCAAAATATACTACAAAGCTATAGTAATCAAAATAGCATGGTACTGGCACCAAAACAGGCACAGAGATCAATGGAACAGAACTGAAAGCCCAGAAATAAAACCATACATCTATGGACAGCTACTCTTTGACAAAGGAGCCAAGAACATACAATGGAGAAAGGAAAGTCTCTTCAATAAATGGTATTGGGAAAACTGGACAGCCACGTGCAAAAGAAAGAAAGTAGACCATTGTTTACACCACACACAAAAATTACCTCAAAATGGATTAAAGACCTGAAACCATAAAACTCCTAGAAGAAAACATATGCAGTATATTCTTTGACATCGGTCTTAGTAGCATTTTCTTTTCTTTTTTTTTTTCCTGCTTTATCTTCCCCAAACCCGCCCCCCCCCCCCCCCCCCCCGTACACAGTTGTATATCTTAGTTGCAGGTCCTTCTAGTTGTGGGATGTGGGATGCCGCCTCAATGTAGCCTGACGAGTGGTGCCATGTCTGTGCCCAGGATCCGAACCCTGGGCCGCCACAGCGGAGCACGCAAACTTAACCACTAGGCCACGGAGCCGGCCCCAGAATTTTTTTCAAATAACATGTCTACTCAGGCAAGGGAAACAAAAGAAAAAATTAACAAATGGGACCACATCACACTAAAAAGCTTCTGCAAGGCAAAGGAAATAAAGAACAAAATGAAAACAACCCACCAACTGGGAGGAAATATTTGCAAATCATATATCTGACAAGGGGTTAATTTCCAAAATATATAAAGAACTCATACCACTCAACAACAAAAAGAGAGACAATCTGATCAAAGAATAGGCAGAGGTTACGAACAGATATCTTTCCAAAGAAGATATACAGATGGCCAACAGGCACATGAAAAGACGTTCAACATCACTAATCATCAGGGAAATGCAAATCAAAACTAAAATGAGGTATCACCTCACAAAAGGCAAAACTATAGGGAAAGAAAACACAGGAGCTGTTGCCAGAGCCTAGGGGTGAATGGAGGTGTGGACTCAAAGGGGTACGGGAGAATTTTTGAGTAATGGGACCATCAGAATGGCTGTAATTAACAAGACGAGACATAATAAGTGTCGGAGAGCATGTGGAGAAAAGGGAACCCTCACATACTGCTGGTGGGAATGCAAACGAGTGCAGCCACTACGAAAAAACAGGACGGAGATTTCTCAAAGAGTTAAAAATAGAAATACCATATGATCCAGCTATCCCACTAGTGGGGATTTATCTGAAGAACATGAAATCAACAACACAAAGAGTTCTATGCACCCCTATGTTCATTGCAGCATGATTCACAATAGCCAAGATGTGGCAGCAACCCAAGTGCCCAGCAACTGATGAATGGATAAAGATGTGGTATATGTATACACACACACACACACAATGGAATACTACTCAGCCATAAAAAAAGACAACATCGTGCCATTTGCAACAACATGGATGAACCTTGAGGGTATTATGTTAAGCGAAATAAGCCAGACAAAGACAAACACCATATGATTTCATTCATATGGAGAAGATAAACAAACACATGGACAAAGAGAATAGATTAGTGGTTACCAGAGGGGAAGGGCGTTGGGGTGGTGAGCTAAAGGGGTAAAGGGGCACATATGTATGGTGACAGATAAAAACTAGACTACTGGTGGTCAGTATGATACAGTCTATACAGAAACTGATATATAATAATGTATACCTGAAATTACATATTATAAAGCCATATGACCTCAATAAAAAAATATTAAGAACTTCTGTTCTTTGAAAGACATTGTTAAGACAAAGAAAAGACAAGCCACAGACTGGCAGCAAATATCTGCAGATCACATACAGGCATACCTCAGAGATATTGCAGGTTCAGTTCCAGACCACTGCAAGAAAGTGAGTATTGCAATAAAGCAAGTCACAGGAATTTTTTGGTTTCCCAGTACACATAAAAGTTTTGTTTACACTATAGTCTATTAAGTGTGCAATAGCATTATCTCTTAAAAACCAACTCACATACCTTAACTAAAAGATACTTTATTGCTAAAAAATGCTAACCATCATTTGAGCCTTTAGCAAGTTATAATCTTTTTGCTGGTAGAAGGTATTGTAAAAAACAAAACATCCGTGAAGCACAATAAAGCAAAGTGCAAGAAAGCAGGGCACAATAAAACGAGGTATGCCTGTATCTGATAAAAGACCTATTTCTAGAATACATAAAAACTCTTTAAACTCAGTAATATGAAAAAAAACCTATAAAGGAATTGACAAAAGACTTGAAAGATGTTAAAATAAACATCATTTGCCATTAAGGAAATGCAAATTAACACTAGCATGAATTCTACCATACACCTATTAGAGCGGCTAAAATGAAAAATACTGACAATACCAAGTGTTGGTGGAGATGCAGAGTGACTAGAACTTTCATACATCGCTGGTGGGAATGGAACAGTTTGGCAGTTTCAAATAAAGTTAAATATACACTCGCCATATGACCAGCAATCCCATACCAAAGGTATTCACCCAAGAGAAATAAAAACACGTTCATACAAAAACCTGTATGCAAATGTTTACAGTGATTTGTAATGGCCCCAAATCGAACATGTCCTTTAGGTGGTAAATGACTAAAATGGTGGTGTATGCATACAATGGAATACTACCCAACAAGAAAAAGCGATGAACTACCAAGACTTGTGTCAACATGGATAACCCTCCAAAGCATTATGCTAAGTGAAGAATCCAGACTCTAAAGACTATATATTGTATGATTCCATTTATGACATTCTGGAAAAGGCAAAACTATAGGGGCAGAAAACAAAGGAGTTGTTGCCAGGGGCTAGAGGTGAATGGATGTGTGGACTCAAAGGGGTATGGGAGAATTTTTGAGTAATGGAACTGTTTTACATTTTGATTGTGGCGGTGGTTACGTGACTATTTTTGTTTGCCACATTCAAAGAACTGTACACTAAACAAGGGACATTTTACTACATACAAATGACACACAAAAATTCATTAAAATGTTATGGTATTAGGCTAGTGGATTCTAAATCTGGTTGTACTTCAGAATCACCGGGAAATCTTCAAAACAAACAAAAAATTCCTAGATCTCATCACAGATTTTTCTTTTACAGATGTTACATTACAAGGAGTTCTGTAAGAGGGTGGATAAATAAAAATCCTGTTGTCTCAGACTCTTTGACAGCTTATAAAATTGAACTTAGGAAGAATAAATGAACTAAAGTTCTGTGTAAATATTGCTCAACTCCAGCGAAAGCAAAGTCATTACTCGGTTGCCAATATAAGTAAGTCTTTAAAGAATGGTTCCAGCATTCAAATCTAAAAGTCCAACTTTTACAGTGTTGGTTTCTAATAAATAAACTACTTTTTAATAAACTAAGTATTATGGAACAAGCTTTAAACAAAAGTGAAATCCATAGTGAAATGTGAATACAATGTAAATAGTGTTAATTACAAACACTCAGATAAGTTGTGTTATGAGTGCTAATTATTGCCACTTAGCTCAATAACTACCAGGAGTCAGCTTTTTGTACAAAGTCCCTAAATAATTAACCTAGCGGATCATAGCAGAGGCTGCTGGAAATATCGTTTCCTCATATCAACCTCAGCTGGGAAAAGCAAATGGAAAAGAGAGCTCAATGTAGACAGTATGCTGTTACAAGTCCCCCTTTCCTCCCCAAATCTTTGACTTCCTTCTTTTCAGCCCTACTCTCTTCTTGCTCAATGTGCTGAATAGCGGTCATCTGGGAAATCAGAAGGGAGAGGCTCAGGAGGAAGGCTCTGGGTGCAGAGCAAAGAAACTGAGAACCAGCTGCTCAATTCCCTAACCCATTCTTCCCAGTTCATGCAGATGAGTGATCCCCTCAGAGAAGGCAGGAGACCAGAACGACCTGCTCCAAATGAGGGTCCTATGTGAATAAGACGGGGTTTGTCAGCCAAGGGGGCCCGACTACTAACAGGCATACAGTTTAACAAGTCCCCCACTGAAACTGTGGGCTGCTCCCCCTGCGGGCAGGGGGGAGTTTCTAGAAAATTCTGGCTCAATAAACATGAAATGCAGTTATGCCTCATTCTATAGACAGGCACACTTATGGAAATTTTTCTTAAGTGTTAAAAAAATACTTAGCAGAGGCAATGGGACAGAACAAATACTCAGTAAACATTTGCTGACTAATTGGTTAAGATTTCCTGAAATTCTTTTCCTTGATAGTTGTTGGGTAGGTGGTATAATTCCAAGAAATATTTGAATCTCTAGGTTTTAAGTTTTCTATTTTAAAATAAAGAGGGAAGAAGTGTCTCCCAGCAAGTTACTTAACCTTTTTGTGCCTTAGTTTTCTCTTCTGAGAAATGAGCATAATAATTATACCTAACGCATAGGACTATAGTGCAGATTGAGTGAGTTAATCACACAAATTTCTTAGACCCTTACTGGGTACACAGTAGACACTCATAGTAGCTATGACGATTATTACTCCAAAAAAGGCTCGATTGAGTGAAAGAAGCCAAACACAAAACAATACACTCTGCATGATTGCATTTCTATGAAATTCTAGAGAATGCAAACTCATCTGTAGTGACAGAAGCAGATCAGTGGATGCCTGGTGCTGGGGATTTGGTGGTGGGGGGGGTTAACTTCAAAGCCACATGAAGGAACTTTTGGGGGTGATGGAAATGTTTTAGATCTTGGTTGTGGTATAGTTATACACACATGGGACAGGTGTATACATTTTTCAAAACTTAAAATGGGTACTGTTTATGGCATATAATCCATCCCATCTCCCACAAAAACACGTAATAAAAATAAAGCCTCTCGGGATGTGAATTCTAGGAAGCAGGTTACAGAAAAAAAGGTGAATTAATGGGTTTAAAAATTCTTTAAACCACCTTCAGCAACTGAAAAAAAGAGAATAATTAAATCTCTTTAGCATACTGTTTTACCACAAAGCTGATCAGATTCACTGACACTTTAGAAAGAGCCTATTTATTTGGGGGGGAGGCTTAACTTGATTTGGCATCATTTACTAGTTGCAGGGCAAATCTACCTGCGTTGAATTCGGGATCATCTTCCAGGACGGCCACGGCACTTTCCACGGCGTCAACTGCGCTCCCTCCCTCCCTGAGGATGTTGTAACCCACGGTGGCGGCTCTGATGATGCCCTGCCGCACCCGCTCTTTCCGGTCCTTGGAGATATGGCTGGCCCCGCCGCCGTGGACCACGACCACGGGATTCATGTCGACGGATCCTAGGGATCAGGAAAACGAAAGCGTTATTGAAAAGCGTCCAAGAAAATCGCACCGGGCATCATCTCCTCCGGAGATTCCGTTGGGGACAAGGTCCAGTTTCTGCTTAAGGAGGGAGGCAGGGTTCACAGCCTCAGGCAGTCGTCTGCCGAGACGCAGAGCGGGGAAAGAGGCGGCTCGGTTTGAACTTTGCACGAAAAGCCGAGAGCGGCGCCCTCCGCCCCCGTGGAGGTAGTGGGGGGGCTCCAGGACCCAGAGCCCACGCCGCCTCCTCTGGACTGCCATCGGGCCTCAGTTTCCCCGGAGAACCCCGGCTCCCTGTGCTGAGCCACTGGCCGAGGACGGGAGGGGGTGGCGCCCGGAGCCAGCGCTCCAGCCCTCCTCCCGGGCTCCACGTCGGGCCTCGGTTTCCCCAAAGAGGTGTCACCCGCTCCCTCCCCTGTTCCCCGCCGAGGGGCCCGGGGCGGCTTCAGGGCTGGACCTGATCAGCGCCCTGCGTCCTCGAATCCCCAGCACCGGGAGGGTGCTTACCGGGTGGGTGCTCGGCAGGGCCGTCGACTTACCCAGGACCCCACAGGAGACGGCCGCCGGGGCTTCAGGCTGGGTCGAGCCGCCCGGCCGGCCTCCGAACCCGCACGCTCCAGCCCCCCAGCGAGCCCGTTCCGGAAACCGCTGGACTAGCAACCGCTCCGCCGGCAACGGCTCCGCGCCTGCGCACGAGAGCGGGGCCGCCGCGCAGAATTACCGTAAAGCTCCGCCGCGCAAGCGTCTCGCTCGTCAGCCGGGGTCGCGCTCCCGTCTGGACCCCTGCTGTCTGGCTCCCAGAACTGGGGCTGTGGCGGCCCTCCGTGCACGTGAGCTTGCTAGTGGGATGTGAGGAACTCCTCCCCTTCCTTATGAGGCTGGGCTGGGTGGTGGTGTTGGCAGCGCAATGCATAATATGATGGCCCACGGTTTTGTCACTGAAAATTGGGTAATGTTGGCTTCGTAGAATGAGTTAGGAAGCCTCCCCTCCTCTTCAATTTTTGGGAAGAGTTTGAGAAGGGTAGGTATTAAGTCTTCTTTGAATGTTTGGTAGAATCACCAGGGAAGCGGTCTGGTGCTGGACTCGTATTTTTGGGGAGGTTTTTGATTACTGTTTTGATCTCCTTGCTGGTGATTGGTTTTTCAAATTCTCTATTTCTTCTTGATTCAGTTTTGGAAGGCTGTATGGTTCCAAGAATTCATCCATTTCTTGTCGGTTATCCAGTTTGTTGGTGTATAGCTTTTCATAGTATTCTCTGATAACCACTAATCAGTTCTCTTTGTCCATGTGTTTATCTTCCACGTATGAGTGAAATCATGCGGTTTGTCTTTATCTGGCTTATTTCACTTAATACCCTCAAGGTCTATCTATGTTGTTGCGAATGGGTCGATTTTGTCTTTTTTTATGGCTATTAGTCCATTGTATGTACCACATCTTCTTTATCCGTTCATCAGTCGATGGGCACTTGGGTTGCTTCCACGTCTTGCTTTTGCCCATTTTTAAATTTGATTGTTAGTTCTTTTGTTGTTGAGATATATGAGTTCTTTATGTATTTTGGATATTAACCCCTTGTCAGATATATGGTTTGCAGATATCTTCTCCCAATTGTCAGGTTGTCTTTTCCTATTGTTGGTGGTTTCCTTTGCTGTGCAGAAACTTTTCAGTTTGAGGAAGCCCCATCTGTTTATTTTTTATTTTTGTTTGTTTTTTAACTTTTTATGAAGATTATGATAGTTTACAACCTTGTGAAATTTCAGTTGTACATTATTGTCAGTCATGTTGTAGGTGCACCACTTCACCCTTTGTGCCCTCCCCCCACCCCACCCCCCTTTCCCCTGGTAACCACCAATCAATTCTCTTTGTCTCTATGTTTAACTTCCACCTATGAGGGGAGTCATACAGAGTTCATCTTTCTCTGTCTGGCTTATTTCACTTAACATAATACCTTCAAGGTCCATCCATGGTGTTGTGAATGGGAGGATTTTGTCTGTTTTTATGGCTTAGTATTCCATTATATATATATATCATATCTTCTTTATCCAATCATAACTTGATGGGCATTTAGGTTGCTTCCACGTCTTGGCTATTGTAAATAATGCTGCAGTGAACATAGGGGTGCATGGGACTTTTGGAATTGCTGATTTCAAGTTCTTTGGATAGATACCCAGAAGTGGGATGGCTGGGTCATAAAGTATTTCTAATTTTTTGAGAAATCCCCATACTGTTTTCTATAGTGGCTGCACCAGTTTGCATTCCCACCAACAGTGTATGATGGTTCCTTTTTCTCCACAACCTCTCCAACATTCGTCACTTTTTGTTTTGGTTATTTTTGCCATTCTAACGGGTGTAAGGTGATATCTTAGTGTAGTTTTGATTTGCATTTCTCTGATGATTAGTGATGGTGAGCATCTTTTCATGTGTCTATTGGCCATCCGTATGTCTTCTTTGGAGAAATGTCTGTTCATGTCCCCTGCCCAATTTTTGATCGGGTTGTTTGATTTTTTGTTGTTGAGCTGTGTGAGTTCTTTATATATTATGGAGATTAACCCTTTGTCGGATAAATAACTTGTAAATATTTTTTCCCAATTAGTGGGTTGTTTTTTGGTTTCAATCCTGTTTTCCCTTGCCTTGAAGAAGCTCTTTAGTCTGATGAAGTCCCATTTGTTTATTCTTTCTATTGTTTCCCTCGTCTGAGGAGTTATGGTGTCCGTAAAGATTCTTTTGAAACTGATGTTAAAGAGTGTACTGCCTATATTCTCTTCTAGAAGACTTATTGTTTCAGACCTAATCTTTAGGTCTTTGATTCATTTTGAGTTTATTTTTGTGAATGGTGAAAAAGAATGGTCAATTTTCATTCTTTTACATGTGGCTGTCAGGTTATTCCAGCACCATTTGTTGAAGAGACTTTCTTTTCTCCATTGTAGGCCCTCAACTCCTTTGTCGAAGATTAGCCGTCCATAGATGTGTGGTTTTATTTCTGGGCTTTCAATTCTGTTCCATTGATCTGTGTGCTCGTTTTTGTGTCAGTACCATGCTGTTTTGATTACTGTAGCTTTGTAATATGTTTTGAAGTCAGGGATTGTGATGCCACCAGCTTTGTTCTTGTTTCTCAGGATTGCTTTCGCTATTCAGGGTCTTTTGTTGCCCCATATGAATTTTAAGATTCTTTGTTCCATTTCTGTGAAGAATGTCATTGGGATTCTGATTGGGATTGCATTGAATCTGTAGATCGCTTTAGGTGGAATGGCCATTTTAACTATGTTTATTCTTCCAATCCATGTGCATGGAGTATCTTTCCATTTCCTTATGTCATTATCGATTTCATTCAGTAATGTCTTATAGTTTCCTTGTATAGGTCTTTCACCTCCTTGGTTAAATTTATTCTTAGATATTTTCTTTTTGTTGTGATTGTAAATGGAATTGTATTCTTGAGTTCTTGTTCTGTTAGTTCATTATTAGAGTATAGAAATGCCACTGATTTTTGTACCTTGACTTTGTATCCTGCAACTTTGCTGTAGTTGTTGATTATTTCTAATAGTTTTCCAATGGATTCTTTAGGGTTTTCTCTGTATAAAATCTTGTCGTCTGAAAAGAGCGGGAGTTTCAC
This sequence comes from Equus asinus, assembly GCF_041296235.1. Classification (NCBI taxonomy): domain Eukaryota; kingdom Metazoa; phylum Chordata; class Mammalia; order Perissodactyla; family Equidae; genus Equus; species Equus asinus. The sequence goes on along the minus strand of NC_091806.1, from coordinate 40,518,780 downwards.
TTCCTCATTGCCTATTTGGATTCCTTTTATTTCTTTTTCCTGCCTACTTGCTCTGGCCAAAACCTCTAGTACTATGTTGAATAAGAGTGGTGAGAGTGGGCACCCTTGTCTTGTTCCTGTTCTCAGAGGGATGGCTTTCAATTTTCCCCACCGAGTATGATCTTGGCAGTGGGTTTTTCATATATGGCCTTTATTATGTTGAGATATTTTCCTTCTATTCTGATTTTACTGAGAGTTTTTATCGTGAATGGATGTTGGATCTTGTCAAATGCTTTCTCTGCATCTATTGAGATCATCACGTGGTTTTTGTTCATCCTTTTGTTAATGGGGTGTATCACATTGACTGATTTGTGGATGTTGAACCATCCCTGTGTCCCTGGTGTGAATCCCACTTAATCATGGTGTATGATCTTTTTAATGTGTTGCTGTATTCAGTTTGCCAATATTTTGTTGAGGATTTTTGCATCTATGTTCATCAGTGATATTGGCCTGTAATTTTCCTTCTTTGTGTTGTCCTTGTCTGGTTTTGGGATTAGGGTGATGTTGGCCTTGTAGAATGTGTTAGGAATTTTTCTGTCTTCCTCAATTTTTTGGAATAGTTTGAGAAGAATAGGTAATAAATTGTCTTTGAATCTTTGGTGGAATTCTCCCGAGAAGCTGTCTGGTCCTGGACTTTTATTTCTTGGGAGGTTTTTGATTACTGTTTCAATCTTTTTACTTGTGATAGGTCTATTAAGATCTATTTCTTCTTGATTCAGTTTTGGGAGGTTCTAAGAGTCTAAGAATTTATCGATTTCTTCTAGATTGTCCAATTTGTTGTTGTATATTTTTTCATAATCTTCTCTAATAATCATTTGTATTTCTGTGGTGTCTTGTAATTTCTCTTCTTTCATTTCTAATTTTATTTATTTGAGCCTTCTCTCCTTTTTTCTTAGTGAGTTGGCTAAGGGTTTATCAGTATTGTTTATCCTCTCAAAGAGCCAGCTCCTTGTTTCATTGATCCTTTTTATAGGCTTTTTTGTTTCAATTTCATTTATTTCTGCTCTAATTTTTATTATTTCCTTCCTCCTGCAGAGTTTGGGCTTTGTTTTTCTGAGTCTGTTAGGTGTAGTTTAAGATTGTTTATTTGAGCTATTTCTTGTTTGTTAACGTGGGCCTGTATTGCTGTGAATTTCCCTCTTAGGACCGCTTTTGCTACATCCCATAAGAGTTGGTATGGTGTGTTTTCATTCTCGTTTGTCTCCAAATATTTTTTGATTTATCCCTTTATTTCTTCCATGACCCATTTGTTGTTCAGTAGCACACAGTTTACTCTTTACATTTTTGTTCCTTTTCCAGCTTGCTTTCTTGTAGTTGATTTCTAGTTTCACAGCATTATGGTCATAAAAGGTAGTAGATATGATTTCAATCTTCTTAAATTTATTGAGGTTTGCCTTGTTTCCCAGTATATGGTCTATCCTTGAGAATGTTGCATGTGCACTTGAGAAGAATGTATATTCTGCTGTTTTTCAATGGAGTGCTCTCTGTATGTCTATTAAGTTCATCTGGTCTAGTTTTTTGTTTGAGTCCACTATATCCGTGTTGACTTTTTGTCTGGATGATCTGTCTGGTGATGTAAGTGGGGTGTTGAGGTCCCCTACTAATATTGTGTTGCCATTGGTATCTCCTTTTAGGTTTGTTAATACTTGCTTTATATACTTTGGTGCTCCCGTGTTGAGTGCATACATGTTTATAAGCTTTATGTCTTCTTGGTGGAGAATCCCTTTTATCATTATATACTGCCCGTCTATGTCTCTCTTTACCATTTTTATCTTTAAGTTTACTTTGTCTGATATCAGTATGGCAACACCTGCTTTCTTTTGTTTTCCATTAGCTTGGAGTATTGTCTTCCATCCCTTCATTTTGAGCCTATGTTTGTCTTTAGAGTTGAGATGTGTTTCCTGGGGGCAGCATATTGTTGGATCTTGTTCTTTAATCCATCCTGCCACTCTGTGTCTTTTGATTGGAGAATTCAATCCATTTACAATTATGGTCATTATTGATATATCTGGGCTGAATGTTGCCATCTTATCTCACCTCTCCTGGTTCTTCTGCATTTCCTTTGTTTCTTGTCCCATGTATTTCAGACTACTAATTTGATTAGGTGGTTTTCTCTGTTGCTTTTCTTTATTTTCTCCTTGTTTATTGTAAATGCCTCTGTTCTAACTATTTGTTTAGTGGTTAGCCTTAGGTTCATATAAAAAATCTCTTAGTTGAGATAGTCCACTTTCTGGTGGCCTTTTATTTCCTTAGACTATACTGATTCTATCCCCTCCCTCTTCCCCTTCTAAGTTATTTTTGCCATATCTTTTTCCATCTTTGTTGTGAGTTTGTGGTTAAAAAGATGAGATCATTTTTGTTTTGGTGTTTTCCTTTTCTTTATCCTTGATGTTAAAGTTAAGTGTTTACTAACCTGATCTGATAGAGAGCTGTCATTTTCTGATTATTGCCTACCTGTTCATCTCCTTGCTCAGGGCTTTGTAGCCCCTTTCCTATTTTTTTTCAGGCATGATGGCCTTCTTGAGGATGTCTTGTGTGTGTGTGGGGTCTTGTGGCAATGAACTCCCTTAGCTTTTCCTTATCTCAGAAAGTTTTTATTTCTCCACCATATCTGAAGGAGATTTTCACTGGATAGAGTATTCTTGGCTGAAAGTTTTTGTCTTTCAGGATTTTGAATATATCATTCCACTCTCTCATAGCCTGTAAAGTTTCTGCTGAGAAATCTGCTGAAAGCCTGATAGGGGTTCCTTTGTAAGTTATTTTCTTCTGCCTTGCTGCCATTAGTACATTTTCTTTGTCCTTGATTTTTGCCAGCTTCACTACTATATGCCTTGGAGTGGGTCTTTTTACATTGACAAAGTTAGGAGATCTGGGGCCTCTTTCACATGGATTTCCAGCTCCTTCCCCAGGTTTGGGAACTTCTCAGCTATTATTTCTTTGAACAAGCTTTCTGTTCCATTTTCCTTGTTTTCCCCGTCTGGAATACCTATAATCCTTATGTTGCATTTCCTGATTGAGTCAGATATTTCTGAGAGCTTCTTCATTTCTTTTTTGTCTTAGTTCTCTCTTCTCCTCCCTCTGAAGCATTTTTATAGCATTATCCTCTAACTGGCTGATTCTTGCCTCTATATTGTCAGTTCTGTTGTTTTAAGGAGTCCAGATTTTTCTTTATTTCATCCATTGTGGTTTTCATCTCCAACAGTTCTGATTGGTTCTTCTTTATGGTTTCAATTTCCTTTGTGAAGAAGCTCCTGAACTTGTTGATTTGTCTTTCTATGTTTTATTGTAACTAATTGAGTTTTTTTTATGATAGCCGTTTTGAGTTCTTTGTTGGTTGGGTTATGAATTTCTGTTTCTTCAGTGTTGGTTTCTGGGTACTTGTCACTTTCCTTCTGGTCTGGAGGTTTAATATACCTACTCATACTGCTTGATGGAGTAGATTTTGCTTCCTCATGGTGCTCTTACCTGGTCGCAGCTGCCACGTACTGCCACAGGATGGGGATCAGGCACTGGGCCTGGCACAAGCAGGGGCTCCCCAATGCCAGCCACTGAGTGCTTTTCTCTCTGGGTGACTGATACGATGGCAGATCTGGAGCATAGGGCAGGGGGAGGGGTACTCTTGTCTTTCTGTATGGAGCTCTGGGTGATTGCAGGACTGTGCGCTTTCCCTTTCTCTGCCACCACTGCCATGGAGTGGAATACTGGGCGGGGGTGGGTCACCTCTCTCACCTGCACACTTTCCCCTGTGTGGCTGCCACACTCTCTGCACTGTGCTCCAGACAATTCTGGGGCTGGAGTACTGGGTGGGGACGGGGTGCCCTTTTCCCCTGCCCACTTCCTGCCACTACAGCCTGTCTGTCTCCACAGAGCTCCTGCAGATCAGCTTCCACTTCCTCCAGAGGATCCAGCCCCTCCACCACCTTCAGGCATATGGCTGCTTGGGTCTCCCAGATGTCTTTTGTGTTGTGTGTATGTCCTCTGTTGGTGTATGAATGTCCTTTTGGTTGTATCTTAGAGGAGAGAGTCCAAGGGAAGAGCTCACTCTGCCATGATGCTGACATCACTCCTAAACTCACTTTTTGAGAAAAGAAGTTAAGGTTTCAGTCTGATAGGCAGTCTAACTCTGTGGCTGATTTTCCTCCCCTTACATGGGGCGAGGTGTCAACTGTTCAGATAGCGAGTATATTTTGGCTCAAAATGTGGCAGAAATCAAATCATAACTTGGCATGGTTCAGCAACAGTCAGTCAGGAGAATGTAATGATTTCTTAAACTGGCCTCCCCAAAAGATAAGCTAGGTGAGTTGATAATAGTCTTAAGAGGTCTTAGAAGGAAACAAGGCACTGAGAGATATGGGTTCCTTTCTCCTCTTCTGCTGTATCAACATGAAAGAGAGGGAAAGCTTAGTAATTGCTTCTGCTCTAATAGATGGGGTAGGGAGAGCTTCATGAAAGATGTGAGCACCAGTCATGTCCTGGGGTTGCACAGTCAACATTACATCCATCCTAGGGGATGGTGCCCCCAAACCCAAACCCTGACCCTGGGCCTCTCCCTGTGATGGCAAAGGAGAGAACCATGCAACTGAGCCATGGTCTAACACAATGGGTCTCAGATTTTATTGAGCATCAGAATCACCTGGAGGTGAAATGCAGCTTGCTGAGCCCCACCTCTATTGTTTCTGATTCAGTAGGTCTGGGGTGGGGTCCAAGAATTTGCATTTCTAATAAGTTCTCAGGTGAAGCTGCTGTTGCTGCTCTGGGGACCACCCTTTGAAAAGCACTTATCAAGGAGGAGACACTGTCTTGTCTTTTATAAACTCATCCAACCTGAGGTTGTTGACAGTATTCTTCATGGGCTCCAGAATAGGGAATGGGAGATTGGGAAATTTGTGCCATTTTTGGTTTCCCTTGTTTTGATTAAATTGTTCCATGAGTGATGAATGAGCTTCTTTCATTTCTGAAGTGCCCAATGTTAGAGTTGTTTAATTCAGTCCATCTGCGTGGGTAGGCTAAGGAGGAACTGAAATGTGCTGGGAATTTTGAAAATTAGCCCCCAGAAGTAAATTTGCAGTACTGATGGCAGTTCTCAGTGAAGAGGCAGCTATTCCAAAAGGGTCTGCCAGCCAAACTTCCTGCCATAGCACCATCCACAGGTTTTCCACAGAAATTCCTGGTGCTGGTTGTGGTCCTTGGTGGGCTCTTCTGTCTACAGACTAAGACATACGCATCTTTCGGACAGGAGCCTCGACAGTGCTATTTGTAACACAAACCCAGAACAGTGCCTGGCTCTCCAAAGCTTTTCATAAATGTTTGTTGGATGAAGAACAAATGGTTCAGAAACCCAAAAAAGCAAATTCTCAGGAGCTGGGGCAACTGATCTTAGGAGGAATGAAACTAGAGTGATCTGGATATTTGTGAGCTGATCAGTGAAGATGACTTGTTGCTATGGGAGAAAAACACTGGATTCCAGATAGAGGTGCCTGGAACTCATTTTCGTGGCAGAGTCACATTGGTGCCTATCTGGAGACTGTGGCTGTAGAGACAGTAATAGCCCCGTGAGGGCACCATCTGGGCTGTTGTGTTTATTGCTCTATCCCTGGCCCTGGCACAGAGCCTGACACACTAACTGCTCATAATGTTTATTGAATAAACAACAGGCTAGCTTCAGATGGAGGTGGGGAGCTCCAGCATTGGACTGAGGGGTTGGGCTGAAGTTTGGAAGTGCTGCAGATACCAAAGGATGGCAATTATAATTCAAAGCTCTACATCTGAATAAGAGAATATTCTTATTTTACTTGCACAAGGAGAGATCCTTCTCTAGATTAATCAATCCTGGGAATTCTAAATTGGATACAAAAATACATTTTCAGGTCAAGCGGTATATTTGTCATGGACAAAGCTTGGCAAAGTATAAAAAACAAAACAAAAATAGCTTGAATTCTGCCACTCAGAGATACTCACAGCTAAATTTTTTGGTATATTTCTCCCTTCCTCTTATATTAAGATGCGTGTTTCTCACTTTTTCACTCAAGTAGCATTATTTGTGAGCATTTCCATGCTATAAAATGTTTTCCGTGTTGTATTAGAAATAATGCTTCTGTGAACATCTTTATACATAAACCCTTATTTGCATTTTTGATTAATTCTCTAAGAAAAATCCATAGAAATAGGTTTTTTTTAGGTCAAAAGGTTGTGATACATGTTGCAAAGTGGAGGTGGGGCAGGAAATAAGTTATGTTGCAGGAGAATTGTTGAATTATAACTTTCCTCCTACCAATAATTCACACAAAAAAGATGAGAATTGTTTCTAAAATAGTTGTGAGGAGCCACAGGTTTCAAATGGAGTGCGTAGCTGTGTTACTACCCTAGACAGGATTCTAATCATGAGTTCCCTTGGAATGTGCCCTGTGCATAGCATGCAAATTGCCAAATTCAGAAAGAAAACAGCAAATAAGCTTCTAAAATGTAAGGCCCTTTAAGAAACTGAGTAAACTACACAATGCTTACTGGAATTAGGCAACTCTGCAAGGCAGGCTGGGTAAATTCTCAAGATGACAGGCTGCTAAATTGTGTTTCTAGGCACAGAAGGGCACCCTGCTTGACACCCGTTTTGGGAAAAGTGGAAAAAAGCACATAAACAACCAGCTGAAAGCTTTATTGCCTGATTGGAATTCAGCTGGGGTCTGTTGGGCATCTGCCATCTGGGCTGTTTTGTCCACTGTTTGTCCCCACGCCTGGTAGGAAGCCCAGCACACTGTAAGCTCCACAATGCCACACTCTTCCCGGAATGTGTTTCTGCTGATTCCACTCTGCGTAGCTTGATATAGCGTGGTCTGTATGGTCTGTGCTGGAAACGTGCTTAGGGGACTATAAAAGCTCTCAAAGATCCAAAGGGACCGTAGGGAAATTATCAACTAGCTGTAGGGACCAGACCGATTGTATTAGTTAAAGTTTCTGGTTGCATGTATCAGTACCCATCTGGTTAGATGCAGGCTGTGAAATAGTAAGAATATATATATAGTCTCTGTCCCTAGTTCCTGACAAAAGCCTCCTAAAACTGTTGTAATTTCCTAAGTGATAGGAACACTAGGAGCATCTTTTGTTCTAATGAGGTGACTCTGGGTGGGGTACTGAATGGCTCCGGGATGGGGGCGGGTCACTAGAAAGATGAAGCCGTAATTAGAAGCTTAGGGTTTTCAGCCCCATCCTTCATCCTCCAGGGAGGGGAGAGGGGCTGGAAAAGCAGTTAATGATTGATCAAGCCTACATGAAGAAGCCTCCATACAATCCCAATAGTGTGGGGTTCAGAGAGCTTCCAGGTTGGTGAACACATCCACGTACCGAGAGGGTGATGCACCCCAACTTCACCGGGACAGAAGCTCCTGTGCTCGGGACCCTCGTAGACCTCGCCCTACGTATCTCATTATCTGGTTGGTCATCTGTATCTTTTATCATTTCCTTTAATGAACTGGTAAACGTAAGTGAGTGTTTCCCAGAGTTCTGTGAGCTGCTCTGGCAAATTAATTGAACTTGAGGAGAGGGTCATGGGAACCTCCAATTTGTAACCAAGTCACACAGAAGTTGAGGGTAACCTGGGGACCTATTGCTTGCGAGTGGCATCTGAAGTGGGGAGGGGGCAGTCTTGTGGGACTGAGCCCTTACTTGTGGGATCTGACATTATCTCCAGGTAGTTAGTGTCAGAATTGAGTTAAATTGTAGGACACCTAGCTGGTGTCATGGGAAATTGCTTGGTGTGCACATGTGTGTGTGGGAACCACACACATCTGATGTCAGAAGTGTTGGGAATGTGTCATAGTGTGAGAGTAAAGGAGATATAAAGGAGAGAAAGACAAAAAAGACTGGGAGGTTTTTCCAATACAAAGCTGAAAAAGGATTTATTAAAGAATATTAAGAATTTCTGGGATGCTCTGAATCCACTCAGATGAGAATAATACCCAACCACATAATGGGGCTTACTCCAGACTCTGGAGAAAATACCTTCTCCACCTTCACTGGGCACCTTCTCTTGGGACTGGACGTCTGTCTCCCCATCCCTGCTTCCCCTGACCACCAGGCACCTTTGCTACTGTACTTGCCAGAGGGTCAGTCCCCCATGCCACTACTTCAGCCTGCTCACTTCTGAATCCAAGAATCAAGTGGATACCTCTGATTGGTGGAACCCAGGTCACATTCCCCCTTGGCTGCAAGGAAGTTTAGGAATGCAAATTTTGGAGTTTCTACTGTGGGAAGGTAGGATTCATATAAAAATATTGCCAAAATGTAGGGAGAGTGTTGAAAAGATGTTGGGTGGCCGCAAATGACAGATATCCACTCCCAAATGTATGAAAACTACTGGCCAAAAAAAAAAAAAGCAACCCAGTCAAAGGTGAGATTTTGTGCCATAAATTATTTGAGTATTGGAGGATTTCAGAGAAGGGAAGGGAACTTGTGACTGGTGGTTTGGCACAGACAACTTGGAGTAGGTGGATCTTGAATTTGGTGTGAAGGAAATCAAGGATTTGAGCTGGGACAGAAGAAACAAGAGGTTGTTTCAGGTGGGAGGCTCAGCATGAACAAAGGTGTGGAGAGGGAGGGTGCCATATAATTTGTTGCCCAAACCAGCACATCTGAGGGTGAAAGGAAGCACTCTGAAAATTTATACTGCAACAATGAGCATCAGTTGGGATTGATCCAGGCAAACTGGGGCTGACCCCCTGAGGACAGGAGAACCCCTAGCCTTCTCATCCTGCCCACAAGTAATTGAACGTCTTTCACCACTTTGGGGAATTGCCTTCACTCCTGGCTTACCTTCTCTCCCTACTTTAAGGCTGGGTTTTAATGAACCCCCTCTGTGAAGCCTTCCCCCTGTACTGCCCACAGGGTTAATCGGTCTTCCACTGTATTAGTTTCCTATGGCTGCTGTAACAAATTACCACAAATTTAGTGGCTTAAGACAACATAATTTTATTATCTTACGATTCTGGAAGTCAGAAATCCAAACTGGGCTGCAGAGTTGCGTTCTTTCTGGAGGTTCTAGGCAAGAATCCATTTCCTTATCTTTTCTAGCTTCTAGAGGGCGCCTTTATTCCTTGGCTCATGGCCTCTTTCTCCTTTTCAAAGCTAGCAGCCTAGCATCTTTAAATCTCTCTCTTCCTTCGACCTCTGCTTCTATTGTCACATTGCCTTCTCTGACCCTGACCCTCCTGCCTGCTTCTTATAAAGTCCCTTGTGATTAAATTGGCTCTTCTTGGATAAACCAGGGTAATCTCTCCTTCGCAAAGTCTTTAATGTCTTCTGTAAATTCCCTTCCCACGTAAGGTACCATATTCACAGACAGGAATTAGGACATGGACGTCTTTGGGGAGGCCATTATTCTGTCTACCACACCCACTGCTTTGAATATGATTATTTTAGCACGTCTCAGTTGTTGTGTGCTTGTTTCATCATAACACAGCTCATGATCACTTGGGTTCAGCTAGATGGAGATGGGCACCAAGTTGTAGGCGAGCAGGTTATAGAAAGTCACACAAGTTTGAAGCGAGAGAGCCAGGACTTGAATTCCATCCTTCCATCTCCAGGTCTTGTGCGCTCTCTGTCCTAATGGTTTAGCATCTCCCTGCAGTCTAATATTGTAACTCACTTAAATATTTTATTTGGAAAGAACTAAGATGTATAGAATAAATAAAACAGTCCTGTTTATTCTGTTAATTTATTACTAAACCTGTGCTTTGAATTTGTATCTATCTATATCTCTATCTATCTATCTATCTGTCTATCTATCTATCTATCTATTTATCTATTTATCAGCCTCTCATCCCAGACTGTGGATTCTCCTGGGGCAGAGATTGTGTCTGGAATCTACCTGGCCTCTTTGGCACAGAGCTTTTGCTAGGCAGATTCTCCATACCATTGTGCTGTGGCTGATGAGGATGAGGAGCACATGATAGCAGAGTTTGGATCTTCAGCTCTTTTATAAACGAAACAGTCCTTTGGATGGGAATTTATAGACGAGGCTGAAGAGACTTTTTTCAGGGCAGCATCATCTCTTACTGTCCTTACCAAGGGTCGGTGAAATCAGTCAGGTGTCCTCCACGGCAGCCTCAGCCATCCACTCCTGTCTATAGGTATGGGACGCAGTTACAGGCTCTGGCCACAAGGTGGCACTGCACTCTTAAGGATCGGCTCGGGGAGGACTTGCGATTATAATGTTGGCCACTGGTGGGACCCTTCTTGGTCTGTGGTCACTCTTCTTTAATACAAATAAGATCACACCCTGCGTAGTTTTGTAACTCCCTTTTCTCAGTAATACACCTTGGACACCATTCTACGTCAGTGCATGCATAGCTGTAGTTGGTTATTTAGATTGTTTACAACTCTTGGTAATTGTAGACATAAGTGCGATGATCATGATGGTACCTACCTTGCTTAGAGCGGGGCTGCTTGTAACCCGCTCTTCCCCTATCCCTGGAACAGGGGTCCTCCCCTTCTCTGAAGGAGGATTGGCTCACTCGACTGTGAAATTGGGCAATGGATTATTGGGCATGGGAAGCTGGGCCCCTCCTTGGCACTCTCAGGAGCAGACCTGCCTGCAGGTGAAGTCTTTTCTTCTCTCTGTCACTTCCTTCTCTGGCAGGTCATCCTGGGGTATTAATTGTCTGCGATTCTTATAACACTTCAGAAAGCATGTAAGGGTATCATCATGCTCATTTGTTCTGGCATTACTGCAGTGGTCCTGCTTCCTCCACGTCTTCAAGCTCACTGGGGCGGGCCTGGGGATGGAGGCCAGTGAATGTTAGTTATTCATCAGTCCTTGGAAAAGTTGATTTGGGCCTAGAATTCAGCTTGGTGGAGCTGATCTTTTTTTTAATTAATTATTTTTTTTAAAAGATTTTATTTTTTCCTTTTTCTCCCCAAAGCCCCCCGGTACATAGTTGTATATTCTTCGTTGTGGGTCCTTCTAGTTGTGGCATGTGGGATGCTGCCTCAGCGTGGTTTGATGAGCAGTGCCATGTCTGCGCCCAGGATTCGAACCAACGAAACACTGGGCCGCCTGCAGCAGAGCGCGCGAACTTAACCACACGGCCATGGGGCGAGCCCCTGGAGCTGATCTTTTGACAGCCATTTTTCACTTGATTCAGAGCTCAGAGGGAAGAGATGTGATTACTTAACACCCTCAAAGCAACAAGGTGGGTTCTGGACGCACAAGATCCAGATTCGAATCCCAGTCCTTTCATTTACTAGCTTTGTGACCTTTGGAAATTCCCCTCTCTGAGCCTCAGTTTACTCATCTGGTCTAGCCAACTTCAGGGCTATTGAAGTAGTGGGTATAATGAACTTGACACATTTCTTGACTCTTAGTAAATGCTCAATAAATGTTACCATTGTTTTGACCTATGCTCTGAAACAGTTAAAATGGCATAGGACTTATCTGATCCTTGAAGGTTTGTGAAAGTTAGTAAATCCATCTTGGCTGGGGCATTTTTGTGAGTTAGATCAGGGATCAACCAACCTTGGCACATGGCCAAATTTGGCCTTGCGTCTGTTTCTTACAGCCTGGAGGCTAAGAATGGATTTTACATTTTTAAGTGGTCAACAAAAGAAATCAAAGGGAGAATAATATTATTTGTTTAATCTTGGAAAGTTATTTTTTTATTGAAATATATTTGACATATAACATGGTATAAATGTAAGGTGTACAATGTGTCATTTTGACACCTATATATATTGTAATATCATGGCCATTGTAGCAAAAATTAGCACTTCTATCATGTTACATAATTATCATTTCTTTTTAGGGTTAGAGTAATTAAATTTTAATTTCTTAGTAAGTTTGATGATTATAAGATAATATTGTTGTCTATAATCACTATACCGTACATTAGACCTCTAGGGCTTATTTACTACTTGATGCAAGTTTGTCCCCTTAAACAACATAACAGATGCTGAGCACACGTGATCCCCATCAGTTCCACTGCAGTCTCTTCCCCGTTATCTTAGGTGGTTGGACCCTTAACCTTGACAGAAGCATGGAAGGTATGGGGTCTGAGCCACATGTTCATCCTGTGAGTCTTGGAACAAGTAGCACCCTGGGGCTGATGGTGATTTTTTCCTATTCCTGGTTATTTTCTGAGTTCCTTAGTGAGTCCAAAGTCTGACTGGTTGGTGGATTTTAAAAGTCATATCGCTGCTGTGTGAGCCCATCATTTGGAATTCTACTAACTAGAACAGAAGAAGGAACAATGCCTATGCCCTGGGGAAGTTAACAGGATCATCTGTTGGCAGACATCGTGAATGGAGAGGATGGGGTGCGAAGCATTGCTGAGAAATAACAAAGCCCTAATTTACTTTATAGTAGCTGCCATGAGAGCTTAATGCCGTTTTCCTTGGTATCAAAAGTACTTCTGAATGGTTATCTCCTTCCTAACGAAGTCTCATTCATTTTAATTTTTAATTTTTTTTGCTGAAGAAGATTCACCCTGAGCTAACATCTGTTGCCAATCTTCCTCTTTTTGTATGTGAGCTGCCCCCACAGTATGGCCACAAATAAGTGGTATAGGTTGGTGCCTGCCAACCAAACCCAGGCTGCCGTAGCAGAGTGTGCCAAACTTAACCACTCAGCCACCAGGGCTGGCCCTTGTTCATTTTAATTTTTGAGGGGGAAGGAGTGAGCAACCAAGTGGTTCACAGAAGCTGTGCCATTCAGCAAACCACTGGATTTAGGAACCTGATGATTTTGAGATGCTAAACATCAGTGTCTTCTGTCCCTTCAACACTCTTTCTGCTTCATCTCTGATTGGCTGGTCACTGGACTTGGTCTAGTGTCACTGGGATTGTCTTTTTAATGTATACAAACTCCGGAGGAGGGTGAATTAGAGGCTGCAGCCTCTGTGGATTAGACAGGGCTTGCCCCAGAGGTCGCTTCAATGAAGGAATGGAACAAGTGGGCTCACCAGCCCTATATAGAAAGCATACAGGTGGGATGGGCAGTCACACAGAACCAGCCTGACCCTTAACAGAAATTGCTTAGAGCATGAATGGATCTGAGGACCTGAATCAAGACTGGATGGAGTGTTGTGGAGTCAGAGGTCTGGAGCAGTGCCTCAGTTCAAGGGACACTGGTGGTAAATGCATCCTGAGCCCAGCACTGATTGTGTGAGGAGATCCATGTAGAGCATGAACACTCACAAGTTTGTCACTCCGGGGACCCTTAGCCTCAGGTGTTGGTTGGTGGTGTACAGACTGATGAGGATTTTAGGCTGGTTAATTTTAAAACTGCAGATGAGAAGCAGGCTCCAAGGAGTGGAATTTACTTGTCCTTTGATGAGAGACATTTGCATTTGTGAAGGAAGGGGGGATGGCCTTATGTCTGGAAACTCTTAATGGGGAAGGCAAGAACTTGAGTTGTTTACTGTCTGGCAACCTCATGTAACTGATCCCCCGCGCCCCCCCCCCCCCCCCCAACATCCTCCTTTGTCTTTAGCTGAAGATAATATTTCAGTGGTGACTTCTGCCATTTACTTAATCTGCTTTGATTCTTATCTAAAAGTTATAGGACCACCCAATAACCAGAACCCTACTGGCACTGATACCATTTTCACAACTCTTTTTACATATTCTTTCCTTTGTCTTGTAAAGAGATAACTCACATACCTATGCCTTAAATTTAGCCTAACTTGCCATCCATGTTTGCAGCAGCAGCAGCAGCATCAGCAGCTCTGACTGCCCATGGGTCCTGTCCCCATGCTGTTCCACACTATTTTCTAAATAAAAGAGCACTACTGCTAGATCTTGAGAGTCCAAGAAATCTTTCTTTTGACTCCTCAGCTCACCGACCCCGCATCACAGACCACTGAATGAGAGCGTTCAGGCTCAGTATTCTGACCAGCTGGAGTCATACAACCAACCTCAACAACATCAAAACAGTTGAAATCATACAAAGTATGTTCTCTGACCATAGTGGAATCAAACTAAAAATTATTAACAGAATGATAACAGGAAAATCTCTAATTACTTGGTAAGAACAACACTACACTCCCCAAAAACCAATGAATCATCAAATACTTTTACAAATCTTTTTTTTGTGAGGAGGATCGGCCCTGAGCTAACATCTGTTACCAATCTTCCTCTATTTTGTGTGCGATGCTGCCACAGTGTGGCTTCACAAGCAGTGTGGGGTCCACACCCGGGATCCAAACCTGCAAACCCCAGGCCACCAAAGTGGAGTGTGCAAACCCAACCACTACACCACTGGGCCAGCCCCTTAAAAATAATTTTTAAAGTGTCTGTATCCAGCACGGGCCTGTAGGTCTATGCTGGCAGGTAACAGTGATCTTGTTCACCCAGGGTCATCATTACCTAGCACATAATGTCAGCATTCAGAGAATAGGGAATGGAGGGTGGATGATGGGTACCTAAGGATAAATGCCCCATGGAAAATACGCTGGTAACAAATTCTGGTGGAAAGAAACAGGAATCAGAGAGACCATGAGGAGGCTAGAACGATGAGTGTGGTGTCCATACGTTATGGCAAGAAGAGGATGGGGCAAAAGACCCTATGGAAATGCTCCTCCCAGTTGTCCTTCCCTCACAGTCCTAGATACAATCTTTAGTAAGAGGAAGGACTGCCTGGAACTGAAGAGAGGATGGTTACATGTGTCCAGGCAGAAATTCCTCCTGTTCTTTTCCTGTATTCATTAAAGTGTCTCTTGATATTAGTTTTAAGAGTTTTCTCATGGACTCTCCAAGAGTCCAAAAGAGTAATCATATCAAAAGAGTAGTTCTTATCTTATGTAGGATGTAGTCGCCTCTCTCTAACCCTTACAAAATAGTCATCATGTAATTTGACACTCTATTTGGGGTCTAAATTTCGTTGCTTCCCAGAAACGTTTTCAGATTCATTACCTGCCTCGTCTACCTTTGGGGAAAAAAAGATCATCAATAAAATCATTTCATTCTGTAGATTTTTTTGTCTTGAAATTAAATATTAACAAGACTTTATTTCTATAGAGGTCCAGGAAGCCACTGCACAGGTGAAAGAATCCCCCAGAGGTGACTCCATTCAGCCCACATCCACATCTAAAGGATTTTGTGTTACTACCTTCATATTCATGTACACAAGAAAGAGAAAAAGTCTGCACTGGGCACTGAGCCTAAGTCTCTCTTGGGCCATTGTTTTGCTCTTTTTCCCTTCCCAGCACCTTCCGGAAAGAGAATCAATCAGTCAACAAAACCCCCCTCCAAGAACAGTATCCACGCTAGGGCTAGGGATTTATTATAGGGTGTCCTGTATCACTTAGGGGAGAGGCAATATAGCTGGGACCAGCCTAAGTCTTTCATCATCCCAACACACTCATCTCGAATAAACTTCTCATCTCTGATAAACTTCTCATCTCTTGCACCCTGACAGCATCTCCAGACCCAGATCCGCAGCCTTGGCAGTGGCTGAGTGTCCCGGGGCACCAATGCGTTTCAGCACTGCCTGGACTAGCCTAGCAGCTGGACTTAAGATGTAACATTGGTATTTTCCTCCTTCCGTCAACATTCCAGTCCTCCCTGCCCCATTCCCACTGCACCCCTGCCCCGCTCTCTCCTCTCTCTGTTGACCAAGCCCAACTTGGTCCAGACCTAGACGGAGAAAAAGTGAACATTCAGTGCAACGCTCAGTGTCTTGGCTGATGGAGATTACCTCTACACATTGTTTAGGGGAACAAATATTCCCTTTGGAAATCCCCAGAAAATTCTTCTGCATATCGTATGGTCCATCTCCAGTTCCTGCATCCAAATCTCTTCCTTTTCCTCTCTTTTTGGGTTCCAAGAGAGAGAGGGTGGACTGAGGTCTTCATTTCTGAGGAGCAGAGAGCGCCAGCACCACCACCTCCCTCCACAGTGGGGATGCACCAGAAGTACCAGGAACTGAGCATGGCCCATGAGTTCTTAATAAGTAATACTCTGTGTGTGTGTGAGTGTGTGTGTGTAATATGTGGGATCTTCTAAGGTGTGGGAAAGGGTCCATTTCCCTGGTCCTAATGGTGTCGCAGACCCTGAGGTGTTTTGGAGAAGGGAGAAGAGAGGGCCTCATCATGACTTTTGTGTCTTAGGTAATTTTGGCCACTTCTCCATAAAAACACATTAAATATTATCTCTTACAACTGTGTTGGTATAAATACGAATATTCTCCACACTGGTTCATTGTTATGTATTTATTATTACTATAGTCACTTTTGGTTAATATTTTTAAAGAAATTATAACATTTTTGTGGAACCTAAAGGCATTGTGTTCTTAATTCCCTGTACGTGTTATGCCTGGTGGAAGAGCCAGCCCTGATGGGAGCTGAATTGTCCTGAGAAAGGATTAGGGGTCTTGCTGGGTGAGAAGACAGCCTGGGAATGAAGAGGGACCCGCTGAGGTGTGATCAGAAGAGGTGGCATTAACTTATCCCTGGTGACAGGATTGTGGGGACTGATATAGTAAGGAGATTTGAGGTTCAATGAAAACTAGCTTGCTTTGCTTTATTCCTACAGAACACATGCATTTCCCTCAACCTTCATTGCTTTGTAGGTGATTGTGGGAATAAGCGAAGGGACCACATTGTCACTTGCAGGGATGGTACCAAGGGACATCACACGACTTAAGGGGGCACCAAAAAATCTCAGTAATTAGGGTACATAACATTTTCATAAAAGTATTTTTAAAAATCAAAGTAATGCACCATATCAAATTTTAAAGTCAATACAGGATTCACCCCTGCTTTGCACGAGTCGCCTCCCTGGCTGGCTCTGTTCCCAGGAATGCATACTTGGGTCAGGGACGGAGAAAGCTGAGAGAGGATCCTCACCATGGAGCACAGGGCTCAGAGTGGAGATGAAGCCTGCAGTGAATGAGGAACATGAGCAGGTCCCAACCAGCAGAACCTCGGTGCCTGAGGATGTCAGAGACCGTCCCCAGGGGAGACGGGGGGATGTGGGAGGAAAGTCACTTTTCCAGAGACAGGGTCAAGGTTGGGCTACAGATGGGAAGGAACAAGGGCTTCTCAGATTCTTCAATCCCTCACCCATGAGATCTTAATGAATAATTGCGTGTGTGTGTGTGTGTGTGCATGCATGAGCACACACGTGTGATCTGTGACACTCTTTAAAGCCTCCATTTTATCCATTTTAATCAGACAACAATAAAGGACCTAGGTTTGTAGATACTTTATTGAAATGAAAATGTAAATGAGGTTCAACAATTGTCTTCCAGTTTGTAGATCAAAAGACAAAAAAGAAAGAAAAATTGTGGTTTATAGCGATCGGCAGTCGGTTTGTTTCCATTCTCTGTAGTCCTCTGGGCCAACGATCTTGTGGAAAGTTAATAGCTAGCCCACCAAGTACTTTTGTGCATTATATGCTGAGAAACAAACACAGAGACATCACTTAGAGTTTCAGTTCTCTCTTACGAAGTAAAATTCTGAAAAAAACCCATTTCTTCTCATTGTTTTCCTGGGTTTGTCTGCACACCTCTGACATCCAAGAAAGTTAGTGTTGGAAGTAGCACTGACTGTGAAGAAGGGGACCTTTGCTGTTGATCGCTCCTAAAAGTGAGGGGCTTCTTGAGAATCAGATGTTTTTTACTTTGATAGAAAATGTGTGTGTGAGTGTGTACTGGGGAGCTGGGAGTTAGGTAAGAGTTTTCCTAAGCAACCTTTTCCTTCTTTTATCTTTTTCATTTATCATTATGTAAAGATTCCACAAAGTGAAGAGGTAAATCAGCTCTGTGACCTTGATGACTTTCTTGATGTCAAAGTCATCAGACTCACCAACAGTTAAATTCACTGAGATAAAATAAGCCATGCTCACTGTTGATTTGACATAATTAGTGAAAGACATAGAGCCTGCTTGTCCTGTCCAGTGGTTTGAAAGCACACAAGAAAAAACTGAAATTGTCATCCTGTCGTTGAATTTGGTCTGAGTTTCGTTTGACTGGTTGAGAAAACATTGCTTGAATTCCTCTGTGGCCTTTGCTGTGGCGTTATCTGATATGAACTGTTGAAGAGCTTCTGCAGATTCAGTTGTGGACAGTTCCAGGTTGTCTTTTCAACCACATTCTCAAGAAGTTGGCAGCTGGAACCTAGGATGAAAGCATGCAAAAGTGGGCTTAATGATGGAAATATGAACCCCTTTTGGAGCATAACTATGATGTTTGTCATCATCTTACTTCCCAGCAGAGACATACATTCAGAAAGATTATGGTGAAGGGTTTTGAGTTCTCAATCCTGGAAGAGTAAAGTCAGGATCTGGGATTTCCTGTAAGCCCTAAAAAATCTCCTCTCCCCCACCTTTCTGCCTCCATAGCCCAGAGAAGCCCAACATTATGTAACCACGATTAAAGAGGATGCTCGAGAAATGAGATGCTCTGAGTTAGTGCAACATACTAAACATTCTTTTGTCTTTCGTTGTTTAGAGTCATGTGATGCTTCACTATTATCATTCAGAGCATCAAGTAGGATTTCCCAGTATTGTCAATG
The DNA here is from genome assembly GCF_041296235.1 of Equus asinus. Taxonomy (NCBI): domain Eukaryota; kingdom Metazoa; phylum Chordata; class Mammalia; order Perissodactyla; family Equidae; genus Equus; species Equus asinus. Next base: position 40,500,241 of record NC_091806.1, on the reverse strand, counting down.
TATTGGGTCAAGAGTACTGTCTATCAGTTCTGTTGACACTAATGATTTTCTGTAACAAAAAATAGCGCACAAATACAATCCTCGTTCATGGAGTGATCGGTTTTGGCTGCTTGAGTTGTGCAGGGGAAAGTGCTTTGGAACTGGATTCAGGAGAGCCAGGTTTTACTCGTGGCTCTGCAATTTTCTTTTTAGTTGACCTTGGGCATATCACCTTTAACACATCTGCATGTGCTTCAGGAACAAACGAAGTGGGATGTTAAAAGAGCTTGGTAAATTGAACAAAGCACACTATGTAGGTGATTATTGAAGATCAGATTCTGGCTGCCAGGGTATTTTCCTTCCTCTGGCTCTTCATTGCTGGAAGGAGACTTCAGAAGGTGTGAGTTCTCCCCAGTCAGAGTTGATCATGAAGAGACTGGGAGCTAAGGGGCTTCCCAGTAAGCTCAAATCAACTGCAAATGTGTGAAGAGTGGACGCCCACTTGATGTGGAACACTGGGTCACACATGTAGCCTGAGCCTTTTCTCCTTGGATGTTTCCCATTTCCTTCCACATTTAAGGAAAGTCCGTGAGTGCCTCTTTCAGGAAACCCTGCTAGATGTAAATGTCAGGGGGCCGCGAAAGCATATCTGATACCTAGCAAGGGCTTGATCTTGTCGCAAGGTAAAAGGCCAAGCAGGCGGTGGTAGAGAAAGAATTTTAATAAGCAATACACTAGTAAATTGTAAGATGGTGGACTATAATCCTGAAATAAACCCATCTTAAAGGGAACTGATTTGGAAATGACTTATAAAGGCAAATGGGGTTGGGAGAGGGCTCAGAAATGTAAGATGATGGATGACCGCAGAATGTTGGGCGGCTCTCTGGAGTGCATCTGTTGAATGCAACATTTCCTGAGGAATCTAAGAAAACCTCACTGACTTCCTTGTCTCAGACAGAAGGAACAGTTTGGGCAGAGGACATAAATTCTCTGCTAACAAGTTATTGCTTCTACCAGTTACAGATTAGTTTGCTTATGTGCAGTTCTAAGCGTTTTTCCAAAGCACCTTGTGAGAATAAGATGGAGATGGCAGCATGTGGCCTTGGGGGCTGAAATTTTAAGAGTCGTCTGTGCAGGGGTGACTGTCTTTCATATTTCTTCATGGGCCACATGTGCAAATTTGGGTGGGATTTCTATGTGTTGTACGCAGTGGATCTTTAGTCTGTGATGTGTGAAGCTTAGAGTCAGTCATAGCTTTCCAAGGCTCCTGCGTGATGCTTAGTCAGGTGGAGGGCTCTCGGTAAGCTACTCTTTTATCAGCGGTCCTCCTACTGTTCAGCAGGGCAAGCTCAGAAACTGGCTACTTTGTTTCCCACTTTAAGCTTGTTGGTGCAGGCACAGTTTCGTCCTAATCTAGGGAAAGTAACTGCTTCATCCTCAATTTCAGATCTTTCCCTCGTCCCCCTGAAATATCTAATTCTAGTATTCAATTCCAAAACCCATCGTGGTTTTCATGGTGCCTGTGATGATGGTGATATGCCCTTAATGGAATGAGATGCTACATGCAGCTCCATAGCAGAGGCAAAGCCCTTGAGGAAACTACCTTAATTTTCTAGAATTAATGATAATCCTTTGGGCTCATACACCTAGACACACTGTACTGGGGCTGTCCTGTACTAGGGTTTGAGGACCGGGAATTCGTCCATAGGGCCCTGACAACAACCTTTAGCCCAAAGCCTGCCCTCCCTGTCAGTACTCATCTGCATAATAGTAAAGGGGGAGGGCCACGAGCATGAGGACCGTCACCAGCTTCACGGTGGAGGCAGCTGTTGTTGGCTGGTCTCTGATGTGGCAGGGATGGAGGGACTCACTCTGGAGGGGAGTACCCAGAACCCCTCCTTTTATTCTCCTAGTGACCACCTTAATCCCAACCATAAATGAAGGAATGAGTCACAGGATAAACCTGGCGTTGGACAAGGAAACAACAGCAAGAATCAGCCAGAACCCAGCCAGCCTGTGCTCTGTTTGTAGAAACCAAGGAGGCAGAGCTTTGTGGGCCTTGCAAAATTTGGGAAATGAAATAGTGATACCTGACTTAGATTAAATTAAGGCAAAAGTACTTTCTGAATAATAAAGCAAACTGCACCATTGTGAGCCTGTGTTGTCATCCTGGTGTTTTAAAATTAATATTGTCTTCGTCATTATCTCCTCCTCATCTTCTTTCCCCTCTTCTTTCTCTCCACCTTCTTCTTCAAGGTACAAAAAGTTTCATATCCTATGAGTCTGTTCGTGCTGCTTTACCAAACACCTGGACTCGGTGTAATAGCACATAACCCCGCCAGGTGGCAGTCTTCGCTCACCCATAGACCTTTTTTCATTCAGGTGCCCGAAGTTTGGGAAATATTGATGTCTCGCCGTCTCTGCAGGTTGTTTTTACAAAGACGATCTCATTTCGTTAAGTCAATTTAATAAATTCACTCTGTTATAAGTCTATGAATTAATTTTTTTCCTAGTTTTTGTGAGCTGTTTAGGGGTTTTCTTCCAGTGAAAAGATGATGTGAAGAAGAATACCTTATTCTTTAGAGAAGGTAGTGCTCAATGGGGGAACGGTGAGATCTGGGCTCATGCGGGTGTGGGTTTGAATCTTGGCTGAAACACTTAGTAATGAAATATCCTAAGGCAAGTTAAAGTGCTGGTCATTCCGAGCTTCTTTTTCCAAATTTCTAAAATGGGAATAAATGATACCATGCTTGGTTTTGTAAGGATGACAGACACTCTATGCAAAGACCCTATCATAGTGCTTAAAACAGGGTAATCTTAAAAATTTGGGAGGTTTTATCCATCCACACATCCATCCATCCATCCATTCACCCATCCATCATTAAGCAATAACCATGAGCTTCTCCTGTGATAGGGCCCTGTGCTGTGTGCCACAGATTCAGTTGTAGGAACACCTTAGAGGAAGACCTTGCTGTGTGGAGCTCACCTCTTACCAGGGAGGCAACAAACAAGCCTACAATTGAGTGATATTCAACAGTGACTGTGTAAAGAATGACAACACGACCATCAGGGGTAGTGTGCTGCACAGAGGTCCAGGCAAAGCTATAGGAGGAGGGGCTTTTAAGCTTGGATGAGTGGACAGCGATGTCCAGGGGAAGAGTGTTCGAGGCAGAGGGAACAGTAAGTACAGAGGCCTGAGAGTAGATGGCACTTAGCAAGGTAAGGAATGTGTTCCTCTTGGTGTCAAGAGAGGGACAAGGCAATCTCATGTGATAGAAAAGCCACATCAGATTAAGCAGGGTTGATGTGAAGATTACAGGAACTAGAGAAACAAAGTTGGCTTTGGATAAGAAAAAAAAGAAATAGATGAGAGAGCCAGAGAGATGTGTCAATAGTTATTTGCCTGCAAGTGCATTATTTGCTGTCCAGATTATATGGGACATCTTTGTTTCCGACCTTCACTGGAGCATAACTTGCCAAGAACAAACCTGATTTAGGAAGGTTATAGAAACAGAAGGTAATTTTCTTATATGTGTACTTTCAGACAGTTTACATTTGCTGGTGATTTTCATTCCAAAGTCAAGCGAAGGACTTTAATAATGAAATGGCATAATATTTCTTTCACCAGGACTTGATAGGGACTCTACTGTGGACCACAGTTGTTATGGACCTGCCATGCCGCCTGCTGGGACACTGGACCCTTCAGAAGTTTCTTACTTAGTAAAAAAAATTCCAGGTCCGCCCCTGTGGCTGTGTTTAAAGTTCTGTGCACTCCATTTTGGTGGCCTGGGTTCATGGGTTAGTTCCCAGGTGGGAATCTACTCCTTCACCAGCCATGCTGTGGAGGAGTCCCACATACAAAAAATAGAGCAAGATTGGCACAGGTGTAGCTTGGGGAAAACATTCCTCAGAAAAAAAAAAAGGAAAAAAAAATTCCACCCACATCACGTACACCGTGCCCACAATAAAGAAGTTGTGTTTTCTTTACCTCCACGTTTTCTCCATACAACTGATGATGATCATTCTCGAGTGAATCAAAAAACAATAATTTGGCCCAGAAAAGACTCTTTTGTAAACTAGCATTTACAGGGAGACCCAGGAGAAACAAAGCTTGTGTTGCTGGCCTGATTTTTGTCTCTCCCCAAAATGAACTTTGACTCAGGCCCCCAAATTCAGTTTAGAAACTAAGGAGTAAAATGGCCTTCAGCTTCAGTGTTTGTGGGACATTTATCGACCACCTACTATGACAAACCATGGTGCAGAGTTAAATGAGTCCTATTCTACCTGGAATGAGCTAGTGTCTTTGGGGAGAGAGAAAGTAGGCGGTAAGAGGGAATTATATTTGGACTGTCTAGAGGCTCATAGAAGCCCTGAGATATACTCACATGAATACTTTGGTCATTTGAGGCCTTCCCATACTTAATAAAAACAGTAACATTCAGCAAAAGCCATTTTTTATCACTGAGTCTTGCATTGGCACAAAAGCCTACAAAAGTTATTTTGAAATTGAGATGATCTAAAATTTTTAAAATGTGAGTTACTGATAGCAGCCCCACAGTATTTTGGGTAAGAGATGCAACATTTGTTTTTTTTTTTTTTTTTTACTCATTCTGTAAATCTGGTTCTGCCCTCACCTCCAGGGCAGTGGGGACATTAACCTCAGGCACCTCCTTTGGAGGTGAGCCTCTTCTTCCTTAAGATCCTGGCAAAGTCTAGACCGTGGGTGGAGGGGTATTTACTCAGGACAGAAACTCTAGGAAAGGCTCTGGTCTTGGGGACACCTTGGTTGTCAGTGAGATGTTCGTTGTTCACAGTGTCCAGGCCATTCCTAGACCAGGTGCCTCCCTTGCCTTGGGCCCTGCCTGGTGTGGAGATTTCACAGCTGTGTATCTTTGTACAATGGGAACGGTCCTAGGATTGTCACGCGGCCTGAATGAGTTATGACATGTGAGTCCTTAGAACATGGTTGAGCACAGACTAGGTGATATCCACATGTCAGCTGCCAGTGATTAATTTTATAAAAATGAGAAAAGTGTTATGATAAACCTTGAAGGACTATTGGGACCTTTACAGGCCATGGAAGACTCTGATTTTACTTTCCATTTTCTGAAAAGATCTAGAGATCATCATGGTCAGATCTCAGGTCAAAGTCCTAAGTTTGAAAATAAAGCACTGTATTCTCTCTCAAACATATTCTACATACTGTTGGTGTATTAATTTTGCTCATATCCAGTACCAATCCATATTTACCTGTTTTGAAAATTCATCAAACATCAATGGCAAGCAATTACATAGCAGTTACTTGATGCAGGGCACTTCTGAAAGCCTCTTTTAATCTTCACAACAACCACCCAATAAACAGGGTGATGATAAACTTATTGGCCAAACTGGGGTACTTTGGAGGGTCAGTAAGTGGATGGAATGCCGGGATAACAACATAAATCAGGATCCTCCTGAGCAAACAGATGTGTGGTTACCCTCCCTGTGAGGTGGGCATATCGTTTCTCCCCAGCTGTAGATAATGAGAGAAGAGAGGTCAAGTAACTTGACTAAGGCCACACAGCTAGTGAGTGGCAGAGCCTGGATAAGGATCCAGGTGTTCTAATTCGAGAGATAGCTCTTGACACTATTGACATCCTGACTCTGAGCCATATAACTTCACGTTATGGCTCAGATGGATCCTTGTGACCTTGATTCCCACAACTGCTGGAAGTGAACTTCAGGCTGATTTCTGTGCAGGCCCCATAGTTTCTGCTTGAGGCCTTTGCTCCCTGTGAGCTGCCTGCCCTCACTGTTCTTGCCTCAGTCCCACTGAATTGAAACTCCTTATTCATTGCCAATGCCACATCAAAGGCAGCCAACTTTCCATGCCCTCTTCTGGCCCCTGAATCTCTGTGGACCTCCCTTTCCGTCACCCCATGGCTCTCCGTGTGCAGCTCCCTCCTGACATCACAGGACCTGATCCCATGGCCCTTTCCTCTCTGTTCATGCTCCTTGAGGGCGTGGCCTGTGCACTCCTGGTCTTTGTGTGACAATAGTCAACATGAAGCTGCTTAATTAGTTGTTGTGTAACTGCTTTTCAGAACAGATTTTGAATTTTTACTAAGAATTTACTGATAATATTACATGTTTTATTCCATCTATTTAGAGAGATGATCTCATTTCAATTTGAGTCTTTAGTAAAGGCAGGGATCTAACCCAACACTAAAACCAGACATCACTGACCACAGTGATGTCAGCATCATGGTGGAGTGAGATGTCCCCTTAGACTCTCCCCTCTAAGATACAACAAATAGGACATTCGTATACCAACAGAGGACATTCACACAACACAAAAGATGTCTGAGAGACCTACACAGCTGTACATCTGAAGGTGGAGGTGCTGTACCCCCTGGAGGAAGTGGAAGGAGGTAAGGGGAATCTTCTTTCCCTCCTGAATGACAGTGAACTCTGGACTATGTGTGGCAGTGAGAGGAAAGGGGAGAGGGATGTCCCTCTGTGGGAACACCATTGCTCTCTGAGTTCCCTCATATCCCATGGGAAAGTCTCACACAGAGGTAACTAAGTGATAGCGGGGGTGTCTTCATCAATCTATCACCACAGGAGAGCAGATAGTGAGGGCTGAGGGAGAATGCCCCTGGGATTGTGCAGATGAAAGAAAGCACCCCAACCCTCACCCAGCACTCCAGTTCAGCCAGTTGGCCAGAGTGCTGCACAGATAGAAAAGCAGCCAGCGGCTGGAATGAGCAAGCTGTGCATTGTGGCAGGCTCAGAATACACAGCCCCTGACCCCCACCCAGTAGACAAGTGGAAGCTGTGACCAGATACTATCACTATGTGGAGGCACAAATCCACACCATCAAGCAGTATTAAAAATTATATTAAAACCTCAGACCAGAAGGAAAATGAGAAGTACCCAGAAATCAATCCTGAAGCACAGAAATGTATACTCTAAATGACAGAAGGACAGGAAAAGGAGCAATAAGATGCAGCATTAAGCCATAATGTATCAATAATCACTCTAAATGTAAATGTCTTAAATTCTCTATACAAAAGACACAGAGTGGTGGGATGGATTAAAATACAAGACCCAACAATATGCTTCCTCCAGGAAACACATCTCAGCTCCAAAGACAAACACAGGCTCAGAGTGAAGGGATGGAAGATGACACACCAAACTAATGGCAAACAGAAGAAAGCAGGTGTTGCTATACATATATCAGACAAAGTAGACTTCAAGATAAAACAGGTAAAGAGAGTCATAGAGGGGCAGTATATAATGATAAAAGGGACAGTCCACCAAGAAGACATAATACTTAGCAATATTTATGCACCCAACACAGGAGTGCCAAAGTACATAAAGCAAATATTAACAAACCTAAAAGGAGACATCAACAACAACACAATAATAGTAGGGGACTTCAACACCCCACAAACATCAATGGATAGATCATCCAGACAAAAAGTCAACAAGGAAACAGTGGAATTAAATGAAGAATGAGACCAGATGGACTTTATAGATATATATAGAACATTCCATCCCAAAACAGCAAAATACACATTCTTCTCAAGTGTGCATGGAACATTCTCAAGGACAGACCATATGTTGGGAAACAAGGCAATCCTCAATAAATTTAAGGAGATTGAAATCATATCAAGCATCTTTTCTGACCATAATGCTATGAAACTAGAAATCAACTGCAAGAAAAAAGGTGGGAAAGGGAAAAAGATGTGGAGACTAAACTACATGCTACTGAACAACCAATGGATCATTGAAGGAATTAAAGGAGAAATAAAAAAATATCTGGAGACAAATGAAAATGAAAGCACACCATACCAACTCATATGGGATGCAGCAAAAGCGGTCTTATGAGGGAACTTCATAGCAGTACAGGCTGACATTAGCAAACAAGAAAAATCTCAAGTAAGCAATCTTAAACTACACCAAATAGAACTAGGAAGAGAACAAAGACCACACTCAGCCAAAGGAGGGAAATAATAAAAATTAGAGCAAAAATGAATGCAATTGAAACAAAATGCCAGTAGAAAGGATCAATGAAACCAAGAGCTGGTTCTTTGAGAAGATAAACAAAACTGACAAACCCTTAGCCAGAATAAGAAAAAAAGAGAGAAGGCTAAAATATATAAAATTAGAAGTGAGAAGGAGAAATTACAACAGATACCATAGAAATAAAAACGATTATAAAAGAGTATTATAAAAAACCGTATGCCAACAAATTGGACAATCTAGAAGAAATGGATAAATTCTTTGAGTCTTACAACCTCCCAAAACTGAATCAAGAAGAAATAGAGGATCTGAATAGACCAATCACAAGTAAAGAGATTGAAACAGTAATCAAAAACCTCCCCAAAAATTAAAGTCCAGGACTAGATAGTTTCTCTGGAGAATTCTACCAAACATTCAAAGAAGATTCATTACCAGTCCTTATCAAACTATTCCAAAAAATTGAAGAAGATGGAACACTTCCTAACACATGTTGCAAGGCCAACATCACCCTGACCAAAGCCAGACAAGGACAATACAAAGTGGGAAAACTACAGGCCAATATCACTGATGAACATAGATGCAAAAATCCTCAACAAAATATTGGCGAACCGAATACAGCAATACATTAAAAAGATCATACACCATGATCAAGTGGGATTCGTACCAGGGACACAGTCATGGTTCAACATCTGCAAATCAATCAGTGATACACCACATTAACAAAAAGAGGAATAAAAACCACATGATCATCTTGATAGATGCAGAGAAAACATTTGACAAGATCCAACATCCATTTATGACAAAAACTCTCAATAACATGGGTATCGAAGGAAAGTACCTCAGCATAATAAAGGCTATATATGAAAAACCCACAGCCAACATCATACTCAATGGGGAAAAACTGAAAGTCATCCCTCTGAGAACAGGAACAAGACAAGTGTGCCCACTCTCACCACTCTTATTCAACATAGTACTGGAGGTTTTGGTCAGAGCTACTCGGCAAGAAAAAGAAATAACAGGAGTCAAAATAGGCAATGAAGAAGTGAAACTCTTGCTGTGTGCTGAGGACATGATTTTATATATAGAAAACCCTAAAGAGTCCATCGGAAAACTATTAGAAATAACAACTGCAGCAAAGTTGCAGGGTACAAAATCAACTTAAAAAAATCAGTTGCGGGGCTGGCCCCGTGGCCGAGTGGTTAAGTTCGCGCGCTCCGCTGCAGACGGCCCAGTGTTTCGTCGGTTCGAATCCTGGGCGCGGACATGGCACTGCTCGTCAGACCACGCTGAGGCAGCGTCCCACATGCCACAACTAGAGGAACCCACAATGAAGAATACACAACTATGTACCGGGGGGCTTTGGGGAGAAAAAGGAAAAAATAAAAAAAATCTTTAAAAAAAAAAAATCAGTTGCATTTCTATACTCCAATAACAAATTAACAGAGAACTCAAGAATACAATCCATTTACCATGATAAGAAAAAGAATAAAATATCTAGGAATAAATCTAACCAAAGAGATGAAAGAACTATACAGTGAAAACTATAAGATATTACTGAAAGAAATGAATGGTGACATAAAGAAATGGAAAGATATTACACGAACATGGATTGGAAGAATAAAGGATAAATAAATAGGCAAAATGTCCATACCACCTAAGGCAATCTACAGATTCAATTCAATCCCAATCAGAATCCCAATGACATTCTTCATGAAATAGAACAAAGAATCCTAAAATTCATGTGATGCAACAAAAGACCCTGAATAGCTAAAGCAATCCTGAGAAAAAAGAGCAAAGCTGGAGTCATCACAATCCCTGACTTCAAAATATACTACACAGCTATAGTAATCAAAACAGCACAGTACTGGCACAAAACCAGGGACACATCAATGGAACAGAATTGAAAGCCCAGAAATAAAACCACACATCTACAGACAGCTCATCTTCAACAAAGGAGCTAAGAGTGTACAGTGGAGAAAGGAAAGTCTCTTCAATAAATTGTGTTGGGGAAACTGGACAGCCACATGCAAAGAATGAAAGTAGACCAGTATCTTTTGCCATACACAAAAATAAACTCAAAATGGACCAAAGACTTGAACGTTAAGACCTGAAACCATAAAACTTCTAGAAGAAAATACAGGCAGTACACTCTGTTACATCAGTCTTAAAAGGATCTTTTTGAATACCATATCTACTCAGACAAGCAAAAGAAAAAATACACAAGTGGGACTTCCTCAGACTAAAGAGCTTCTGCAAGGCAAGGGAAACCAGGATCCAAAGGAAAAGACAACCCACCAACTGGGAGAAAATATTTGCAAATTGTATATCCTACAAGGATCCAATTAAACTGGATCTGTTTATTGACTTGAGTCAGTGAGCTGTATTTGTAAGCTGGGGGGAGGATCAAGTGTCAGCAATTTTCCCTCCACTGCAGGTCCACATTTTCTTGCTAATCACTACCATCCACAGTTGTGAAACTCTGGTCATTAGAGGAATTACAAGGGGTGTGTGTGGGAGCTGATATAAAGTATTTCCACTGCAAGAGCAGTGAATCTATTCTGGGGCTGATTTACTCCTTCCTTCCACACCCCCCCCCCCCCCCCCCCCCCCCCCCCCGCCGTGGACAAAGTCCATGTCTAGAGATGTTTGCGGTGTCCGCACAAGATTAGTGGTGTGCTATTGGCATCAAATGAGTAGAGACCAGGGATGCTGCTAAACAACCTGCGATGCTCACAGCAATCACTCAAAAAAGAATTCTTCAGCCTCTAATGTCAGTAGAGCCATGGTTGAGAAAATGCCATAGGGAAATGTCTAAAAGCTTTGCCCTTGTGGTGAAAGGTCAGTAGTGCGAGGTAGCCTCATACATCAGACAGTGAGTGCAGCTGCAGTGCAGACACATGCCAGCAGGAATGTGGGCATCTGTTATCTAGTGTGCAGATCTCAGCTTCATGGCCCTGCCTCTGCCCCTATGCTCCCAATACTTTCTCCCTTCTGTCATCCTCATCTACTTGTCCTTCAAGATCCAAATCAGCCAGCATCTCCTCACAAAGTCTCCCTTCCTGGAGAATGCAAGCTCATCAGGGCTTTGTTCTTCCTTATCTACAGACCTTTAATTTCTAAGGTGGAATCTCATTCTCAGCGATATACCTCATTTCTTTCTTTAGTTCTCTCTCTTATGTCTTGTCATTTAAGACGATAATTAATTCCTTAAGGAAATTCATTATTTATTTCAACAAAATACGGGCCGGCCCTGTGGCCCAGTGTTTAAGTTTGCGTGCTCTGCTTCAGCCGCCCAGGGTTTCCCCGGTTCGGATTCTGGGTGCAGACATGGCACCACTCATTAGGCCATGTTGAGGTGGTGTCCCACGTGCCACAACTAGAAGGACCCACAACTAAAATATACAACTATGTACTTTGGGAGAAAAAGCAGGAAACAACAACAAAAAAGAAGATTGGCAACAGTTGTTAGCTCAGGTGCCAATCTTTAAAAAAAAAATAAAATACATCAAGTTCCTCCTAAGTTTGGTGCCGTGTTGATTCTAAGTATTGATTCCTGGGAAAATTTGCAGTATCATAACCTATTTTTTGCCAATTTTCATCCCTAACCATTTCGTTTGTTCTTTTTCTTCTATCCTGGCCTTCCTTTTCATTTCTCTGTTACAACTTTCTATATTTTCCGAAATTTTATTTTAAAATAGTGATATAGGACCATTGTTCAAAAGGAAAATATTGAAACACAGCTCCAATGAGAGGCACTAGACTCCTGTCCATTCCTAGCCACGCTACGTTGTCTCACGCTTGTCTACAACTTCTTTCACTGTGTTTCCTGGTATTGACATGTTCTGAATATTGTGTTTTACAGTTCTCTCCTGATTCATCTATAAAAACCTATGTTATATCCCGTGTTTACTGGATTCAGTGATTATCTTTCTTTATCTACTTCTTTTTGGCAGAACATATCCTCTGATACATTCCGAGAAAAGCTCATTGGAGTTAAAGCTTTTGAAGATTTGCAGTTCTGAAATATCTTTATTTGTCTTCATGCTCAAACGATAGTTGACTGCATATAGAATTATATTGGTATGCAATTATAGGTTGGAGCCTCTGAATTTTTAGTATTACTCCTGTGTCTTCAGTCTTGTGTTGATTCGATTTTTATTCCCCATCCTTGGACCTGACTTAGTGTTTCTTTCTGAAAGGAAGAACTTTCTTTAGGATGATGTTCTAGAAAGTCACAAAAATGTGTTTCAATGCGGGAAGCGAATGGCCATTCAATTTCATATACTTCATTTCTAGGAAATTTTCTTATAGTATTTCTTTGGTGGTTTTCTTTCTACCATGATCTCCCTCATTCTGGAATCTTATTAGTTGGATATTCTGGATGGATGCTTTAACATTATTTTCTTTTCTCTCATATTTCTTTATTTTTCCTACTACTTTTACACTACCATTGTTCCACTATTTTATTTTGTCTTCCACTCCTTTATTATTTTTTCAGCTGTCATAGTTTTAATTTTTCCAGAGCTCCTTTTAGTACTTTGAACATTTATTAAGCCATGTAGAGAATAAAAGGTTTTAGTAATCAGGGCCTTTTGAAGACCCTTGAAGGTATTTCATCAGAGAAAGGTCTGCCTGGACCAGAAAACCTGGACCAATTCTAGAGGAGTATGAGTCAATTCAGAACTTTCTTATCTTCCCGTCTCTCTCCTTTTCTTATGCCCTAACAAGGTCAGAAAATATGTTTAGTAGCTGGGAGAAAAAAAGTAGAAGTAAAGGAAAGAAGGAAGAAGTCTTAATTTTGAGTCAATGTACTCTTAATTATTTTACAGGCCTGAACAGTCTAGTTTCTGAATGAAGACATTGAATTTCACATCATAGGAAATGAAAGTCTCTGAAGTTTTGCTTTAGTGAGCTTATGACAAAACCAGAGCTTTGTGTTCAGAATACAGACCTTGTCATAGAGAGTGAGATGGCTGCAGGGAGAAGATACTTGAGGAGAGCCCAGACAGAGTGTGATAGGCCTTGTCCAGGGGAAGAATTTAGAGGCCTCAAGGAGAAAGTCAGGACTCTGCATGAGTCAGTCCTTTGTACTTGGTTAAACTGAATTTATGAGTTTGAACCAGAGTTTCTTAAAAATGAGTGATATCTTCAACAGAGAAAAATCCAGGAGGCAAATCAAACAGAGAGTTGACACTAGATATAATTTGACTTTGAGCTGCCAAAAGCTCTGGGGGAATGTGTCCAGTGGGGATTGAAATATAGGCCCTGCTCCCTTTATAGTCATTTGCTGCATTGCAGACACCTCTGACTGTGGAGTCTTTGTGTGTTTTGGTACGATATACATAACATCAAATTTACCATTGTGACCATATTTAAGTATATGATCCAGTTGCATTAAGTTCATTCACAATGCTGTCACTACTGTCCATTTCCAGAAACTCATCATCATCCCAAACAGAAAGTCTGTACCCATTCCACAGTAACTAAACCTCTCTCCTCCCAACCCTAGCTTTTTGAGTCTTGCGTTAGCCCGCCTCATGCTCTTAAACAACAGCCTATGAAGAAAATTCTCCTGTGTGAGACCCTAAATTTACTAGTTTTATAAAGTGAAACTAATGAATGACCTGCAATTACCAGATATGAAGAGCTATAGAAATTGCCAAGGAAAGGTCTCAAGGTGACCACCTTGGTGATGCTGGGGGCTCTTGACTCTTGTGGAGAGTCTGGTCTTCCTCCCTATTCACTTGCTTGCTGCCCCTCTGGGAGGTGGAAGTGAGGAGATGGGGACTACGTGGGTTCTCCTTGCAGAGATACCGATGTAAATGGGGCCTGGGCATTATTTGCTTTTGAAATCTTCCCAGCTGATTCTAACACAGAGCCAGGGTTAAGGAACACTGGATAGGACATTCTTCATCCCCACGGTCAGTGATGGGAACATCTTTTACCTTCCTGGAGAGTAGTAAGGACTAAGTGAGATAGAACAGATAGACCTTCCAGGATAATGTCCAGACCATAGGGCTGCTTGATGCATGTGAACCCTCAGTGTTTTAGAAATAATAATTATGGCTGATAATATTTGCTGTTCTATATTATTAATTTTTCAATATAAGCTCAAAACAACTCTGTGATATGAATATTATATCACAGAAAGAAAAAGTGATAATGGAGGGAGGTGTATGTCTGTCTGTGTGCACATGTGTGTGTTTGTGTGCCTGTGTGAACGTGACTGTGCATTTGTCTGTGTGTATGTCCATGTCTGTGTGTGTGTTAGATTGTGTGTGTGTATGGGTTTGTGCAAGTGTGTGTAAAAATACGTAACTCTGTGTGTGCTGTTGAGTGTAAAATATGTGTCTTTGTCAAGGGTTTATTTTAGAATGTAAGAGTCAGAGAGGGCTTCAGAGAGGAGGAGACATGAAATGGACACTACACATAATACGCCAGCTGTCCTGTGCAGGGAAGGATATAGAGCCAAAGGGAATACCACATGCCCTGGTGCAAGGGTGTGATTCAACATGATGCATAAGCGAATGACACGTAGGCCATGATGACTTAGCACAGAATCCTTCGTGAACAGGAAGATGAGGTTGGAGGGCTCCCCAGGGACGGGGTCTTGGAAGTCCTTGTGTGCAGCGCCAATGATGGAACTAGATCCTCCAGCTGTGATTCCAATCTGGGTTTTTCAGGGTGTTACAAGAGCTCCATGAATCCTTGTGTCCACTGAGCACAGTATGTAGACTGAATATGTAATGTGTTTCATAAAGTAAGGACTAATTTAAGTGTACGTATTTCTTGATGCGAATAAACATACACATGTATTGTAAAAGCATGCTGATAAATGATAATAGTAGATAACTGTTATCTTCTATTTCTCAGTCAAGAAGTTGTATAAAAATACCTACTACCTATAACTTGAGAGTGAGTTTAGGATTAATAATAACTCCTCTTGTGTGAAACATTTGGAAACATGTGCCCACTAGTATTTCAGGGTTACCGAAGAGAGATCAGGACCACGTTTTGGTTTTAGGAGGGTCATTTTTGTGTCAATGAGGCGGATGTATTGTATGAAGGGTATCTCAGCCCAGGAGACCATTTAGAAGAACTTTGCACAAGCTGGAAGGACTAGGACAGGATTGTGATGATGGCTGTGGGGAGTGAAAGGAGGGGATGCTCAGAAGTGATGCTGTGGCAGGGGAGGGGGTAGGACTTTATGGACTCTTAGATGTCAGGAGGGAAATGAACTATATTAAACTCACTGCACTCCCCAAAATATTCACATCCTCATCCCTGGAACTTGGTATTCTTCCTTGGAAAAAAGACTTTGCAGATGTGATAAAGTTACAGATTTTGAGACGGGGAGATTCACCTGAATTTCCTAGTGTCTTCTAAATGCAATCCCATATATTTTATATGTAGGAGGCAGAAGATTAGACACACTCAGAAAAGGAGGAGGGAATGTGACCTTAAGCGACAAAGATTGGAGTATGTGGCTACAATTCAGGATAGCCATCAGCCATTAAAGCTGGAAGCAGCTATGAGATTTTCATCTCCACTTTTCAGAGGGAACAATGATTTCGATTGCTGACACAATGATTTTGGAGAGTGTTACAGAGTTTGGACTTCTGTCTTCCAAACTTTGAGGAACTAAGCTGATTTAAACCACCAAATGTGTGGTTGTGTGTCACAGCAGCTGCTGGAAACTAACCCAGAACCTATGATGCATCCAAGTTTTCTGGGTCACCTGCCTCATTGGGTGGTGGTTCCATTAACCAGGGTTGGGGGAGGGGTGGCACATGTGGAAGAGGAGTAGGTTGTGGGAAGACTGTGAATTCAATTTTGTATATTCCTTCAGAAATAACTGTGGAGTGCTTGAATGAAGTTGTCCAAATGGCAGCTGGGTGCTTGTTTCTGGAGCTCTTGGGAGAATGTGAGGGATGAAAAATTAGCCTGAGGTGTTGGTGAATGGTGTAGACGTTGATGAGCCATGTGAGTGAGTGTGCAGAGTGAAAAAGAGTTAAGTGAAATTGAACCCTTGATATTCACTAAAATTGAGAGGTAGATGAAAACAAATTATGCGGGACAGTTCATAGGATTGAAACTACAGTGAAGGGGTGAGGACCAAATAGGTTATGATGAGGATAAAATATTAGCAATGCTGCTGTTTGCGAACCATGTGACTGGCCAGATTGTTAGAATCCAAGTATCGCTTAGTAAAGACCAGTAGCAGGAACTTTTTTTAAAAATGCTTTTTGGTGAGGAAGATTGGCCCTGAGCTAACATCTGTTGCCAATCTTCTTGTTTTTCTTTTGTCTTCCCAAAGCCCCAGTACAGAGTTGTATATTCCAGTTTTAAGTTCTTCTATGTGGGATGCCACCATGGCATGGCTTAATGAGCGGTGTATATGTCCATGCCCAGGATCCGAACCAGTGAAGCCCCAGGCTACCTATCAAACGAACTTAACCACTGTGTCACCTGGCCGGCCCCAGAAGGAACGTTTTAATTGCTTTTTACCCTGACCATGGTTTTTACCCATGGCAACATAAATGGGAACTCTGTAAAGTAATGCAGCTTGATTCATGACAAACATTTCCTCTTGCGATCCCTGCACCTCAGGCTGCCATGGGTAACTGGAGGTTGGGTTTTTGAAATTTACTAGTGATGACACCCTGGCCCCTTCATGATGAAAACCACCTCAAGTCGAGTCCAGAGACTGTTGGATAATGACAAGACAAGTAGAGAAGTGCAGGGCAAGTAATTTATTGAAGCAAGATGTTGAAACCTTTGCATTTTCCAAGAAAGAGCAGGCGATCATTGCAAGACAGGGGTATTACGGTAGGAGACTTGATAAACCAAGGCGAGTACACTTCAATGATAATTTCGCCTGAAATAGAAAAATAAAGAAAGAAATGGGAGATCAGTCATGCTGATCCTGGAGATGACACATTAACATAGACCATTGTCCCACTAAGACGTCAATGAAATTTCAGCCAACAAAAGGCAAATGAGAGATAACAGGCAGGACCCCAGTGTGCAGTAAACTAAATAGACCTGATACAGTTACAACCAACCATGCAAATCAAGAAAGAACCATTTCCATAGTCCAGCAACTAAACCCGGAGGTGACCCGAGAGTAGGACTCAGGTTTCTATGGAAGGAGCGGGTTGAAAGGTTGGATGGAGCAGCCCAGAATTTCTTTTTTATGATTTTCCAGGACAGAGGACTCTACTATTTCACTCTAAAGGGGATACAGGGTTGAGCGATGGGGACAGGGGTGGCAGAGGACATAGGAAGTACTGCTTTCAGGAGATTCCTAGCCTCGGGATGTGGCAATTCAACCTGATGGCACATGTGCTTCTCAGCGCTGAGAATCCAGCCTCTGTGGGCATTTGCAGCTGAACCTTATGACCCACATCAAGTGGTGGATGGGCTGAGAGATACATTTCACTATCTGGTTTCTTGATAAAGACATAATTTAAGCGCTTCACCTTCACATGTGGCTGTAGGAGACATAACAAGGAGTAGAAAGGTGGACCAAGGAGCAAGGAGTTGGCCTTGGCTCTGCAGAAGCTGGCAGAGAACCTAGGAAGCACCCCCTCCTTTCTGACAGTTGGCAGGGGGTAGTTCCCTCCCTCCCACCTGTCTCCCCATTCCACACTCCCCACACTCCCGATGAGATTCCACAGGGACTGTGTCCACTGGGTGAGGGGACTCGCCCTCAGGAAAGCTCCCAGGCAGAGAGGCAGCAGTACTTTGGCCCTTCAACATCACTGCATGGGGCCCCAGGTGTCCTCCTCCTCAGGACACTATGGGGAGCCTGGTGCCCAGAAAGATGACCTGAGAAGGAGGAACAGGCCCAGATGCTCTGTAATGTTATCATCCACCCTTTGGCCACTGGTCACCCATCAGAGATGAGCAGTGAGGCAGGTGCCACCACCATTTGTCCCAGTCAAGAGCAGAACCCTGACCTCCTCCTTGGCTGTTCATCTGATCAGAATTCTCTATGCACAAAGAAGAAAGAATTACCAATATCTCTGAAAGTAGCAATCTGTTCTTCAAGGTGATATTATTTGTGCATTGCTTCACTTGCAGCTTGGCCTCAATAAGTTCATCAGGTGCATTGTATTTCTGAATTTGTGCCTTGTAGGGTAAGTCAGGAACGAATAGAAAGGCTGCGATATCAGTAAAAACGGATGGACAGATGATATCAGTGGCTGGAGCGGAAGAAAAAGAAATACAATTAATGTGAGGAAAGGCGATTTTTCCTATGGTGCCTGATGTTAGAACTATACAGGAAACCCAGGGATTATATATTCCCATCTCATCATTGAGCTGATAATAATGTGAGGCCCTCAAGCTCATGATTTTTTCAAGGTCATACTGCAAGCGGCAGAGCTAGGACTGAATGCCAGGTTTCTTGATGCCTAATTCCTTTTTTTCAAGCTCATGCCACTGCTTTCCAAGACTTATCTGGCTTGCTGAAATTCACTTTCCCTAGATTTGAAGAATATTACGTTTTGCCTGCTAATAGAGTGTTGCCTTCTCTATCTTACATATTGGGCAAGAGGAGATTTTTGATAATACAATTTCAAATAAATGGTAGATTCAGAACCTTACCAGAGACCATAAGGGAGAGTAAATTTGGAAAAGAGTAAGTAAACCATTCAAACATTGGAAGATGCTATTTTGAGACCATCGTGAAGAATAGGATTGTGTTGTTGGATACAGACATAGCTAAAAGGCTAAAAAAGATAAATCTAATCACTTTGAACACATTTGAAACTCATGCACAAGGTTATCACTGGCTCTTTTATTCTGCCGTGATGTTTAGAATTCCTCAGAGAGGATGAGAGGTGGGAAGTGTGGCTCATTCCTGACCCCAGTGGAATTGTGCTGACTTATAGTAACTGCTTTTCCTGGTCTGGCTTCTCCATCCCCGAAAGTGTTTGCAATCAGCCTGCAGCCTGGGATGTGCCCTACCAGCCTCTGATCTGTCCCCTGGCCAGACTTCAAACTAGGCAAAGAATTTGGAGAGGATAAAGTCAGAGGCCACACTGGGAAAGAGGTGGACATTTAGCAAGTCAGATGATCGAGAAACACTCCACAAAAATGGGTCAGTATCAAGCGCATGAAGACATGCAAAAGTATTGTTGAATGAATGGCTAGAATTAATCTAGAAAAACAGAAATTGTAGCCCTAATCGCTGTACTAGTCCTAGTCCAATTCCTGGTGGTAATCCTAGAAAACTAGTAGAAAACTGGTAGTACTTGTGGTACATTGAGTGCTGCTTATTCACAGACCCCATTTGAAGATTGATAATTCTGAGAACACTGGCTCTTCTCTTTCTTTTTTTAAGATTGGCACCTGAGCAAACATCTGTTGCCAATCTTTTGTTTTTTTTCCTTCTTCTCCCCAAAGCCCGCCAGTACATAATTGTATATTCTAGTTGTAGATGCTCCAAAAATTCTTCCAGCTGTAAGTGTTTATGAATCTGAAACTAGGAGTTAAAAAGCTGTGGGGGCTGGCCCAGTGGCACAGTGGTTAAGTTTGTGCTCTCTGCTGCAGCGGCCTGGGGTTTGCTGGTTTGGATCCCAGGCGCAGACATAGGTACTGCTTATCAAGCCACACTGTGGCAGGCATCCTACATATAAAATAGAGGAAGATGGGCAAGGATGTTAGCTCAGGGACAATCTTCCTCAGCAAAAAAAAAAAAAGAGGATTGGCAGCAGATGTTAGCTCAGAGCTAATCTTCCTCAACAAGAAAAAAAGCTGCAGACTCAATTGGCACCTAAAAAACTCTGGAAGGTGAACATCTGATAACTACGAGATGTCAGCTCAATATCTAGAGCTGGACTCCTGACACACTTCATCCCACTCCACGGTCATAGCTACTCTTGGTGGTAGCCGTAAAAGCTGTGACAAGAGGAGACTTAGGCAGTTTAAGCATTTTGTTCAAAATATCTGTAAGTGGCAGAGCCATGGTTCACATCCATCTCATGATGTCATGCAGCTTCTCAAACACAGATCACAGACAAGGAGTCAAGCTCCTTAACATCTGCCTGCAATGACTTCTTGTAAAATTTCCATAGTATTGGGATTTGATAAAATGCGCCTTGGACTTTTAGGGGGCTAGTTCACAAATAGAGGAAAAAGCCGGGAGTTTGATCTGATCACCCCAGTTAAGTTCACCCAGTTCAGACAAAGGTTACTTACTACAGCTGGTGCTGGACTGATTAGAAATGATACTCACCCCCATAGCTGCAAAGGGCCAGAGTGACCAGCAGGACAGACAGGGACAGCCTCATGGTGGTTCGGTTGCTTTGAGCTTTCGGCTTTAGCAAACAGTGAGCTATTATGAGCTGCACTCAGGAGCCTGGGGAGTCCAGGGCTATGTGTACCTGGAGAGCTTCGCTGGTCCTGCCCACATGGCACATGGCAGGTCACAAGGTCTGGCTTCCAGCCCTTCCTTCCGGCTCCTCCCTTTCCCTGGAGGGTTATGCCATCCATCTGTGTCACATTGCCCTGGCCTCCCTTCTTCCTGAGTGGGGAACCGCAGGAAAGCAGCCCTGAGGGATTCTGCTCTGTCCTCCAGGAGGGCGTTCAGCCACCTCTGGAAATGTTTCCTGTTTGCCTTTGGCCTTTTGATCCTTGGACCTTTGTTTTTTGTGTTAGTGCAGAGGCACAGGTGTATTCTGACTTCAGGAGGGCAGATCAAGGGACTGGGAAGCTGGGGGCTGCACTTTGTTTACAGAGACAGGCTCCTAGGGAGACCTAATTTGACCCCTCCTCTGCATGCTGATGGCTGACTTGGTTCAAGTGCACACTGAATTGTCTTCTCCCTCAGCTCGTCTTCCATCACCTTTGTCTTCACACAGAAGTACCTTAAAACACTATTGAATACGTTCTACCCTTGGATACCTTCTTTGGGGAAAAACTCCTTTGTCTGTTCTCTCCCTGGCTCATTCCAAGCCCAGAGACTTTGTTTCTGGTGGAGATGACAACAATGCGGAGGTTCACATTTTCAGTCCACAAAGAGCAAGGCTACCATGATGACTAGCCACCCACATATCATCTTAGGCTGATGTGATGATTAAATGAACTCAATGCTCTTTTTTCCCCAAGGAGTTCTGGGGTGTCAGGAGCCAGACAAGCATCACAAGTGTGGAGTTTCTCTGCTCTTGGGCTCTAGGCAGGGAAGATGATGGAATGAAGAGACAGGTGAACAGAGTGAGTGCACACTTCCCCTTCCTCCGTGAGCTCGAGTCTTCTATTTAAACATGGCTTTGCTACCTGGGTCGATTTCATTTTTAATGGAGGTGAAGGCAGCACCCAGCTAAAGCAATACGCTCCCCACCCACCACTCCACTCTTGTGCTATCCTGCAGTGTGTGAGTAGGAAGCATTTTCTTTCATCAGAAATTACCCGCTTAAATGAAAGCATATTTGAGAGGACTTACACTCCTGGCCAGAGTTTTGCAGACTCAATAGAACAATCAAATCACTTGGGAGCTTTTAAAAAATATGGATTGGCTGGCTCCCCTCTCTAGATTTTGATTCAGTAGGCCTGAGGTGATGCCCAGACACCTGTACTATTCAAACTCCACTGGTGATTCTGTGCAGGCAGTAGGACTGAGAAGCACCACGAAAGTCCTTTATTAACAAGAGGCATGTTTATCAGTTGTGTTATCAGTGAGCACATTGCAGTGTTTGCATAATCCCAGCTGAGGGCCACAGTGGTACCCACATCAATTTCACAGGATGGTGGGCATTCCTGTAGGCAGCTCTGCCTCCGCCACCATGAGCATGGTGGTGAGGACCACAGAGACCTGGGTTCAGATTGTTTGTAGTCTCAGACTTTAAGAAATTTAAGACCTATAGAAATTCAAGGAAGAACAAACCCCTTATGAGCTGTGAACTCTTCAGGAAGGAAGCCTTCATGTGGAGGTGATGACTGAGTTTTGTCTTGAAGGACAAACTGGATGAGAATGACAGAACAGAGAAAATATGAGGAGCTTCCAGGCAGAGGCATAGCAGTGAAGCTGAGCTCCACACCCTAGAGAATTACAGATGCCCACACTCCTGCCGGAGTCTGTCTGCCCTGGGCTTCACTCTGTCCACTCACTGTGAGGCTACCTCATACTACTGACCTTTCACCAGGATGGCAAATGCTTTTAAATATTTCTTGATGCCATAGTTTCTCAACCATGGCTTTACTGACATCACAGGCTAAAGGATTCTTTTTTTTTTTTTTTAAAGATTTTATTTTTTCCTTTTTCTCCCCAAAGCCCCCCGGTACATAGTTGTATATTCTTCGTTGTGGGTCCTTCTAGTTGTGGCATGTGGGACGCTGCCTCAGCGTGGTCTGATGAGTAGTGCCATGTCCGCGCCCAGGATTCGAACCAACGAAACACTGGGCCGCCTGCAGCGGAGCGCACGAACTTAACCACCCGGCCACGGGGCCAGCCCCTAAAGGATTCTTTTTTGAGTGGATATGTTGAGCATCGCAGGTTGTTTGGCAGCATCCCTGGTCTCTACCCTCTTGATGCCAATAGGACACCACACACACTGTGAAGACAACACAAACATCTCTGGACACTGACAATGTCCACAGGGGTGGATGGGAGGAGGGAGTAAATCAGCCCCAGAATGGATTCACTGCTGTAGCAGTGGAAATACTTTATATGACATCCTCCATACACTCCTTGTAATGCCCATAGGGACCACCGGTTCACAACTGTGGATGCTGACAGACTGCAAGAAAATGTGGGCATGCAGTGGAGGGAAAATTACTAACAAATAGAGAAGATATTGGTGTAGTTACCTAATGAACCATGCGGCTGTCACATGTATATGGGATGAAATATTTAAACACACATTTTATGGATATGTCAACTTGTGTAAAGTTCAGGGTTTTCGTGAATGAGCCAAGGATAATAACCCGGGACTGATGCCTGATCCTTCCCCAGCTGCCAAATACGGCTCACTGTCCCAAGTCGTTAGATGGATGTGGTTTATATTGGATCAAGGTAATGGGTACTTCTGGGGAACAAGGAGACCCAGGTGGCCCAGGCCCTGAGGGCATGGGCTCTAACTTCCTCCTCTCCTCATGTGCCTCCTCTCTGTTGTGACTTCAAAGTCCTCATCCAGGAACAGAATGAAGGTGGTGTCGGCACCAGGATGTCATGCTGACGTCTGGTTTTAGTGTTGGGGTTGATCCCTAAAGATCAAAGATTCAACTTTAAATGAGATTCTCTCTCTAAATAGATGGAATAGTGAAACAAGTAATATAATCCATGAATTCTTTGTAAAAATTCAAAATATGTCCTGAAAGGCAGTTACACAACAATTATTTAAGCAGCTACATGTTGACTATTGTCACACAAAGACCAGGGGTGCACAGGCCGTGTCCTCAAGGAGCGTGAACAGAGAGGAAAGGGCCATGGGATCAGGTCCTGTGATGTCAGGAGAGAGCTGCACATGGAGAGCCATAGGGTCCTGGGAAGGGAGCTCCCCGGAGATTTGGGGCCAGGAAAGGGCACAGGAAGTGGGCTGTCTTTGATGTGGCAGTGGGAATGAACAAGGAGTTTCACTTTAGTGGGACTGAGGTGAGGACAGTGAGAGAGGGGAGTTCCCAGGGAGCAAAGGCCTCAGGCAGAAACTGTGGGGCCTGCACAGAAGTCCACCTGGAGTTCACCTTGGGCAGTTGTGCAGTCAAGATCACAAGGGTCCATCTGAGCCATAATGTGAGGGTCCATAAGGCTCAGACTCAGGAGGTCAATAGTGTTGGGATCTGTCTCTTGAATCAGAACACCTGGCTCCTTGTCCAGACTCTGCTACCTGCTAGCTGTGTGCCCTCGGTCAAGTTACTTGACCTTTCTTGTCTCATTGTCAGCAGCTGGGGAGAAATGATATGCCCACCTCATGGGGAAGGAGACCACACATCTCAGTTTGCTCAGGAGAATCTTGGTTTATGTTGCTGTCCCTGCATTGCATCCATTTAGTGACCTCTTTCACGCTCCAAAGTACCCCATTTTGGGCAATAAGTTTATCATCAACCTACTCATTGGGTGGTTGTTGTGAAGATTAAAATACTTTTTCGCAAGTGCCCTGCATTGGGTAAGTGCTTTGTAATTGTTTGCCCTTCATGTTTTATTGAATTTTCAAAACAGGTAAACATGGATTGGTGGTGGGTATTGAGAAGAGGACAGGGCCAACAGAATGTAGACTATGTTTGAGAGAGAATACAGTGCTTTATTTTCAGACTTAGGACTTTGACCTCAGATCAGAACATGATGATCTCTAGATCTTTTAGAGAATGTGAAGGAGATGCGGAGTCTCCAGGGGTCTGTAAAGGTCCTAGTCATCCTTCAAGGTTTATCATATCACCTTTCTCATTTTTATAAAATTAATCACTGGCAGCTGACATGTAGACAGCATCTACTCTCTGCCCAGCCCTGTTCTGAGGACTTACATATTGTACCTCATTCAGGCCTCACGACAATCCTAGGACTGTTCCCAACGTATTAAGAGACACACGGCTGTGAAATCTCTGCAACAGGCTGGGCTCAAGGCAAGGGAGGTGCCTGGCATAGGAATGGCCTGGATAACACGCACAAAGGACATCTCATAGACAACCAAGATGTCCCCAAGACCAGAGCCTTTCCTAAAGTTTCTGTCCTCAGAAAATACCTCTCCACCCATGGTCTAGACTTTGGCAGCTCTTAAGGAAGAAGAGGCTCACCTCCAAAGAACATGCCTGAGGTTAATGTCCCAACAGCCCTGGAGGTGAGGGCAGAACTAGTTTTACAGAATGAGTGAAAAAAAAAAATGTGGCATTTCTTACCATAAATACTGCGGGGCTGATATCAGTAACTTACAACTTAAAAAATTTAGATCATCTCAATTTCAAAATAACTGTTTTGTAAGCTTTTGTTCCAATGCACTAGTCACTGAGAAAAAATGGCTTTCACTGAATGTTATTATTTTTATTAAGTATGCAAGGGCTCAAGTGGCCAAAATATTCATCTGAGTATATCTCAGGCCTTCTATGAGCCTCTGGACAGGCCAAATATAATTCTCTCTTACCACATGCTTTATCTCTTCCCCCAAGACACTAGATCATTCTGGGTAAAATCGGAATCATTTAATTTTCCCCCATGGTTTGGCATAGTAGGTGATCAACAAATGTCCCACAAACACTCACACTGAAGGCCATTTCACTCCTTAGCTTCTGAATTTAATTTTGCGACCAGAGTCAAAGTTTCTTTTAGGAAGAGAAAATATCAGGCCAGCAACACAAGCATTCTGAATTTTGGTTACTCCTATTTTCCCCTGTCAATGCTGGCTTACAAAAGAGTCTTTTCTGGGCCATGTTATTGTTTCTTGAGTTACCTGAGGTGATCATCATCAGTTGTATGGAGAAAGCATGGAGGTAAAGAAAACACACTTCTTTATTGTGGGCTCCATGTGCATGATGTGGGTCGGATTTTTTTGCTGAGTAAGAAAACTCTGAAGGGTCCAGTGTCCCAGCAGGTGACATGGCAGGCCCATAACAAGTGGGGTCCCAGACAGAGCCTCCATTAAGTCCTGGTCAAAGAAACTTTATCCATTTCACTATTAAAGTCCTTCATCTGCCTTTGGAATGAAAACAGCCAGGCAATGTCAACTGAACTAAAGTACACATGTGACAACATCACCTTCTGTGTTTCTAGCATCTTCCTAAATCCGTTTTGCTCTTGGCAAGTTATGCTCCAGTGAAGGACGTCAGCAAAGATGTCCCAAATAATCCAGACAGCAAATAAAGCATTCACAGATAAATATTGAGTCATTTCTCTGGCTCTCTTGTCCATTTGTCTTTTTTTTTTAACCTAAGCCAACTTTGTTTCTCTAGTTCCTGTAACTCTCACAGTATCTCTGCTTACCTGATGTGGCTTTTCTTTCTTTTTTTTTTTTTTTTTAAAGATTTTATTTTTTCCTTTTTCTCCCCAAAGCCCCCCAGTACATAGTTGTGTATTCTTCGTTGTGGGTTCCTCTAGTTGTGGCATGTGGGACGCTGCCTCAGCGTGGTCTGACGGACAGTGCCATGTCCGCGCCCAGGATTCGAACCGTCGAAACACTGGGCCGCCTGCAGCGGAGCGCGCGAACCCAACCACTCGGCCACGGGGCCAGCCCCCCTGATGTGGCTTTTCTATCTCATGAGGCTGTCCTGTCTCTCTTTTGCCATCAAGAGGAACACATTCTTACCTTGCCAAGTACCATCTGCTCTCTGGTCTCTGTAGTTGCTGTTCCCTCTGCCTAGAAGAACACTGTTCCCCTGGACATCAATATCTATTCGTGCAAGCTTAAAAGTCCCTCCTCCAATAGCTTTGCCTGGACCTCTGTGCAGGACGCTGCCCCTGGGGGTTGTGTTGCTGTTCTTTACACAGTCATTGTGTGATGTCACTCATTTGTAGGCTTGCTTATTGCCTCCTGGTAAGAGGTGAGCTCCACAGAGCAAGGTCCTCCTCTCCCGTGTTCCTATAACTGAATCTGTGGCACACAGCACAGGGCCCAGTCATAGGAGAAGCTCATGGTTATTGTTGAACAATGGCTGGCTGACTGGCTGGCTGGATAAAACCTCCAATTCGTTCATGATTATTCTGATTTAGGCCCTGTGATAGACTCTTTAAATAGACTGTCTGTCCTCCTTGTGAAACCAGGCATGGTATCATCTATGCCCATTTTAGAAATGAGGAAAAGGAAGCCCGGAATGATCAGCACTTTAACTTGAACAAGGACACTTCATGATTAGGTGTTGCATCCAAGATTCAAACCCACACCTGCACGAGCCCAGATCTCCTCACCCTCCACCATTCAGCACTGCCTCCCCTAAGCAATCAGTTACTCTGCTTCTTCACGTCATCCTTTGACTCAGAGGAAGAAAAGTCTTAAAAAGTTAGAAAAAAAAACTAAAGGAAAATTAAATAATAGATTCATAATAGATGAATTTATGAAATTGAGTTAAGTAAGTGAGGTATTCTTTGTAAGAACAACCTTCTGATAGGTGAGACATTAATATTTCCCAAACTTCAAGCACCGGAGTGAAAAAGTGTGTGTGGATGAGGAAGGTCAGCCTCCTGGAGGAGCTGTGTGGTATTGTACTGAGCCTGGGTGTTTGGTAAACCAGCAGGAAGAGACTCACAGGCTGTGATGCTTTTTGTACCTTGAAGAAGGAGAATGAGAAGAGAGAGGAGGAGTAAGATGAGGAGAAGGAAGAGACGATGATGATCACAATAATAATAAAAACCACAAGGATGACAACACAGGCTCACAATGGTGTAATTTGCTTTATTATTCAGAAAGAACGTTAAAATTAATTTGCCCAAAGTCTTGTCTCATTATTGCAGTTCCCCAATTTTTGGGGGCCCAGAAAGGTCTGCCTCCTTGGTTTCTATAAACAGAGCACAGGCTGATGAGTTCTAACTGATTCTTGCTGTCGTTTCCTGGTCCAAGGTGACTCCTGAGTGACTCCCTTCATCCCTGCCACATCAGAGACCCTGGGCCGCCGAAGCGGAGTGCGTGAACTTAACCTCTCTGCCACGGGGCCGGTGCCATACTTTTGATTTTTAAAAATATTTTATTAAAATGTTATGTACCCTAACTACTGAGATTTTGGGTGCCCCCTTAAATTGTGTGATCCCTCCTAGACCTGTCCCTGCAAGTGGCAATGTGGTCCATCCGCTCCTTCCCACAATGCCCTACAAAGCAATGAAGGTTGAAGGGAATGTACCTGTTTATAGGAATAAAGCAAAGCAAGCAAGTTGTCATTGAACCTGAGCTCTCCTTACTTTATCAGTGCCCACAATCCTGTCACCAGAGATGTTAGTGCCACCTCTTCTGTTCAGACCTTAGCAAGTTCCTCTTCCTTCCTGTGCTGAGCCATAAAAAAAGACAAAATCAGGGGCTGGCCCCGTGGCCGAGTGGTTAAGTTCGCGCGCTCCGCTGCAGGCGGCCCAGTGTTTCGTCGGTTCGAATCCTGGGCGCGGACATGGCACTGCTCATCAAACCACGCTGAGGCAGCGTCCCACATGCCACAACTAGAAGGACCCACAACTAAGAATATACAACTATGTACCAGGGGGCTTTGGGGAGAAAACGGAAAAAAATAAAATCTTAAAAAAAAAAAAAAAGAAAAAATCGTCCCTTTTGCAGCAACATGGATGGAATTTGAGGGTACGATGGTAGGTGAAATAAGCCAGACAGAGAAAGAGAAATACTGCATGATTTCACTCATATGTGGAAGATAAACAAGCATGTGGATAAAGAGGACAGATTAGTGTTTATCAGAGGGGAAGGGGGTTCGAGGTTGAGCGAAAGAGTTAAAGGGACGCGTATGTATGGTGACGGATAAAAATTAGACTACTGCTGGTAAGCACGATGCAGTCTATACAGAAAGTGATAAATAGTAATGTACACCTGAAATTACACAGTGTTATGAAGCATTATGATCTCAATAAAATAATTGGAAAAAAAGATGAAAATCCCAACAGAATATCTTGTTTGCCCATTTTAATTTCCTTACGGAAACCTATGAATAAAAAACTCTTCAGAAAAGATTTAGAGTGAACTAAAAATCCATATGCTTTAAAAAATAATGTGCCTACTCACTAATATTTGTGGGTATATATGTGATGGCTATGTGAAAACTCTAATTACACATCTTTTATCATACATCTCAGCATTATCTTTCACCAAGGAGGGCATGTTTTTCAATAGCATCTTTTTGGTTGATTGGTTTGAATAATAAACATGCTAAAAGAATCTTTATATGTGATGCCATCCAAAATCTTCGCAAAGTCTCCCTTGATCAAAATATAATGCTGCTTAAATATGTTAGGCAACATGTACTCTATCTATTTGCATTATGTCAAATGAACTGGATCATTCCAATATGATGTCACATGTCCATGGAAGCCTGTAGCATTTCATAACAGGTGTTGAGGAAATGTACTTGACAGAGATGTTGACGGTAAGGTCATCTGTAAGCATAAACACTGAAAATATCAAGAAAAATATGTAGCCATTAGTGGCACAAGAGGAAAACACAATATATAGGAAGGATGAGCTGTGGTCTCCCCCCAAATGAAAACAACAATGAAACACACACACACGCAAACACACACACGTATATAAAGATATTTATTTTGCTTCACATTGCTCTCTCTCTTCCTTTCTGGCCTTCATTCTTAAATATGGAGAAAGAGAGAGAAGTCTGAGACATAGGAAGGTCATTACATGGCAAAAAATAAAACCTACAGAGACAAAGAAAATACATGAAGCAATGTAAAATAATTGTTTTCCTAATGTTGTCAGCATGCATTTACCTCCATTAGAACGTTTAGAACATTCTGTTTGGTATTTTGGTCATTGATATATATGTATCCCTCACTAGATAATACGCTTCCTCTAATTTATTTCTGAATTCCTCATAAGACCTAAAACAATGCAGTTGAACATAGTATGTGTTTAATAAATATATTTTCCAAAAGAAAAAAAGAGTTAACTGAAATTGAACCCTGGATATTCACTATAAATTGAGAGTAGATGGAAAAAAATTATCTGGACGGGGCGTAGGATTGAAACCACAGGGAAAGGAAGAGGACCAAACAGGTTGGC
This sequence comes from Equus asinus, assembly GCF_041296235.1. Classification (NCBI taxonomy): domain Eukaryota; kingdom Metazoa; phylum Chordata; class Mammalia; order Perissodactyla; family Equidae; genus Equus; species Equus asinus. The sequence goes on along the minus strand of NC_091806.1, from coordinate 40,470,607 downwards.
TGTGGTTATGATGAGGACACAATATTAGTGATGCTATTGGTTGGGAACCACGTGACTGGGCAGACAGTTGGGCTTCAGGAATCCCTCAATACAAGACCAACAGCAGGAACATTTCCATTTTTTTACATTTAACCATCCTTTTCATTCGTTAAATGAATAAAGTAATGCAGGATGATTTATGACAAATATTTCTGCTTGTGATCTCTGTACCTCAGGCTACCACGGGTAACTGGAGGTTGGGTCTCTTACATTTACTAATGACAATACCCATTGGCGAAACCCACCCCAACTTGAGGCCAGGGACTGTTGGATAATGACCAGATAAGTGGAGAAGTGAAGGGCAAATCATTTATTGAAGTAAGATGTTGAAACCTTTACATTTTCCAGTGAAGATCAGGTGATCGTTGAAAGACAGAAGTACTACTACATAAGATTTGGTAAATTTGTGAAATCTGTGGGACCACACTTCAATAGTACTCTCCCCTGAAAGAGAAAAATAAAGAAAGAAAAGGGAGGTCAGTCATGCTGCTCCTGAAGATAACCTGTTAACACAGACTCTTGTTCACACCAAGATGTCAATGACATTTCAGCCAACAAAAGGCAAATGGAAGATACCAGGCAGGACCCCAGTGTGCAGGTAAATTAAATAGATCTGGTATAGTTACAACCAACCATGAGAGTCAGGAAAGAACCATTTCCACAGTCCAGCAAATCAACCCTGAGGTAACCCAAGAGTAGGACTCAGGTTTCTATAGAAGGAGGGGGTGAAGGGCTGGACAGAGCAGCCCAGAATTTCTTTTTTTCTGATGTCCCAGGACAGAGGACACTACTTTTTTACTCTAAAGGGAACACAAGGTTGAGAGATGGGGACAGGGGTGGGAGAGGACTTGGGAAGTACTGCTTTCAGGAGATTCCCAGCCTCAGCGTGTGGAAATTCAGCCTGATGGCACATGTGCTCCTTAGAGCTGAGAATCCAGCTTCTACAGGCATTTGCAGCTGAACCTCATGATGTAAATCCAGTGGTAGATGGATTGAGAGATACCTTTAACTATCTGGCTTCTTGATAAAGACATAATTTAAGTGTTTCACCTTTACATGTGGCTGCAGGAGATATAACAAGAGGGTCTTTGCCACTGGCCATGATAAGGAGGAGAGTTGTAGGTGAGGAGTAGAAAAGTGGATGGAGGTGCAAGGAGAGGGCCAGCCAGAGAAGACAGCCAGCGCCCTCCCCACTGTGACAGAGAGCCTGAGCTAGTTCTCTCCCTCCCACCTGTCTCCCCGACACTCCTCAATGCTGCCAACACTCGCCAGGAAATTCCACAGGGACTGTGTCCACAGGGTGAGGGAACTCGCCCTCAGGAAAGCTCCCAAGCAGGGAGGCAGCAGTGCTTTGGCCCTTCAACCTCACTGCATGGGGTCCTGGTGTCCTCCTTCTCAGGACACCACGTGGAACCTGCTGCCCAGAGAGGTGACCTGAGAAGGAGAAACATGCCCAGATGCTCTGTGAGCCTGGGTATAGCTCAGCAGGTGTAATGTTATCATTCATCCTGTGGCCACAGGTCACCATATCAGAGGTGAGCAACGAAGCGGATGCCTCCACCATCTGTGCCCCTCAAGAGCAGCACCCTGACCTCCTTCCTAGCTGTTCAGCTGAGCAGAAGCCCCTACACACAAAGGACAAAGAATTACCAATATTTTTGCAATTAGAAGTTTGTTCCCATGGGAGATCTCATTCATGCATGTCTTCACTTGCAACTTGGCCTCAACAGCTTTTGAAGGTGCCATATATTTCTGAAGTTGTAACTTGTAGACAGGGTCAATAGTAAATAAGAAGGCTGAGATATGGGTAGCAAGGGATGAACAGATGATCACGTTGACTGGAGCAGAAGAAAAAGAAATACCATGATGTGAGGAAAGCTTATTTTTCCTATATCTCTGATATTACCACTACAGAGGAAACCCAGGGACTTTGTATTCCCATCTCATCGTTGTGTTGATGACAATGTGAGACCCTCAAGGTCATGATTTCCTCAAGGTCACACTGCAAGTGGCAGAGCTGGGTGCCAGGTTTCCTGATGCCTAATTCTTTTTTCAGGCTTACCCCACTACTTTCCAAAACTACTCTGGTTCGCTGAAATTCACTTTCCATAGATTAGAAAAAATTAAGTTTTGCCTGCTAATAGAGTGACACTTTATTTCTCTTAAATATTGGGTAAGAGGAGATTTTTGTTGTTGTTGTTGTTTTGCTGAGGAAGATTCGCCCTGCACTAACATCCATACCAATCATCCTCTATTTTTTAGAATGTGGGCCACCAGTACAGTGGGGCCCCTAATAGAGTGGTATAGGTCCACACCAAGGCCCCCTGAAGTGGAGTGCACTGAACTTAACCACTAGGCTACCAGGACTGGCCCAAGATGAGATTTTTGATAATCAAATTTCAAATAAATCTGGAGAAGAGTAAATGTTATTTTGCCATGGCTATTATTGTTATTTTGTTATTTGTTATTATTGTTATTTTGTATGTTATTTTGAGATCAAATTAAAGAATAGGATTATGTCATTGGATGCAGACGTAGCTAAAAAATTAAAAGGTATAAAAGCAATTCTAATCACGTTGAACACGTTTGAAACTTATTCACAAAGTTACGATTGGCTCTTTTATTCTGCAGTGATGTACAGAATTCCTTAGAGAAGGTGAGAGGTGGAAAGTGTGGCTCATTCCTGCCCCCATTGGAACTGTGCTGAGACTTGAAGTAACCACTTTTCCTGGTCTGGATTCTCCAACCCCCCAAGTGTTTGCAACCAACCTGCAGCTCGGGACCTGTCCTACCAGGCTCTGATCTGGCCCCTGGTTAGATATCAAACTATGAGGAGAATTTGGAGAGGGTAAGATCAGAGGCCACATAGAGAAAGAGGAGGATGTTTAGAAAGTCAGATGAAAGAGAAAGACTCAACAAAACTTGAGTCAGTATCAAGGGTACAAAGTCATGCAAAAGTATTGTTGAATGAATGGCTAGAATTAATCTAGAAAAATAGAAATTTAGCCCTAACAATTGTACTAATTCTACCACAATTCTTGTGGTGATCCTAGGAAACTAGCAGTACTTGTAGACACATTGAATGCTGCTTGTTCACACAGCCCATTTGAAGATTTATCATTCAGAGAACACTGGGTCTTCTTGAACTGAGAACTCTCCAAAAACTCTTCCAGCGGTAACATTTTATGAGTCTGACTCTATAAGTTAAAAAGCTGTGGACTCAACTGGCACATTAAAACCCCTGGAAGGAGATGTCTGATAACAACGAGATGTCAGCTCAATACCTAGAGCTAGACTCCTGACACACTTCATCCCACCCCACTGTCACACGTACTTTTGGTGGTAGCTGTAAAACCTGATGACAAGATAAGACTTGAGGGGATTAAGCATTTTGTTCAAGGTCAAAGTGCTGCTAAGTGGCAGAGCCGAGATTCCCATCCAAATCTTGTTATGTCATGCTGTTTCTCAAACACAGATCACAGAGAAGGAGTCAGGCTTCAAGTGGAAAACTCTTAAAATTCACCTGCAAAGACTTTTTGTAAAAGTTCCAGAGTATTAGGATTGACAAAATGAGCCCTGGGCTTTTGTGGGGGCTAGTTCACAAGCAGAGGAAAAGGTTTAGATTTTGATCTGATCACTCCAATTAAGTTCACCTAGTTCAGACAAGGTTACTTACCAGGGCTGATGCTGGATTGATTAGAAATGATACTCTCCTTCACAGCAGCAAAGGGCCAGAGTGACCAGCAGGACAGACAGGGACAGCCTCATGGTGGTTTATTTGCTTTGAGTTTGCAGCTTTAGCAAATGATGACCAATTAGGGGCTGGACTCAGGAGCCTGGGGAGCCCAGGGCTATTTGGGCTATTTGTACCTGAAGAGCTTTGTTGGTCCTGCCCATATGGCATGTGGCAGGTCCCAAGGTCTGGCTTCCAGCCCTCCTTTCCTCACTGAGGACTGATGCCATCCATCTGTGACACAGCCCCCACACCTTCTTCCTTCCCGAGTAAGGCAGATTCCAGGAGAGCAACCCAGAGGGATTCTACTCTTTCCTCCAGGAGGGCATTCAGGCACCCCTGGAAATGTGTCCTGTTTCCTCTGACTCTTTGATCTTTCTATCTTTGTTCTCCGTATAGGTGGAAGGCACAGATGTGTTCTGACATCAGGAGGGCAGATCAGGGGACTGGGAAGCTGGGGGATCTTTGGCTACAGAGACTTACTTGTAGGAAGACCCAGCTTTGACCCCTCCACTGTGTGCTGATAGCTGACCTTGCCTGGTTCAGTAGACATTGATCAAGTCTGAACAAGAATTATCCTCTCCCTCAGTTCCCTTTCCATCACCACCATCTTCACACATAGGTACCTTAAAACACTACTGAACACATTCCACCCTTGGGTACCTTCTTTGGGGAAACATCCCTTTATCTGTTCTCTCCCTGGCTCATTCCAAGAGCAGAGTCTTTGTGTCTGGTGGAGTTGACAACAATGTAGAGGTTCATATTTTCAGTCCACAGAGAGCAAGGCTACCATGATGACTAGCTACTCACCTGTCATCTTAGGTTTATTGTGATGATTAAATGAACTCAATGCTCTTTTTTCCCAAGGAGTCCTGGGGTGTCAGGAGCCAGACAAGCACCACAGATGTTGAGAGTTTCTCTGCTCTTGGGCTCCAGGCAGGGAAGATGATGGAATGAAGAGACAGGTGAACAGAATGGATGCACACTTCACCTTCCCCCACGAGTTCAAGTCTTCCATTCAAACCTAGCTTTGCAACCTGGGTCAATTTCTGTTTTAATGGAGGTGATGACAGCCGCAGCTAGAGCAATACACTCCCCACCTACCGCTCCACTCTTGTGCTATCCTGCTGTGTGTGAGTAGGAAGGATTTTCTTTCATCAGTAATTACCGGCTTAAATGAAAGCATATTTAAGGAGGACTCACGCTCCTGGCCAGAGATTTGCAGTCTCAATTATATAATCAAGTCACTTGGGAGCTTTTGAAAAATACAGATTCCCTGGCTCCCCTCTCTAGATTTTGATTCAGTAGGCCTGAGGTGACGCCCAGACACGTGTACTATTCAAACTCCACTTTGGTCAGCAGGACTGAGAACCACTGAGAAAGACCTTTATTAATGAAGGGCACATTTGTGAGCTGTGTTATCAGTAAGCACATTGCAGTCCCAGGGGAGGGCCACAGTGTCAATTTCACTGGATGGTAGATGGTCCCTGTAGACAGCTCTGCCTCCACTACTAGGAGCGGATGTCATGGTGGGTTAGGACCATGGAGATGTGGCTACAGATGTTTGTGGTCTCAGACCTTAGGATAATTACTCAGTTTAGATAAGAGAACCCAGTCGTCTCATCTGGAAAAGGTGCTAATAAAAGTGCCCCATGACGGGGCTGGCTCTGTGCCCAAGTGGTTAAGTTCGCGCGCTGCGCCGCAGGCGGACCAGTGTTTCATTGGTTCGAATCCTGGGCGCGGACATGGCACTGCTCGTCGAGCCACGCTGAGGCGGCGTCCCACATGCCACAACTAGAAGGACCCACAACGAAGAATATACAACTATGTACTGGGGGGCTTTGGGGAGAAAAAAGAAAAAAATAAAATCTTAAAAAAAAATAGTGCCCCATGATAGGTTTTGTAGGATGAATAAATGTGTGTGTGTGTGCGTGTGTGTGTGTGTGTAAATTTAAATTAGTCTAGCACATACTAATCTCTCAAAAAATGTTGACTACTGTTATCTTGTTCTCTTTGTCAAACATTGTGGGTGGTCACCAGTTCCTATTTTAGAGCACTGATGAAAACCACATAATCACCACTTTTCAGAACTGTAAGGAAACCTAGATATACCTCCTCTCTGTGAAATATGTGGAGGAGGAAACCAGGCTCATGGTCTGAGTCTACAGACCCATGGACGCGAATTAGGTAGTCAAACCTCTCTGACAGCACGCTAAGCTGTCAGAAAGTCTCCATATCTGCTGAACAGAGCTTGTGCTGGTGCAGACTCAGGTTCACAGTATATTCCATCAGGGAGGGGCATATTTTTACTACTCCTAAAGCTCTTCACCCCTGCTGTTTAGTTTTCATAGTTCATACTTTTTTATGTCTGCCCTCCTCCTTGTCTATTTGACTCACTATTTCAGTTCAATCTTCCCATCCTTGGGAGATTGGACCCCAAAGACCTAGTCAATGTCCCTTTTTTAGGCTCTGTTTGTACATTGTGCATCTTTTGGTTCAATTACGAGGCTGTAGACTTACAAATGTATAATCAGTTAATAGATGTGAGCTCCCCTGGACTTCAGCTCCGTAATTGCAGGACAATATCTGGTTTTCTCATCCTGACTTAGCACAGTGCCTTGCACAAAGAAGATGAGTAGCAAGGATTTCTTGCTGGAAACATACCGTTGTCATCTTCCACACAGGTCCTTGGGTTGCAAAACATCTGTAGCTAATAGCAATAGAGGTAAAATAGAGAGTAGCAAGATTTTTGCCTGCTAAGTATAGTGAGACACTTTGCGAAGACAATTTATTATAGTTCCTTAAAAATTATCATGCTGGGTCAGCCCTGGTGTCCTAGTGGTTGAGTGCAGTGCCCTCCATTTTGGTGGCCTGGGTTGGGTTCCCGGGTGTGGACCTACACCACTGTCAGGGTGGTCGTGCTGTGCTGGCGGCTCACATGCAAAAAGAGGAAGATTGGCAACAGATGTTAGCTCGGAGTGATTATTCCTCAGGAAAAAACAAAGCAAAACAAAACAACTTATCTTGTTAAATGACAGGATATAACAGTGAGAACTGAAGGTATATATATGAGGTATATCCCTGAGAATGAGATTCTACTATAGAAATTAAAAGCCTATAGAAATTCAAGGAAGAACAGAGCCCTGTGAGCTTGCATTCTCCAGGACGGAAGTCTTTTTGAGGAGGTGATGACTGACTTGGATCTTGAAGGACAAAATGGATGAGGATGACAGGACAGAGAAAATATGGGGAGCATCTGGGCAGAGGCACGGCCATGAAGCTGAGCTCTGCACAGTAGAGGATACAGATGCCCACACTCCTGCCGGCATCTGTCTGCACTGGGGCTCCACTCACTGTCCACTGTGTGAGGCTACCTTCCACTACTGACCTTTCACCACAAGGCAAATGCTTTTAGGTATTTCTCTATGATAAGGTTTCCCAACCATGGCTTTACTGACACTAGAGGCTGAAGAATTCTTTTTTGAGTAGATGTCCTGAGCATCGTAGGTTGTTTAGCAGCATCCCTGGTCTCTACCCACTTGATGTCAATAGGACAGCACTCACCCTGTGGAAATACCACAAACATCTCTGGACACTAACATTGTCCACAGGAGTAGGTGAGAGGATGGAGTAAATCCGTCCCAGACAAGAATCATGGCTCTAGCAGGGGAAATACTTTGTATCAGGTCCCCTTACATATCCCTTGCAATGCCCCTAGTGACCAGAGGTTCACGACTGTGGATGCCAATGATTAGCAAGAAAATGTGAACATGCAGTGGAGGGAAAATTACTAACAAATAGCGAAGATATTAGTGTAGTTATTCAATGAGCCATACGAACTGTCACATGCATATGGGATTAAATATTTAACTACATATTTTATGGAACTGTCAAATTGTTTAAAGTTCAGGGTTTTAGTGAATGAACCTGATCCCTGCTCATCTTCCAAATCCAGCTCATCGTCTCAAGTCATTAGATGGATCTTGTTTAGATTGGATCAAGGTAGTGGTTCTTTATGGAAACACAGAGACTGAGGTGGCCCATGCCCTGATGGCATGGGCTCCAACTTCCTCCTCGCCTCACCTGCCCCTCCCTGTTGAGACTCCAAAGTACTCATCCAGGAACAAAAAGAAGGTGGTGTTAGCACCAGGATTTCATTCTGAGTCTGGCTTAGTCATTAGATTAACCATTGCCTTTACTAAAGATACAAATTTAAATGCGCTTCCTTTTCTAAATAGACCTAATAATAAAACACGAAATTTAACCAATGAATTCTCTGTAAAAATTCAAAATCTGTCCTGAAAAGCCATTATGCAAAAATTAATTAAGTACCTACTGTATCCCTGTTGTCACACAAAGACCAGAGGTGCACATGCTGTGCCCTCAAGGGCCATGAACAGGGAGGAAAGGGTCATGGGATCAAGTCCTGAGATGTCAAGAGAGAGCTTCACATAGAAAGTGATGGGGTCCTGGGAAGGAAGAGATCTCTGAAGATTCAGGGCCCAGTAAAGGGCACAAGAAGTGAGCTGTCTTTGATGTGGCATTGGGAATGAATAAGGAGTTTCAATTCAGTGGGACCAGGAAAGGACAGTGGGGGAGGGGAACAAAGCCTGGAGCAGATAATGTGGAGCCTGCCCAGAAATCTACTTGGGGTTCACTTCCTCAGTTGTGGGAGTCAAGGTCACAAGGATCTGTCTGAGCCTTAAAGTGAAGTTCTGTAAAGCTCAAACTCAAGATAGCAATAGTGTTGAGATTTGTCTCTCAAGTCAGAACACCTGGCTCCTTATCCAGGCTCTGCCATCCACTAGCTGTGTGCCTTTAGTCAAGTTACTTGACCTCTCTTGTCTTATGGTGTGCAGCTGGGGAAAAATGATATGCCCACCTCATGGCGAAGGAGACCATACATCTTACTTCGCTCAGGAGAATCCTGGTTTATGTTGCTGTCCCAGAATTCTGAGCATTCAGTGACCCCTTTCATCATCCAATGTACCCCAGTCTAGCCAATAAGTTTCACCATCACCCTGCGCATTGGGTTATAGATGTGAAGATTAAAAGAGGTTTTCACCAGTGAATTTTTACCATTGAGTAAGTGCTATGTAATTGTTTGCCATTCATGTTTTATTAAATTTTGAAAAGAAGTAAACATGGATTGGTGCTGGGTGTTGAGAAGGTGACTCGGCTAACAGAATGTAGTCTGTTTGAGAAGAAGTTATATGTAAATTATATCTCCATAAAACTCTTCTAGGAAGGAGTCAGAAAAATATCAAGTAAGCATGGACCAAGACAATGCTATATTTTCAAACTTAGGACCTTTACCCCATATCTTAAAATTATTATCTCTAGATTGTTTTAGAGAATGTAAAGTAGAAGCAATTTTCAGTGGTCTATAATTGTTTATAAAGATGTCATCCTCTATATACATTCTTGGGTTGAAAAACTGCCTGTAGCTAAAAACAGTGGTAATAAAAAGAGGAGCAGCAACATTTTTGTTTGCTACCTATGGCCAGACACTGTGGAAACACTATTATTAAATTTAATTCTTGCCACAAATTTAATAGGTATAAACTATTATAATTTCTCTTATATAGTTGAGACAACTGCCTGGTAGTAAGTAAGAAACTTGCTCAAAGCTGCACATTTTTAAAGCCAGAAAGTCTACCAGAAAGCATTGGCAGTCTATGAATGGCAAAGTAACAAAATGATACTCTCAATTGGGATTCCTGGGAGTGGTGACACATCAGATGGAACGGAGGTTCATGCAAGTTAAGTTCTGTCTCAGCTGCCCCTTGCACCTGAGTTTCTGATCAAATGAATTCTCCTAGTCAAGGACTCCTCACTGTAGCTGTTTCATTTGTCTCTCTTCAATGCTTTTTTTTTTTTAAGAAAAAGATCATATGATGACAACACCAAACACTGGCATGGATGTGGAGCACCAGAGACTCTCATGCAATAGCAATACAAAAGAGTGAAGCACCTTGGAGGGCATTTTGGTAGTTTCTTATAAAACTAAGCATACTTTCACCCTTTGATTCAGCAATTGTGCTCTGTGGTATTTACTCAAAGGAACTGACACAGTATGTCCATGGGAAAACCTGAGCAAGGATGTTTACAGCAGCTTTATTCATAATTGCCGAAGCTTGGAAGCAACCAAGATGTCCTTCAGTAGTTGAATGAATAAACACTGTGGTACGTCAGAAAATGGAATATTACCCAATACTAAGAAGAAATGACCTGTCAATCCATGAAAAAACATGAAGGAATCTAAATGCATATTGCTAAGTGAAAAAGCCAAACTGAAAAAGGCTACCCACTATATAGTTCCAGATATATGACATCCTGCAAAAGGTAAAACTATGGAGACAGTAAAAGATCAGGGGTTTCCACAGGTTAGGCAGAAGTAGGGGATGCATACACAGAGCACAGAGGATTTTCATGGCAGTGAAACTATTCCATATGATACCATAACAATGATTATGTCATCCATTTGTCAAATCCCTTTGAATGTACAATACCAAGAATGAACACTAATGTCCACTGTTGGGTTTGGGTGACAATGATATGTCAATGTAGGTTCATCATTGGAACGAATGAGCCATCTGATGGGGGCTGGTGATAGTGTGGGAGGCTGTGCCTGTGTGGAGGCAGGAGCTATGTGGGAACTCTCTGTAATTTCTGTTCAATTTTGCTGTGCATCTAAAACTGCTCCAAAAAATAAAGTTTACTAAAAGGAGGGCTATACGTTGTTAAAACACCCTCTTCAAACAAGGAAAAAGAAACCGATCTGGAAAAAGATAAATCAATGAATCAGTCACTACTTATAGGTAGATAGTTGATCAATGATAATGAAAATCAAAGAAAATCTATTGGAAAAACTGTTGGAACTCATAAGAGTTCATCAAGTTAGCTGAATACAAGATCAGCATATAAATATCAGTCTCTATTGATAAACTGACTATGACCCATAAATAGCACAGTGAAAATAAAGATAAATGAACAATAGTAACTATAGAAACAACAGAAATGAATTGAAATACACCTATTGGAAATATGTACACTTTTAAGGATAAGATCATGAAACTTTACTCATGGATAAAAAGGGATCTAAAGAATTGAAGGCACCCACCTGGTTTTCACGGAAATAAAGAAAACATTTAATGATGTCAAGGGTTCTAAAAGTATTCTACAAATTCAAACAGCCCCCACCAGAATCTTAATATGGCAATTGTAGGTTTGTTTTGAATTCTGAACTGCTGTTTGGATCCTTCAAAACTAGCATGTATTCATTTATCGAGCAGGAAGGAGGAAGTCAACTTTGGGCTCAAACTCCTGGGGTTTGTGCTCAGCTGTGGAACTTTCTATTTTGAGGACACCAGCAAGTTTCTTACCCTCTCAGCCTGTTTACTCATCAGTTAAATAAGGGTGATACAAAAGTACCTACTCGTAGGATTTGAGAAAGAATCACTGAATAAAAGAAAATGGTCAGCACAGCGTGCGGCAGTAAATGTCAGCTCTTACACTTACGTAATAAAAAGGAACAAGTCAAAGAAAATTAATCACCTCATTCTCAAGGTAAATTATCAAACTGAGTCTCACTATCTCTGCCAGTGAGAAATGTTCACTTAACCTAAATGCTAACAAAGTATGCCTCAGAATTGGGCTCTGTTTCCATTGAGATTTCGCTCATTTAAGCTGACATCACTACTTTTCACTCAATTAATTGTTTTCTGGTCATGTCTATGTGTCTGTTATTGTGGCTTAAATATCATGACTACTGACTCTTGGAACAGGGAATAGGAGGATGGTGTGTGGGGATAGATATTATTTATCTCAAGGCACACAGGGTCTCTGGACTCATGTCCTCAGCAGGATGCACTGGTCAATCCTGTCCTTTTGCTGAAGTTGAAATCCCAGGGATTCTCTAGGGCTCAGGTCTTGAACCTGATGAACATGTATCCAACCTCTTGATTTAGAATCCTTCTTGTTCCAATTTCCAAAGTCAGAAGGCATCTGATTCATCCATCAGAATCTTAATACATACAGAGCATTGACTCTGAATTTAGAAATATCTCAACTTCAAAGAAACAATTTAAAGACTCATTTTGTGGTACAAAACTTTTTTCTACATCAAGTAATTTCTATTTTCTTGCCTTTAATAAACCCAAAGGAGGATCTAATTTATCCATGGCTGATAAATCATTAAAAATAAATTTAAGGACAGACATCAACATCATGGTGGAGTGAGAGGTTTCCTTTGCCTCTAACCTCTAAATTACAACCACGTAGACGTGGATTGCCCCACAGAGGATTCCCTACACAGCACAATGGAACACATAAGAGATCCAGGCAGCTATACATCTGAAGGGGGTGGACTGTATCCCTAGGAAGCAGTGAAACTAGGGAAGAAGCCTTCTTCCTTACCCCCAGTGGCAGCAATCCAGGACAGGGATCCTCACGAAGTGGCTCACGTGATTGTGAGTGGAAGTGGTGGGGGGCGGGGCAGCCATGTGCACCTGAATGCCTGTGGGCTGGTGGCAGCCCTCCACTCTTGCACGTGAACACCCGGGCAATGGCTGTGGCCCAGTATGAACATGAATACCAAAGTGGCTGCTGGTGGCAGCCCTGTGCTTGTGCATGAATATCCTCAAGTAGCAGTGGTGGCAGTGGGCCAGCACACATCAAAGGGGCTGAGGGATTGTGGTAGCAACGTGGCAGCAGCCTCATCCCATGACTGTCAGTGGTGCGGCAGCAGGGGCAGTGGCTCAACTCACACAACTTCAAGCAGACAGGGAAGTCTCTTCTAAATGCTGGGAAAACTGGACAGCCGTATTCAAAAGAATGAAAGCAGAGCATTATCATACACTGTACACAGAAATTAACTCAAAATGGATTAACAACTAGAATATAAGACCTGAAACCATAAAACTCTTAGAAGAAAATGTAGGCAGTACACTCTTGGACATCGGTTTTAGCAGTATATTTTTGAATACCATGTCTACTCAGGCAAGGGAAACAAAAGAAAAAATAAACAAATGAGACTACAGCAGACTAAAAGACTTGTGCAAGGCAAAGGAAACTAAGAATAAAAGAAAAAGACAACCCATCAACTGGGAGAAAATATTTGCAAATTGTATTTCTGACATGGGGATAATTTCCAAAATATATAAAGGACTCATACAACTCAACAACAAAAGAACCAAACAACCCGATCAAAAAATGGGCAAAGGATATGAACAGACACTTTTCCAAAGGAGATATACAGATGGCCAATAGGTACATGAAAAGATGTTCAACATCACTAATTATTAAGGAAATGCAAATCAAAACTACAATGAGATACCGCATTACAACTGTCAGAATGGCTATCATTACTAAGACAAAAAATAGCAAACATTGGAGAGGATGTGGAAAAAAGGTAACCCTCATACACTGCTGGTGGGAATGCAAAATGGTGCAGCCACTATGGAAAACAGTATGGAGATTCCTTAAGAAATTAAAACTAGAAATACCATATGATCTGGCTGTCCCACTACTGAGTATTTATCCAAAGAACATGAAATCAACAACTCAAAGAGATGTATGCGCCCCTATGTTCATCAAAGCATTATTCACAACGGGCAAGACTTGGAAGCAACCCAAGTGCCCATCAATAGATGAATGAATAAAGAAGGTGTGGTATATATATATACGATGGAATACTACTCAGCCAAAAAAAAAAAAAAAAAAAAAGAGACAAAATTGTGCCATTTGCAACAACAGGGATTGATCTTGATGGTATTATGTTAAGTGAAATTAGCCAGAAAGAGAAAGCCAAATACTGTATTGTTTCACTCATATGTGGAAGATAAACAAACACATGGATAAGGAGAACAGATTAGGAGTTACCAGAGAGGAAAGGTATGGGGGAAGGCAATAGGAGGAAAGGGGCATATGTGTATGTTGACAGATAAAATCTAGGCTATTGGTGGTGAACAGAATGCAGTCTATACAGACACTGATATATAATGTATTTACACTGATATATAACTATATCTACATCTAAGTAAATATAATGATTTACATGATGAAATTTACACGTTATAAGCAAATATGGCCTCAATAAAATAATTAAAAAAATAATTTTGAGTGATAAATTACCATGTCACTTTTAGTCTCAGAGGCATTCAAAAAATTGAGTAACATTGCTATCACAAATCTCGTTCTTTATGTAACTACAAATTGAAGTGACAACTGTTTTCAGAGTTGACATCTATAAAAATGAAAACCGTGAATAAAATTTCCTCATTTTAGCAATACATCACTGTTTCCAACCATATATAAAATCAAAGAGTCCTGATTCTGGTCACTAAGAGACGGATTTATCCATAACATTTTCTTCATATTCTTAAGAAGTATCCAAATTAAAATATATCTGTCTGGTCTTTATCGAAAGCTGCAAGCATCTCTGCTGGTACCCAGATCACTGATGTACCTCATCTTCCAAACTCCTCAAAGCCATTTCATTATGTCTTTCCTTGCCATTGTGTATTGTGAGCCTACAAGATTTATGCCCTGAGGTTCCTGAGGGAAATGCTTGAGCTGATGCAACCAGTCCTTACTACTCCCAAAGACCGCCTGTCAGCAACCCTCCACCCCTAAGGTGTGCTCAGAGTGTTTGCTCCAAGCTCTGAGCTGCCGAGGGGAGGCCCACAACTTGGAAAAGGCCATTGGGCATCAGAGATTGTTCCCTTCACCTTCTTGTGATGAAGTGATAGTTGTGTGATGTCTAAATCTCTTTTCTGTGTCATAATCTAGGAAGATGAAGGTAGAAAAATATCAAAAATGCTTGGTTTGCTCCCGAATTTTCCATAAGAGTTTCTCATTGTTGCACTGCCGTATTTGTGCTGTTCGTAATGCTGGAATCCAGTCCAGCTATCAGTTGAGACATAACCTAAAGTGGGAGGATCCTTCATCCACGTATAAGTTGACTCACACACCATCTCCATCAATGGGATTCTCCCATGACCAGCTAGATCATGTACACTGAGGCCTTCTCTCCCAAGAAGGCAGATGCTCTGTTCACTGCAATACTTTTTGCTTTATTAATACAAGTTTTAACTTTGCATTTGGGACTATCTTTGACTTAAGGAAACATTGTAATATTATGTATAGTAGAAGAAGAACTGTATACCTTTACCCAGATGTATTTGTTGACGTGTTACTCGATGTACTTTAGTTGACATTCTTTTGGAGAATTCTACTCACAAAGACTCAGCCTACCAAGGATTTTAATATGTGGAACAAATTTTCCAACAGGGCTACAAAGCCTTAAACATCAAATTGCACTCATGTATTCCACTCTGCCCTTACCAGGGCTCTGTCAAGGTTATACATAAAGCCAGTGACAAGGTATGGAATAAATAAACTACAGTGAAGAGGTCTTTAGTGACCTCAAACCCTCCCACGTCAAGATGAATAGGCAGGCCACGTTCAAATGAAATGAGGAGCATTGTACATATGAGACTGTCACGGGCCCACGAGATGTCTAGGCAGTGTTCCAGAGGGTTCCTTCACCACTTAGAGGACCTTTGAATGTCAAGGTTTCTCCCTCCCTCCTAAGTTCCTTTTCAGCGTGAGTCAAGACTGACAGACCAATGAGAGGCTGTGTTCCGATATATCTGTATCCATTGGGAACTGATCATACATAAAGCAATTCCAGAGGGAGGGCTGCCTTGCAGCAAGGAAGGCCATGCCCTAACAACTCTTCTTGACCATCCTCACAGTGTGTCAAGTGTGCTGGATCATCCTGGGGGCACATGCGTCAAATTATAAGTTGGTCACACATGTGAATGAGACTCTTGAGGACAGCAAACCACAATCCCATCAAAGGTACCTCCCAAACAGGGGGGGTTTGAGTCTTCTGCAAACACAGGTGCCACTTCCCAGGATGAAAATAAGCAGATTTTCTCCATCTTTACGTTAGAGAAGGAAGGGGTTACGCTTTGGTATCCACAACAGTTTGAGTATAGTTTTCAATGAGTTCTGGAATAACTGCATGGAGAAGGAGGCCAAATAACCTCAGGACTTGTAAGATGGACCACAAAACTGCTGGGTCGATACTCACTGTAGGATCCTGAAGAATATTTACTTGGCTTAACTCTGTACTTTGCTCACTAGAAAGCCTTTCCTTCCCCAGTAGACCATTGTAGTGAGGAGGACAATAAAAGCCTATGTTTCTCGTGGTTTTTGGCCCTCGTTAGTATCTATTACCATCAAATATTTATGTACACAAAGTCTTAGCATCTTCCTCGAAATCTCTCTCATTGTAGATATTCTGCTCTTTGGATGCCAGACTTAAAGCATGAGACTGGACAGGAATTTTTCTTATCTCAGCTTTCCCTTGTTCCTAGGTATTGGAACAACACCAATAACATTGTGTGTTGGTTAGTTGATAATTTTTTTATGCTAATTCAGTCTTGTTTATCATGTTGTGGGCAACAAATTGATCAGCTATTAACTCTTCTATAGGTCAGACAAATGGTCTTCAACTGTAGATTAAAATTACTGTGCCAAATAGAGTATGTGTTTTCTTAGTTCCAGAGTTGCTTTGTCATATTCATCCCTCAATTGCTAGAACTGAAAGCCTGCAGGTTATATATCCCAGACTCTTTCACCAGCTGCCTTCTTGTTGGGTTCTCTAATGGAAGGTATTGATGGGAGGTTGAAGGTGAGAAGGGTGCAGAAGTCATGCTTTCTCAGCTTTGACATCACCTCTTGCAGTCATGTGGCAGCAATAGATTTAGTAGACCACTGGTCCAGCAACAGCAGTGACCACAGTGGTGATTGTCATGTGTAGGCTCCTGGGTTCTTGCTCAGGCAGCCTGGTTCGGACAACAGCAGCCTCAGCTTTACCTGCAGTCATGGGTCTGAGCAACCCTAACTTTTTTCTATTCCAGTTCTAGCAATGGAATTTCTTTCTGAAATTATTGATCATTGGGCATCCTTCATACTCTCTTTTTTTGCTTCTCCAGTCCTTTGAACACCTTTATTGTGAATTCTTGTATGAAATTTGCTCTGTTAAGCATACAATATTTCAGGGCCAGCACGGTGGTGCAGCAATTGGGTTCTCAAGTTCCGCTTTGGCGGCCCAGGGTTTGCTGGTTCAGATCCCAGGTGCAGACATGGCACCCTTTGCAAAAGTCATGCTGTGGTAGGCGTCCCATGTATAAAGTGGAGGAGGACGGGCATGGATGTTGGCTCGGGGGCAGTCTTCTTTAGCAAAAAGAGGAGGATTGGCAGCAGTTAGCTCAGGGCTAATCTTCCTCAAAAAACAAAACAAAAAAACATACAAAATTTCTATTTCCTTGATTGGACACTAACTGGTAAACACTAGAAAAATCTATTTATAGCATAAATATGCACATATACACATACATGGTGTAGTTTGCAAGATCACAAAGGGAGGAGAGCAGCCCAATCAGGACAGAGCTATAGGTCATACCGACTGCCAGTCAGAGAAAATATTAAAGTATCAACAAACTTTAATGTAAAAGTGTACAAGACTCCATTGTTTTACACTCTCTGGACAAATACGCTGATAACTTCAAAAGCATGTGATCAACACTGTTTAGCAATAGTTCAGGAATTTGGCCAATCTCTGGTTTATACAGTAATTGACACTGCATAACGATTTGAATGCTGTATCATTTCAGTCTAATCAGTTGGTCATCTGTCTTAATGTACCTACAGAAAATCACTCGTCTAATTTTTTACTGCTGTCTTCTGGGGATGTAAGATCACAAATTAAGGAAAGACCGATGGAGTGACATAGGTGTCCAGCGTGTGCTTGTGCATTTCTACTCTCATCTTTTCTTCTTTTCAGCTTTAATAAATGTACAAATCCTACTCTAAACCTCAACTCCTCTTTCCCACAAAAAGCTCCTTGCTCTAAAGAATTTGTCTCTAGCACATGTTTGGAATTCAGTTTCCTTTAGTTTTGTTTTTGTAGGTTTCATCTTTTCTGTTCTCCGTCAGAAAATCTTCAACACTCTAATTAAAGATTGTCACTTTCTTTTTTCCGTCACACTGTAGAGTACACTGCTTTGTTGTTTTGTAGTTGTTTAAAATCATTGTTTATATGTTTTGGGATTTAAAAGGAAGTTGGACAGAGATTAAATTCATGCTCAGTCTATGTTCTTGATCCAACCTCAGGTCAGCTGTTTTATTTGTTGATTTCCTTTGTGGTCAGGTGCTTTGACTGACAAATAAGTGTGACATTAGGGGCTTGTGGTGGCAAAGGGCACCTTGTTTGCCTTTTAATAAATGTAACTCCCTCTAAATCTCTTTTTGACATTTGGTTTTGTACTGAGTAACCTGAGGCTGCCTAGATTTGCAGATAGTGAGGTGAAGGAGGTGATTCCAGAGGAGACACTTATAGCAACAGCAGAGAAAGATGTTCCAGTGTTGTTTAAGGGGAAAACCTAGTCCGGCTCTCTATGTCCAGTTTAGAAATTGTCCATCTATAGGACACCACTATTTTGGGCTTGACGCTTACCCAAGATCGAGGGGGAGAAGCAGAGAAGCCAATCAGTAGAATAAAGAATTTGAAGAGTGGATCTAATTTTCCAACTCTGGGCTATATGGACTATGTCAGCCTGGGAGAGCAATTCATCCTTTAAGTCTCTGTAAATGGAGCTTACACTTGCCTACCTGAAAGTCATAGAGATTGAATAATAGTATGTGTTAAACACTTAGCACTGTGCTTTATTTAGATTATATCTTTAACATGAACCATCCAGAGAGTCCCATTCCTCTCCAAAAAAAGCAATTTTGAGTCATCTTCACTTCCTCTCTACTTTCGTCCTTCAAATGTTACTACATTTCCTCATACAAACCACCAACATAAGGACATACCCCTCCACCCTTTTATTCCTCCACCCGCTATGGACACTGTTAATCTCGGCTCTACTCGCCTTCTGTCTCATAGTTTCATGATCCTATGTTGTCCATGATTTCTTATCTCTTGCTCTGTGGCTGTGAAATCTGAGGAGACAGCAGTTTTTTATCTGCTGTGATAACGCATTGTTCTCTTTTTGTGAAGAAGAGAAAAGCCGATCCGCTATTTTGAACTCATAGAAGTCTCAGTGAAAGTTTCATTTTAGTCATTTTGAGCATTGCAGCCAGGAATTGCACTTAAGGGCTCCCCCATTGGGCCAATGGTATACTTCAAGTGTCTAGGGAGAGTCCAGGTTCTACATGAAATGGTGCCGCTTGGAGATTCAAACTTATATTCAGCCTAAGAAAAGCTCATTATTCCATTACTGTGCTAGACTTGGTGATTAAGAGGTTAAAATTAGCGCACCCAAGGATCTCCCAATCTTGTGGCGAAAGCAGACACATAAACATGTTCCTTCATCACCATTGTGTTGAAAACAATTGAACACCAAACAAGGACTTGGATGTAGACGTGCTCAAGGGCTTGCCTAGACATTTGCATAAGGAATCATGGGAGCATAGAAAACTGCCACCTAACACGGGGCATTCAGGGGAGGCTTCTTGGAGGGCAGGACATGAAGAGAAATAATGAAGCATTTAGGTTTGAGTAACAGTTGACAGTCAGCTAGTTTACATGGAGTCAAAACAAAGCAAGACCTGATTGCATTGCATGCTGC
Organism: Equus asinus; assembly: GCF_041296235.1. Classification (NCBI taxonomy): domain Eukaryota; kingdom Metazoa; phylum Chordata; class Mammalia; order Perissodactyla; family Equidae; genus Equus; species Equus asinus. The sequence goes on along the minus strand of NC_091806.1, from coordinate 40,451,188 downwards.
TTCCTGTGCAACACGAACTTCTGCGGAAGGAAGAGAAATTGAAGCCTGGTAAAACAAAGATTAGGAAATCTGCACCTGATTTTCTTATAGGGAATAGGATCCAGCCTACTTGTGTAGGGGGCAGAGGGGTGTAGAGGGGTCAACAAATCTTAGCCATGTTGTAAATTCTCCATGGGTCCTAAGTGCAAGAGAGGGCCAAAGTCCTAGCAGAAATCTCTGAATTTATACGGAGTCACAGGCAAGATCTATCTTGGGGGTTGAGACAGTATTCCAGTGGTGTGGGAAAGAAGGTGTGTCAGATGGCACTCTGCACACATTGTAGATTAGAAATCCTGAGAGATTGGTATGTGGTCAATTAGAAGTCACTAGAATTCTTAGAGGTCTGTCATGTGTCACACATTCATGAGGGGTAAAGGAGACTGTTTTGAATTAGGGATCAGTAAGTAGTAACTGTCAGGTGCCGTAGATTTAGCAGGGAAGAATAAAGAATCTACTTTCTCCACCTGCACTGAGGAACAAAAACATGTGTCCTGTGTTTCTTAAAGTCCTGTTGCCTCCCTCTAACCATCTTCAACATTTCCATCATCACATTTTCCCACATGCAAACATTCCCACTTGAATGAACCCCTCTAGCTTGGCTAAAGGACAGGTCAAGTAGTAACAAGTGCTTCCCCAGGATTAGGGACTGTGGATGGTCCTGGAGTCTCCAATGCCTCCAGAAGTGGAAGGTCTTCACCCTTGACTGAGACTGACTTTCCTCCCAGGGTTGGATTGCAAAGGACAGAAGCAGAGAAAAACATGGAGAAAATACGAAGAAAAATAAAAGAAGATGTCAATGGTTAACCTCGATTTTTGGACAACTTTATACTCATTAAACAAACAAAGACAGGGAAGCATAAAAATAAATTAAGGATATAAAAACACAGCAGAAAAGGCTTTTCTAATTACTAAGGGATATGGTAGCTCAACCAATGTCAGACATGATGCTGGATATGGTAAGGAGAAAACTAATGGGTTCTGAGTCTGGGACCAGAAAGGATGCTTCCACTGGGCCATGGCCTTAGGAACTAAAACCTCACTCAGATGTCATTGGTTTTATTGGTGATTTACTTTGCAGCACACAAAGTATCCAATATCATACTTTGTTGGTAACAGATGCTTTTATATATTGAGCAAATTAACATCACTGAAGTTCATTTTAGTCTTTCGACTGGAATCCAGATTCTAGTTCTGAACTGAATCTGGGTTTCTAATTGTGCTTCCCTACGAAGAAGAGAATATGCTATCTCAGGACATAAATATTTGACCTTTTTGGCTCTCTCATTTTTCTCTGCAAGTCAAGGTTAGTACACCGATTAAAAACATCCTTTTTTGGGGGAGTCTCAATTATCATGACTCAAACCAACCAGTCACCCCATAGCGATGAGGAAGTTAAGCTAAGGATAAAATAAGTGGGCAGATTCGCACAGAATTCAGCAAATGAAATGGAATGTTTAAATTCCTAACTAAATTATTGTTGGGCTAGCTAACAGAAGGCATAGTGTGTCTTCAGTACACTTGTGAGGAAGAGTCTGAATCAAAAGAAAGCAAGATTCTTGGAGCTTAGTAAATGCCACAAAACATGACATGGCAATTGTGAAGCCAGGCTGCAGAGTGCTATTATCCTCCTGGTCTACTGACTTTCATGTGACCATGCCATAAAAAGAGAAAAGAAATGATCATCTTCATCAGTGTACCCACAGGCACACAATCCTTCCTTACAGTTTAATACCAACCTCTGTGGAATCAGAAAAACTGTAAGACATTTATAATCCCACTGAACAGTGGAGGGAAATGGAAATAAGAGTGAATATATAAATAAATAAAATGAGTGGGGCCCCAAATGTGTCGATAATGAAGGTAGATCCTAAACTGTGGAGTAGTGTTGACTCAACTCTGGTACCTGGAGTCAAAGATCATAAAAAAAAAAATAAGGCAAAACAAAAATTACTTCTATGTATGAAAATATCTGCAGCATGTATAAATTTCAGACTGGTATAAGACAAATGGAATTAAAAAACATCCCAGTCAGTGCAGAAGAAGAAAGATAGGCAGGAAAAATCATAGACAAAGCGTGACAGACGCACTAAGGACCTGTTAATTGCATTTGGATTAATTGGAAAAACATCTTGCTGAAAACAACTAGAAGAGCTGGAGAAAATACATGTGGTGCTATCAACAGCATGAAGAATTAGTAGGCTTCTATCTAGGCACGATATAGGCATTGGGAGGAGCTTCCCTCATTTGGAGCTAGATTTTCTGTGAGAGCATTTGCCTTGCCTGCAGGAGAAACTGACAGGCCATCATATTCAAGGTCAGATAAAGAACAGAGTCCAAGTTCTGCCTGGAGGGTTGTTGACTTTTAATTGCCTTACCTTGAGTTGTAAAAAAACTCAGGAGTAAAAATGAAACAAAGGAAGACAGGCCCTTGTAAGGGATGCAGCTCAGTGCAAATGGGAGAGAGGTGATCGCCGAGCTTAGTGCCTGCAGGCATCATGATATGTCCACAGTTGGCTGTAAGAAGACAATGCCAGTAGAAGAAGATAGAGGAATATGATATCATCCTAGGATCATATTTTCTCAGATTAAGGATGTGCCTCGCAGGTCCTGATCCTCTCAATAAAACCAGAAAACTAAGTACAAATGAGATTGAAGTAATCACAGAGTTTAGTGTCTCCAGGCATGCTTATGTGTCCATACTTGGCTGCAAGAAGGCGATGTCAGTAGAAGATAGAGGAAGACGATATCATCCTAGGATGGCATTTCTTGAGATTGAGGATGTGCCTTACGGATCCTGATCCTCTCAGTCAAACTAGAGAGTCTCTAGGAAGCATAGGAACATATCCTCCAACGATCTCGAAATAGACCAAAGTAGAGAAGGATTTATAAGAAGAAATCTGCAAATATGGCTTTTGTCCCATCCACTGAATACGCAGGAATCCACTAAAGACCCATAAGGTTCTCACGATATTTTATACTTTCACTTTCGATTTCCTCTTGGATCCATTGGTTGTTGGAGAGTGTATCCTTTAATTTCCACATATTTACAAATGTTACAGTTTTCCCTCTTGAGTGGGAAAATCACTCTTGGTTTCCTCCTTCCTTGCACACAGAGTACTTCTGACACCAGATGTGTGGGTTTTTTTTTCCCATATCAATCAATTCTCCCACATGAGCTGGGTGTCCTACAATTTAACTCGATTTTGACACTGTCTTCCTGGATAAAGCATCAGATCCCACATGTCAAGGGCTCAGCTCCATAAGACTCCCCGACCTTCTGATGCCAATCACAAGTCCAGGTTGTTCCTGTGCTTCCAAACAACCAGCTATAAATAAGAGGTTGCCACATCCTGCTCCTAAGGATCAATCAATTTGTTAGTATGGTTCACAGAACTCAAGAGAACATTTTACTTACTAGATTACCCATTTTTTTAAATAGAAGGATACAACTCAGGAACAGCCAGATGCAAGATATGCATAGAGGAAGGGGCCTGGTATTTGGGAAGAGGTGAAGAGCTTCTGGGCCCTCTCCCAGTGTGCCAGTCTCGCAGCTTCTTCCCACTTTCACCAACCTGGAATCTCCCCAAATCCCATTCTACCGGGATCTTTGGAGGCTTCTTTACAAAGGCATGATCAATCCCAGCCTTTCTCCCTTTCCACAAGGTTGGAGGTGGGGGGGGGGGGGGAAATTCCAAGCTTCTAAGCATGGCTTAGTCTTCTGGTAACCAACCACCATCTTGAAGTTATCTAGGGGCCCACAAAGAGGTGTCTCATTAGAACAAAAGACGCTTCTATCACCCAGGGAATTCCAAGGGACTTAAGAGCTCTGTGTGAAGAAAAAGAGTGAAAGACCAAATATTAGAAAAAAGATGCTCCTAGTGCTCTCAACGCTAAGGAAATTATAAGGGTCTTAGGATATCTGTGCCAAGATCCATGGGCAGGGACCAATGTATATGTATATTATTTTGCACCTCTGTTACTGATTTCTAGTTTGATTCCACTGTGGTGGGAAAAGATAGTTGGTATGATTTCAGTTGTCTTAAATTTCTTAAGACTTGTTTTTTGTTATCACTTGTATCATGTTATCACTCCTGGAAAATATTCCCTGTGCACTTAAGAAGAATATGTATTCTGCTGCTTTGGGTGGAATGTTCTGTAATGTCTATCAGTTCTGTTTGACCTTTAGTGTTGTTCAAGTGCACAGTTTTTCTATTGATTATCTATCTGCATGTTCTATTCATAATTGAGAGTAGGGTATTAAAGTCTCCCACAATTGTTTTAAGGCTGTCTATTTCTCCCTTTAGTTTTGTCTATGTTTGCATGATATAGTTAGATGCCCTGATGTTGGGTGCATAAATATTTACAATTGTTATAACTTCCTGATGAATTTACCTTTTTATCAGTATATAATAATCTTCTTTGTCTCTTATGACAGTTGTTGATTATAGTCTACTTTATCTGAAATAAGTATTGCCAATCCTGCTTTCTTTTGGTTACTACTGGCATGGAATATCTTTTTCCATCCCTTCGTTTTCAGCCTATGTGTATCCTTAAATATAAAATGAGTTTCTTGTAGACAGTATTTGGTTGAATCTTTTTTTAAAAAAAATCCATTCAGTCACACTGTGTCTTTTTTATTATTATTATTTTTTTGAGGAAGATTAGCCCTGAGCTAACATCTGCTGCCAATCCTCCTCTTTTGTTGCTGAGGAAGACTGGCCCTGAGCTAACATCTGTGCCCATCTTCCTCTAGTTTATATGTGGAACACCTGCCACAGCATGGCTTGACAAGTGGTGTGTAGGTCTGAACCCGGATCTGAAACGGCAAACCCCAGGCCACCAAAGAGGAGCATGCGAACTTAACCTCTGTGCCTCAAGGCCGGGCCCACACTATGTCTTTTGATTGGAGAGTTTAATCCATTTAGAGTTGAAAGTAATTATTGATATTGATGAGCTTTCTATTGCTGTTATGTTCCTTGTTTTCTCTCTGATTGTCATTGTTTTGTTCATCTTTGCCTCTTTTGTGGTTTTTTTTGTTGTGCTTTGTTGATTTTTTGTAGTACTTTGCTTTGATTCCTTCTTCTTTTTTGAATCTTCTGTAAGTGTTTTCTTTGCGGTTACCATGAAGCTTCCAATAAGCATATTTTAGTTATAACAATCTATTTGAACCTCGTAACAACTGTATTTTAACTGCATAGCTAAACTCTTTAATTTCCTTCTATCTCCACACTTTATATTACGGATGTGTCACTTTATCTCTTTTTGCTTTGCTTATCCCTTAGCTTATTTTTGTACTTATACTTATTTTTAATACTTTTGTCTTTTAAATTTTATACTAGAATTAAAACTGATTTACACATGACCGTTACAGTGTTCCAGTATTCTGTATTTTTCTATATATTTACCTTTACCTATGACTTTATACTTTCAAATACTTTTATGTTCTGTTTCGCATCTTTTTGTTTCTACATGAAAAATTGCGTTTAGTGTTATTGGTAAGATAGACTGACAGTGATGAAATCACTCAGCTTTTGTTTGTCTTGGGAAGCCATTATCCTTTATATTTCATAAGGATTTTAAACTTTATTTTAAGAACAATGTTCAAGAACTGAGTGGTTTGAAGCAGGGGCTTGGAAAGGGCTGTCCTCCTACATACTGGTTTTAAACTTTTTTGTTTTTATATGGGTAGTTCATCTCGTATAATTTCCTATCCTCAGCCATGTGATCATCAAGGTGCATCTACTCTTCCATCATATGGCTGTTGAAATTGTATGCACACAGCAGTAAAATTGGTTGTGCATATTGTTACCAATTTTCTTATGATAATTTCTTAAAAGTAGCTTTGTTGAGTCATTCCCTTCACTTTTTTAAGGATAGTTTTAATGTGTATGGTATCCTTGGTTGGTTTCTTTCGGCACTTTGAATCTATCTCTCTTCTGGTCTGCAAGTTTTCTGCTGAAATATCCACTGATAGTCTTATGAGATGCCCTTGGATGTGATGAGTTGCTTTCTAACTGGTAGTTTCAAAATCCTCTTTGTTTTTGATTTTGACAATTTGATTATAATGTGTCTCAGTGTAGATTTCTCCAGTTCATCTGAATGGGCTTCTTTGGGCTTCGTAAATCTGGGTGTCCTCTTACCTCCCCAGATTCAGGACAATAATAGCCATTATTTCTTTAATGAAATTCCTATCCAGAGTACTCTCAGAGTACTGGGCATACCCTCTCATTCAGCGGTCTGTAGACCACCAACCAACACCTCAAGCTGAGGGTGAGTCCCTGGAGTAATAACTTTGTTAGTATTCGTGCTCCCCATGAATCTCCTCACATAATCTATGCTGGGCTCAGGATCCATTTACCACCAGTGTCCCTTGAGCTGAGGCACTGCTGCAGACCTCTGACTCCACAAAACTTCTTCCAGTTTTGATTAAGATTCTCGGATCCATCCATGCCCATGACAGGAAATTTTCATCCCCCTGGGGAATTCCCAATGGAATATATGTCCCCTAAAAATGTACAGACGTAATCTCCTCCACCAGCCAAGACACTGAGCATTGCTGTGAATGTTCACTTTTTCCCCTATTTAGGTATTGACCAAACTGGGCTTTTCTCTGGGAAAGTCAAAAGTCACTAGCGATGACCCCACTAAGCAAACTGACATCTCTCTGTTCCCCACTTGAGCCACCTTGGAGTTGTTTGTGCCCTCTCCCCTCACTGAGCCAACACTCCACTGGTCAGTGTAAGTTTCCCAGTGGTCTTCAGGCAGGCACTGGGCTGGACAGCATAAGCCTCAAAGATCCTTCTCAGACCTTCTCATCACCCTCAAGCTACTTTGAACACTTTTTCTGGAATATTCATTCCCTGAAAAGTTTTGGGAGCTTTCAGCTACATTGCCTTATCTGGTGGTAAGGTCCATTTTCAACTGCATGCACCTGACTTATTTGGCTATGAGAACTTCCTCGGAGCCAACCTCCTATTTTTGGACCCTCAACTGTCTGCTACTTGGCATGGGCATCCTGGACCTGCTGCTTCCCTTTGTACCCATCTCCAATATTTCTTTAAATACTCTAATCTGCCAGACAGTCTGGCAGTTGCTGGTTCTGTCAAAACAATCCGCCACTGTTTGCTTCAACTCTGCATAGTAATGCAGCTACAAGCCCCCTCCTACAGATATTCTCCACCCTTATCACCAGAGGAGTGGTGCACCCAGGAAACATGTGACTATGTAAACAGGTGCCCTCACTCCCATGGGGCAATTCAGTGATGTCCTGAGGCAGACGGAGGCCAAAGTGCTGAGACTGAGGGCGGGGGAGGGGCATTCCAGGGCCTGCCAGATGTAGGGGTTTACATTCAATTCTGCACTCCTTTGAGGGTATCTCTTTGGAGATGCCATTGCTCAGAATCTTGAGGCCTTTCCTCTCCTGTGAACTAGTAACCAGTCTACTAGATAATGGGAATTTTAGTGATTTCAGCCATGTATTCTCCTTCTGAGTCCCCACCACAGGGCCTTCTGCTGCTCCTTCAAAATGTCCACTCATCACCGGAAAAATATACATATCCCTCATCACACAGGGCTTGTCTATGAGCAGATATGAACTTCTATGTATTGTACTGTCCATCTTCGGTTCCTGTATCTGATCTCTTCTTTTTCCTCTCCTCTGAGGGTCCAAGATAGAGAGGTTGGACTGAGGTCCCAATTTCTGGGGAACAGAGAGAGCCAGCATCTCCTCCTTTCCCTGTTAGAATGCACCAAAAGCACCAAGAACTGAACATGGCCCATGAATTCTTAATAAGCAAGAGTGTGTGTGTGGGTGTGTGTATGTGTGTATAAGTGTAACATGTGGGATCTTTTAAGGTGTGGGTCCTGGGAAAGGATCCATTTGCCAGGGCCTAATGGTGTCTCAGATTCTGAGGTGTTTTGGAGAAGACGGATGGGAAGCTCTCACTGTGAATTTTGGGAGTCACGTACTTTTGGCCACTTCTCTTAAAAAATATTAATTAAGTATAATTAAATATTATATCTTACAACTGCATTGATATAAAGATGAAGATACCTCACATTAGTTATTTGGTAATAGTCATTATTACCACAGTGACTTTGGGTTAATATTTTTAAAGAAATTATAACATTGTTGTGGAACTTTAAAGGTCTTGTGTGTCTCATTCCCTTTAAATATTACGCCTGGTGGAAGAGCCAGCCATGGTGGAGCTGAAGTGTCCTGAGAAAGGGTCAAGGGTCTTCCTGGGTGAGAGGACAGCCTGAGAAGGAAGAAGGACCTGCTGAGGTGTGAGCAGAAGGGGTGGCACTAACTTATCCCTGGTGACAGGATTTGGGCACTGATAAAGTAAGGAGAGCTCAGGTTCAATGACAACTTATTTGTGTTGCTCTGTTCCTACAGAACACACAGAAATCTCTCAACCTTCATTGCTGTGTAGGTCATTATGGGTATGAACGAGTGGACCACAGTACCACTTGCAGGGACAGGATTAGGAGGCATCACACAATTTAAGAGGGCACCAAAAAGCTCAGTAATGAGGGTAAATAATGTTTTAATAAAATATTAAAAAAGTCAAATTTCATGCCATATATCAAAATTTAAAATCAAGACAGGATTCATCCCTGCTTTGTACAAGTTACCTCCCTGGCTGGCTCTGTTGCCAGTCCTGCACACTTGGGCCGGGGACAGAGAGAATCGAGAGAGGAGCCTCACCATGGAGCACAGGGCTCAGAGTGGAGATGAAGCCTGCAGTGGATCAGGACCCAACCTGCAGAGGATCAGAACCTCAGTGGCTGAGGATGCCAGAGACAGTCCCTGGGAGGATGGTGTGATGAGAGAGGAAAGTCATTTTTCCAGAGAAAGGGTCAAGTTTGGGCTACAGATGGGAAGGAACAAGGGCTTTTCAGATTTTTCAATCCCTCACACATAAGTTCTTAATGAATAATTGTGTGTGCGCACACATGAGTACACATGTGTGTCATATGGGGCTCTCTAAAACAGCCATTTTAATCAGATAACCAAAAGGAACTTTGATTTTGCAGGTACTTTATTGAAATGAAAATGTAAATGAAGCTTCAACAGTTTGTAGATCAAAAGACAAAAAGGAAAGGAAAATTGTGGTTTATAGCAATCGACAGTCAATTTCTGACCATTCTCTGCAGTCCGCTGAGCCAAGGGTCTCGTGGAAAGTTAATATATAGCACACCAAACACTTTTGCACATTATGTGCTGGAAAACAAACACAGAGACATCATTTAGATTTTCAATTTTCTCTTACAAAATAAAATTCTGTAAAACAAAGCTTCTTCTCAATGTTTTCCTGGGTTTGTCCACACATCTGACATCGAAGAAAGTTATTGCTGGGAGTAGCAGTAAATAGGAAGAAAGGGATCCTTTTTGCTGATCCCTCCTACAGGTGAGGGGCTTCTTGAGAATCAGATATTTTTTACTTTGGTAGAAAATGTGTGTATGTTCACGTGTGTGCGTGTGTGTGTGTATATGTGTGTTTTGGGGAGCTGAGAGTTAGGTAAGAGTTTTCCTGGGTTACCTTTTTCCTCTTTTGTCTTTTTCCTTTATCATTCACTAAAGATTCCACAAAGTGAAGAGGTAACTCAACACTGGGGCCTTGATGGGTTTCTTAATGTCAAAGTCATCAGACTCACCAACAATTACATTTACTGAGATAAAATAAGGCACGTTCACCATTGATTTGGCATAATTAGTGACAAACTCAGAGTCTGCTTGGCCCTGTCCAGTGGTTTAAACACACATAAGAAAAAAAGAAATTACCATCATCTCTCTGAAATTGCTCAGAGATTCATTTGACTGGTTGAGAAAATATTGCTTGAATTCCACTGTGGCCTTGGCAGTGGCATCATCCAGTGTGAACTCTTGAAGAGCTGCTAGATATTCAGTTGTGGACAGTTCAGGATTGTCTTTTGAACCACATCCTCAAGAAGTTGGCAGCCGGAACCTGGGATGAAAGCATGCAAAAGTGGGCTCAATTATGGAAATACGAACCCCTTTGGGAGTGTTACCATGGTGTTTATCATCTTCTTACATCCCAGTAGAGAGATACATTCAGAAAGATTATGGTAAATAGCCTTGAGTTCTCAATTCTGGGAGAGTAAAGTCAGGATCTGGGATTTCCTTTAAGCCCTAAAACATCTACCCTCCTCCATCTTCCGACCTCCACAACCCAAAGAAGCCCAACATTTTGTAACCATGATTAAACAGGAGACTTCAGAAATGAGATGGTCTGATTTAGTGCAACATATTAAACATTATCTGGTCTTTCTTTGTTCAGACTCATGTGATGCTTCACTATTATTATTCAGAGCATTAAGTAGGATTTCCCAGCCTTGTAGATGTATTGGGTTTAGGATACTATCTATTAGCTCTATTGACACTAATTGTTTTCTGCAAGAAAAAAGAGCACACAAATTAAATTCTTGTTTATGAAGTGATCAGTTGTGGCCTCTTGAGCTGTGTAGGGAAAAGGGCTCTGGAACTGGATTCAGGAGAGCCAGATTTTTACCTTTGGCTCTGCAATTTTCTATTTAATTGACTTTGAGTATATCATCTTTAACACATCTGCATGTGCTTCAGGAACAAATGAGGTGGGATGTTAAAAGAGCTTAGTAAATTGAACAAAGCACACTATGGGGGTAATCTGTTATTGAAGATCAGATTCTGGATGCCAGCGCATTTTCCTCTCTCTGGATCTTCATTGCTGGAAAGAGACCTCCAGAGGATGTGAGTTCTCCCCAGTCAGAGTTGATCATGAAGAGACTGGGAGCTAAGGGGCAGTCTCAAATAAACTCTGCCAATGTGTGAAGAGTGGACCCCACTTGTTGCAGGGCACTGTGTCACACATGTAGGCTGAGCCTTTTCCCCTGTGAGGGTTCCCATTTCTTTCCTCATTTAGGGAAACTCCATGAATGCCTCTTTCAGGAAACCCAGCTAGAGGAAACAGCAGGGGGTCATGAAAGCATATCTTTCTCTTGTCCCACTGAAATATCTCGTGCTAATATTCAATCCCAAGATCCTTCCTGGTTTTCGTGGTACCTGTGATGATGGTGATATGCCCTGAATGGTATGAGATGCTACATGCAGCTCCATAGCAGAGGCAAAGCCCATGAAGAAACTACCTTAATTTTCTAGAATTAATGATAATCCTTTGGGATAGTGCACACAGACACATTATATTGGGGCTGTCCTACCATGGCATTTGGGTATCGGGAATTCCTCATGACAACAACCTTTAGCCCAAAGCCTGCCCTCCCTGTCAGTCCTCACCTGTGTAGCAGTAAAGGGGTTGGGCCACCAGTATGAGAACTGTCACCAGCTTCATGGTGGAGGCAGTTGTTGTTGGCTGGTCTCTGATGTAGCAGAGATGAAGGGAGTCACTCTGGTGGGGAGCACCCATAACTCCTCCTTGTTTTCTCTTGGTCATCACCTTACCCCCTCCCATAAATGAGGAAATGTGTCACATGATAAACTTGGCATTGGACCAGGAAACAATGGCAAGAATAAAACAGAACTGAGCCAGCCTGTTCTCTGTTTGTGGAAACCAGCAGGCAGAGCTTTTCGGATCCAAAACAATTTTGGAACTGCAATAATGATACAAGACTTTAGGTAAAATTAATTTTAAAGTGCTTTCTAAATAATAAAGCAAATTACATCATTGTCAGCCTTTGTTGTCATCCTTGTGGTTTTTATTATTGTGGTCATCATTATTTCCTCCTTCTCCTCCTTGTCTTCTTCCTCCTCTTCTTTTTCTTTTCCTTCTTCTTCAAGGTACAAAAAACTTCATATCCTGTGAGTCTGTTCCTGCTGGTTTACCAAACACCTAGGGTCAGTGTAATATGACATAACTCCTCCACAGGGCAGACTTCCCTCGCCCACTTTCACTCAAGTGCTTGAAGTCTGACTAATGCCTCACCTATCAGAAGGTTGTTTTTAGAAAGACTATCTGACTTAGTTAACTCAATTTCATGAATTCATCTTTTATAAGTCTATGACTTAATTTTCTTTTAGTTTTTCTTAGTTTTTTAAAGGTTTTTCTTCCATGGATTCAAATGATGATGTGAAGACATAAAATAACTGATTGCTTAGGGGAAGCAGTGCTGAATGGTGGAATGATGAGGAGATTGGGGCTCATGCAGGTGTAGGTTTGAATCTTGGATGCAACACCTAATCATGAAGTGTCCTTGGGTAGGTTAAAGTGCTGGTCATTCTGAGCTTCCTTTCCCTCATTTCTAAAATGGCCATAAATGATACCATGGCTGGTTTTACTAGAAGGACAGGCACTCTATGTAAAGAGACTATCGCAGGGCTTAAATAAGGGTAATCATGAGCAAATGGGAGGTTTCTTCTATCCATGCATCCATCCATCCATCCATCCACCATCCATTGTTCAACAGTAACCATGAGCTTCTCCTTTGATTGGGCCCTGTGCTGCGTGCCACAGATTCAGTTGTAGGAACATGTTAGAGAAGGACCTTGCTTTGTCTAGCTCCCCTCTTACCAGGGAGGCAACAAACAAGCCTACAATGGAGTGAGTGACATCTGACAGTGACTGTGTAAAGAACAACAACACAACCCCCAGGGGCAGCGTCCTGCACATAGGTCCAGGCAACGCTGTAGAGGGAGGGACTTTTAAGCTTAGATGAGTGGACAGTGATGTCCAGGGGAAGATGTGGGGAAGAATGCTTTAGGCAGAGGCAACAGAAGGTACAGAGGCCTGAGAGCAGTTGGTACTTTGCAAGGTAGGGAATCTGTTCCTTTTGGTGTCAAAAGAGGGACAGGACAGCCTCATGGGATGGAACAGCCAGATCAGTTTAAGCAGGGATGATATGAAGGTCATAGGAACTAGAGAAACAAAGTTGGCCTACGTTAAAAAAAAAAAAGAAATGAAGGAGAGAGCCAGAGAAATGAGCCAATAGTTAATTACCCGTGAATGTATTTGCTTTCTGGATTATTTGTAATTCTCTGTTTTCATCCTTCACTGGACTATAACTTTTCAAGAACAAAGCGGATTTAGGGAGGTGCTAGACACACAAAAGGTGTTGTTCTTACATGTGTACTTTCATTCACTTGACATTTGCTGGCGATTTTCATTCCAAAGGAAAGTGAATGACTTTAACAATGAAATAGGATAATGTTTCTTTCACCAGGATTTAATGGAAACTCTGCCTGGGACCCCGGTTATTATGGATCTGCCATGTCACCTGCTGGGACACTGGACCCTTCAGAGGTTTCTTACTCGGCAAAAAAATCCCACCCACACCATGTACACGGTGCCTACAATAAAGTGCGTTTTCTTTACCTCCATGCTTTCTCCATACAGTTGATGATGATCGTTTCAGGTAACTCAAGAAACAATAATGTGGCCCAGAAACAGACTCTTTTGCAAGCCAGTATTGACAGGGAGAAACAGCAGTAACCAAAATTTGGAAGCTTGTGTTGCTGGCCTGATTTTTTCTCTTCCCAAAAGGAACTGTGACTCCGGCCCCCAAATTAAATTCGGAAACTAAGGAGTGAAATGGCCTTCAGCTTCAGTGTTTGTGGGAGATTTATCGATCGCCTTCTATGACAAACCATGGTGCAAAGGTAAATGATTCAGATTCTGTCTGGAATGAGCTAGCGTTTTGGGGGAGAGAGGAAGTACGCAGTAAGAGGGAATTATATTTGGCCTGTCCTCAGCCTCATGCTAGACCTGAGATACAGTCTCAGTAACGGTTTGGTCATTTGAGGCCTTGCATACTTAATAAAAATAATAACATTCAGTTATTTCAGTTATTATTTATTGTTGAGATCCATTTTTTCTCAGTGCCTCATGAATTGGCACAAAAGCCTACAAAAGAGTTATCTTGAAAGTGAGATGATCTAAGATTTTTAAATTGTAAGTTGCTTATACCAGCCCCACAGTATTTGGGGTAAGAGATGTCACATTCTTTTTCACTTATTCTGTAAAACTGGTTCTGCCCTCACCTCCAGGGCTGTTGGGACGTTAACCTCAGGCATGTTCTTTGGAGGTGAACCTCTTCTTCCTTAAGGTCCTGCTAGTCTAGACCATGGGTGGAGAGCTACTTTCCCAGGACAGAAATGTTAGGAAAGCCTCTGGTCTTGGGGACATCTTGGTTGTCTGTGAGATGTTCATTATTTACAATTTCTAGGTCGTTCCTAGACCAGGTGCCTCCTTTTCTTTGGGCTCAGCCTGGTGTGGAGATTTCACAGCTGTGTATCTTTGTACAATGGGAACAATCGTAGGATTGTCATGAGGTCTGAATGAGCTACAACATGTAAGTCCTCAGAACTGGACTAGGCACAAAGTAAGTGATATCTACATGTCAGCTGCCAGAAATTAATTTTATGAAAATGAGAAAGGTGTTATGATAAACCTTGAAGGACTGTTGGGACCATTATAGACCTCTGAAGACTCTGTTTCTACTTCGCATTCTCTAAATGATCTAGAGATCATCATGGTCAGATCTGATGTCAAAGTTGTAAATTTGAAAATAAAGCACTGCATTTGAATCATGCTTACTTGATATTTTTCTGACTCCTTCTTAAAAGAGTTTTATTGAGATAAAATTTACATATCACTTCTTCTCAAACATAGTCTGCATTCTGTTGGCCTAGTCATCTTCTCAATACCTACTACCAATCCATGTTTACATATTTTCCAAATGTAATAAAATGTGAAAGGCAAACAATTACAAAGCACTCAATGCAGGGCATTTGTGAAAATCTCTTTTAATGTTTACAGCAACAACCCAATGAGTAGGTTGATGATAAACTTATTGGCCTAATTGTGGTACTTTGGAGGGTGAAAGAGGTCACTAAGTGGACTGAATAATGGGACAGCAACATAAACCAGGATTTTCCTGAGCAAAGTGAGATGTGTTGTCCCCCTGCCATGAGGTGGGCATGTCATTTCTCCCTAGCTGCAGACACTGAGACAAGAGGGGTCAAGTAACTTGACCAAGGGCACACAGGTAGTAGGTGGCAGAGCCTGGATAAGGAGCCAGTTGTTCTCAATTCGAGAGACAGCTCCCAACACTACTGATATCTTGTGTTTGAGCCTTATGGACCTTCACTTTAAGGCTCAGATAGATCCTTGTGACCTTGACTCCCACAACTGCCTTGGGTGAAATCCAGGTTTATTTCTGTGCAGGCCCCACAGTTGTCTGCTTGAGGCCTTTGCCCACTGTGAACTCCCCTCCCCCACTGTCCTTGCCTCAGTCCCACTGAATTGAAACTCTTTATTCATTCCCAATGCCACATCAAAGACAGCCCACTTCTATGCTCTTTTCCGGCTCCTGAATCTCTTGGGACCTCCCTTCCCAGGACCCCATGGCTGTCTGAGTGCGGCTTTCTCCTGACATCCCAGGACCTGATCCCATCACCCTTTCTTCCCAGTTCATGCTCCTTGAGGGCACGGGCTGTGTGCCTCTGCTCTTTGTGTGACAATAGTCAACAAATAGCTGCTTAATTAAATGTTGTGTAACTGCCTTTGAGGACAGATTGTGAATTTTTACAAAGAATTCACTGATTATATTGCATGTTTTATTATTCTCTCTATTCAGAGAGAGAAGCTCATTTAAATTGGAATCTAGTAAGGGCAGGGATCAAACCCAACACTAAAACCAGACATCAGTGTGACATCCTGGTGCTAACACCACCTTCTTTCTGTTCTTGGATGAGGACTTTGGAGTCACAATGGAGAGGGGACAGGTTAGGAGAGGAGGAAGTTGGAACCCATGCCATCAGGGACTGGGCCACTTCACTCTTTCTCTACCCCAACATAAACTGGATCCATCTATTGACTTGGGTCAGTGAGCCGTATTTGTAAGCTGGAAGGATCAGGTGTCCGCCCTGGGTAATTTTCCTTGGTTCATTCACCAAAACCCTGAACTTTACACAACTTGACATTTTGACAAAATGTGTGGTTAAATATTTCATCCCATACACGTGTGACAGTTGTATAGTTCATTAGATAACTACACCAATATCTTCTCTATTTGTCAGTAATTTTCCCTCCACTGCATGCCCACATTTTCTTGCTAACTGTTGGCATTCACAGTTGTGAAGCTCTGGTCCTTAGGGGCATTACAAGGGGTGTGTGGAGGACTGGATATAAAGTATTTCCCCTCCTAGAGAGGTGAATCTCTCTTGAAGCTGATTTAGTCCCTCCTTTCACCCACCCCTGTGGACATTGTCTATGTCTAGAGATGCTTGTGCTGTCTCCACAGGGTGGGTGCTTTGCTATTGGCATCAAGTGGATAGAGACCAGGGATGCTGCTAAACAACATGTGATGCTGGGGACATTCACTCACAAAAGAATTCTTCAGCCTTTAATGTCAGTAAAGATGTGGTTGGTTGGGAAACCATTTCACACAGAAGTGTCTAAAAGCATTTGCCCTTGTGGTGAAAGGTCAGTAGTGCGAGATAGCCTTACAGTCAATGGACAGTGAGTAGAGCCCCAATGCAGACAGACTCTGGCTGGAGTGTGGGCATCTGTACTCCCTGGTGTGCGGAGCTCAGCTTCATGGCTATGCCTCTGCCCAGATGTTCCCTGTATTTTCTATGTTCTGTCATCCTCATCTACTTGTCCTTCAAGATCCAACACAGTCATCACTTACTCACAAAGTCTTTCTTTCTGGAGAATGCCAGCTCATATGGGCTTTGTTCTTCCTAGAATTTCTATAGGCCTCTAATTTCTATGGTAGAATCTCATTTTCAGTGATATACCTCATCTCTTTCTTCAGTTCTCACTCTCTCATCTTACATGATAAAAACGTGTTGTCATTTAACATGATAATTAATTTTGTTTTATTCTTGAAAATTTCATTTCTTGTTTGCCCCCAAATCTTTTTTTAACTGAGTTCATAATAGTTTACATCAATGTGAGATTTCAGTTGTACATTATTTCTTTACTGTCACCACATAAGTGCTCCCCTTCACCCTCTGTGTCCTTCCCCCAACCCCTTCACCTGGTAACCACTGAACTGTTTTCTTTGTCCATGTGTTTGTTTATATTCCACATATGAGTGAAATCATCTGGTGTTTGTCTTTCTCAGTCTGGTTTATTTCGATTAGCTTAATTCCCTCCACATCCTTCCATGTTGTTGCAAATGGGATGAATTTGTCTTTTTTTCCATCTGAGTAGTATTCCATTGTATATATATCCCACATCTTCTTTGCCCAATCATCAGTCAGTCGGCACTTGGATTGTTTCCATGTCTTGGCTATTGTGAATAGTGCTGCAGTGAACATAGGTGTGCATATGTTACTTTGGATTGTTGTTTTCAAGTTGTTTGGGTAGATGCCCAGTTGTGGGATAGCTGGGTCGTATGGTAGTTCTATTTTTAGTTTTTCGAGGAATCTCCATATTGTTTTCCATAGTGGCTACACCAGTTTGCATTCCCACGAGGAGTGTATGAGTGTTCCCTTTTCTCTACATCCCCTCTAACATTTGTTATTTTTAGTCTTAGTGATTATAGCTATTTTAACTGGCATAAGTTGGTAACTTAGGGTAGTTTTGATTTGCATTTCGCTGATGATTAGTGATATTGAACATCTTTTCATGTGTTTATTGGCCATCTGTATATCTTCTTTGGAAAAACGTCTGTTCATATCCTCTGCCCATTTTTTGGTTGGGCCATTTGTTTTTTTATTGTTCAGTTGTGTGAGTTCCTTATATATTATGGAGATTAACCCCTTATCAGATATATGATTCCAAAATATTTTCTCCAAATTGGTGGTTTGTATCTTTGTTTTGATTCTAGTTTCTTTTGCCTTGCAGAAGCTCTTTAGTCTGATGAACGCTCACTTGTTTAGTTTTTCTTTTGTGTCCCTTGTCTGAGAAGATGTGGTGTTTGAAAAGATCCTTTTTAGTTCACTGTCAAAGAGTGTACTATCTATATTATCTTCCAGGAGTTTTATGGTTTCAGGACTTGTCTTCAAGTCTTCGATCCATTTTGAGTTAGTTCATTTTTGTGTATGGTCTACCTTCATTGTTTTGCATGTGGCTGTCCAGTTTTCCCAGTACCATTTATTGAAGGGACTATCTGTTCCCCATTGTATGTTCTTGGCATCTTTGTTGAAGATTAGCTGTCCATAGATGTGCGGTTTTATTTCTGGGCTTTCAGTTCTGTTCTATTGATCTGTTTTTGTACCAGTACCATGTTGTTTTGATCAATATGGCTTTGTAGTACATTTTGAAGTCAGGGATTTGATGTCTCCAGCTTTGTTATTTTTTCTCAGGATTGCCTTAGTAATTCAGGGTCTTTGGTTGCCCCAAATGAATTTTAGTTTCTTTGTTCTATTTCCATGAAGAATGTCATTGAAATTCTGATTGGGATTGCATTGAATTTGTAGATCGCTTTGGGCAGTATGGACATTTTAACTATGTTTATTCTTCCAATCCATGTGCATGGAATCTTTTTCCATTTCTTTGTCATTATCAATTTCTTTCAGTAATGTCTTATAGTTTTCATTGTATAAGTCCTTCACCTCCTTAGTTAAATCTATTCCTAGGTACTTTATTCTTTTAGTTGTGATTGCAAATGGAATTGTATTCTTAAGTTCTCTTTCTGTAAGTTCATTATTCTAGTATAGAAAAGCGACTGATTTTTGTAAGTTGATTTTGTACACTGCAAGTTTACTGTAGTTGTTAATTATTTCTCTTAGTTTTCCAATGGATTCTTTGCGGTTTTCTGTATATAAGATCATGTCATCTGCAAACAGCGAGAGTTTCACTTCTTCACTCCCTATTTGAGTTCCTTTTATTCTTTTTTTGTTGCCTAATTGCTCTGGTCAAAACCTCCAGTACAATGTTGACTATGAGTGGTTAGAGTGGGCACCCTTGTCTTGCTCCTATTCTCAGAGGCATGGGATTCAGTTTTTGCCCATTGAGTATGATGTTGACTGTGGGTTTGTCATATGTGGCCCTTATTATGTCGAGGTACTTTCCTTCTATCTTCATTTTGTTAAGAATTTTCATCATAAATGGATGTTGGATCTTGTCAAATGCTTTCTCTGCATGTATTGAGATCATCATGTGGTTTTTGTTCCTCATTTTGTTGATGTGGTATCACATTGATTGATTTGTGGATGTCAAACCATCCCTATATCCCTAGTATAAATCCCACTTGATCATGTTATATGATGTTTTTGATGTATTGCTGTATTTGGGTTGCCAATATTTTGTTGAGGATTTTTGCATCTATGTTCATCAGTGATATTGGCCTGTAGTTTTCCTTTATTGTGTTGTCCCCTTGTCAGGCTTTGGTATCAGGGTGATGTTGGCCTTGTAGAATGTTCCTTCTTTCCAGATTTTTTGGAATAGTTTGAGAAGAATACTTATTAAATCCTCTTTGAATGTTTGGTAGTATTCTCCAGGGAAGCCGTTTGTTCCTGGACTTCATTTTTTGGAAGGTTTTTGATGACTGTTTCATTCTTTCCCTTGAGATTGGTCTATTCAGATTCTCTATTTCTTCATGATTCCACTTTGGGAGGTTGTACAAGTCTATGAATTTATCCATTTCTTCTAGACTGTTGAATTCGTTGGCATATAGCTTTTCATAGTATTCTCTTACAATCTTTTGTATTTCTGTGGTATCCATTGTAAATTCTCCTCTTTCATTTCTAATTTTATTTATTTGTTCTTTCTCTCTTCTTTGTGAGTCTCGCTGAGGGTTTGTCAGTTTTGTTTATCTTCTCAAAGAAAGAGCTCTTTGTTTCATTGATCCTTTCTTCTGTCTCTTTTGTGTCTGTTGAATTTATTTCTGCTCTGATTTTTATTGTTTCCCTCCTTCTGCTGACTTTGAGTTTTGCCTCTTCTTCTTCTAATTCTGTAAGGCGTAGTTTGAGATTCCTTATTTAGCATTTTTCTTGTTTGTTAAGGTGACCCTGTATTGTGGTGAATTTCCCTTTTAGAACTGCTTTTGCTGCGTCTCATATGAGTTGGTATAGTATGTTTTCATTTTCGTTTGTCTCCAGATGTTTTTTGATTGCTCCTTTAATTTTTTACATGATCCATTGGTTGTTCTGTAGCATGTTGTTTAGTCTCCACGTCTTTTTTCCTTTCCCAGCTTTTTTCTTGTTGTTAATTTCTAGTTTCATAGCATTATGGTTGGAAAAGATGCTTGTTATTATTTCAATCACCTTAAATTCATTGAAGCTTGCCTTGTTTTGCAACATATGGTCTATCCTTGAGACCATTCCATGTGCACTCGAGGAGAATGTGTATTCTGCTGTTTCTGGATGGAATTTTCTATATATACATCTATTAAGTCCATCTGGTCTAGTTATTCATTTAATTCCACTGTTTCCTTGTTGACTTTCTGTCTGGATGATCCAGCCATTGGTGTGAGTGGACTTTTGAGGTCCCCTACTATTATTGTGTTGTTGTCATTGTCTCCTTTTAGATATGTTAATAGTTGTTTTATGTACTTTCATCCTCCTGTGTTGGGTGAATAGACATTTATATATGTTATGTCCTCTTGGTGGAGTGTCCCTTTAATCATTATATACTGCTCCCTTTGTCTCTCTTTACCTGTGTTTTCTTGAAGTCTACTTTGTCTAATATAAGTATTACAACACCTGCTTTCTTTTGTTTGCCATTATCTTGGGGTATCATGTTGTGTCCCTTCACTCAGAGCCTGTGGTTGTCATTGGAGCTGAGATGTGTTTCCTGGAGGCGGCATATTATTGGATCTTGCTCTTTATCCATCCAGCCACTCTGTGTCTTTTTAGTGGAGAATTTAATCTATTTACATTTAGTGTTATTATTGATATATGAGGGCTTAATCCTGCCATTTTATCACTCATTTTCCGGTTCTTCTGCATTTCCTTTATTTCTCGTCCCATGTATTTTGGACTTCCAATTCAGGTAGGTAGTTCTTTATGATGGTTTTATTAGTTGTAACCTTGTTTATTATATGTGTCTCTGTTCTACATTTTGTTTAGTCTTTATCATAAGGTTTGTAAACAAAATCTTGTAGACGATATTGTCCATTTTCTGATGACCTCTTATTTCCTTAGACTAAGCTGTTTCAGTCCCTTCCCTCTTCCACCACCCAAGTTGTTTTTGTCATAGCTTATTCCATCTTGTGTTGTGAGTTTGTGGTTAAAATTACAATATTATCTTTCTTTTTGGTGTTTTTCTTCCCTCTATCTTTAATGTTATACTTGCGTGTTTGCTAACCAGTTCTGATGGATAGCTACAATTTTCTCATTTTGTCTCCTAATCTCCTTACTCAGGGCTACATAACCCCTTTCTTCCCTTTTTCTTTCAGGTATTAGGGCCTTTTTGAGGATTTCTTTTATGGACAATAGTGTGGTGAGGAACTCCCATAGCTTCTGTTTATCTGGGAAAGTTTTTATCTCTCTATCATATCTGAAGGATATTTTTTCTGGGTAGAGTATTCTTGGCTGAAAGTTTTTGTCTTTCAAAGATTTGAATATATTCTTACACTCTCTCCTAGCCTATAAGTTTCCTGGTGAGAAATCTGCTGAAAGCCTGATAGGAGTTCCTTGCAAGTTATTTTCTTCTGCCTTGCTGCCCTTATTTTTTCTTCGTCACTGACTTTTGCCAACTTCCCTACTATGTGCCTTGCAGTTGGTCTTTTTACACTGATATAGTTAGGGGATCTATTGGCTTCTTTCACTTGGATTTCCATCTTATTCCATAGGTTTCAGAAGTTCTCCTCTATTATTTCTTTGAACAAGCTTTCTGCTCCATTCACCTCCTCTTCTCCCTTGGCAATACCTATAATTCTTATGTTGCATTTCCTAATTGAGTTGGATACTTCTCAGAGAATTTCTTTATTTCTTTTCAGTCTGGCTTCTCTCTGCTCCTCCAACTGAAGCATTTCTATAGCTCTGTTCTCTATATTGCTGATTAGTTCACCCTTGATATCAGCTTGATTTTTCAGGGAATCCACATTCTTCTTGATCTCATCCATTATGTTTGCTTTTCATCTTCAATACTTCTGATTGGTTCTTCTTTAGAGTTTCAATCTCTTTTGTGAAGTAACTTCTCATTTCGATGAACAGTCTATCTGCGTTTACTTTTAACTCATTGAGTTTTTAAATTATAGCTATTTTGAATTCTCTGTCCTTTAGGTTATAGATTTCTGTGTCCTCAGGATTGATTTCTGGTACTTGTCACTTTCCTTCTGGTCTGCAGATTTAATATATTTTTTCATACTGCTAGATGGTGTGGATTTGTGCTTCTGCATTATGGTAGTGGTGATCTCCACTTCCACCTGTCACCACTGGGTGGAGGTCAAGAGCTGCATGGTCTGAGCCCACTGTGATCCATGGCACAGCTCCCAGCTGCCGAACTGGGGTGCCAAATTGTTGGGAGGGGCACTCTCTTTCTCCTGGATGATCTTGGGGGCTTCTCACTCTGCCCTTGGTATCTGCTCTCCTGGGGTGTTAGCTTGATGAGGACACCCTGAGATAGCTAGTTACCTATGTGTGGTGCTTTCAACAAGGCTGTGAGGGACCTCTGAGATCTGTGGTGTTCCATGGAGGGCTGCCAACCCCTCTCCCATTTCCTCTCAGAAACCACATGCAATCCTTGGGTCACTACCCTTCATGGAAGAAGAGAAACTTTCTTTTACCTAATTGCACTTCCTCTGAATGGGTGGGGGGGGGCTCCAGCACGTCCACCTCCTGACATATGGTTGTGTGGTTCTCTCAGACATCTTTTGTGTTGTGTGAATGTCCTCTGTCAGAATATGAATGTCCTTTTCACTGTATCTTAGGGGGGGAGAGTTCGCAGGGAGACCTCATTCTGTCATGATGCTGATGTCACTCTCAGCTCATGGCCCTGAACCTGCCCTGCTGGCAGAGTCCTTAGCCACAACTTGGTCCTTGGGGTTCACTTCTGGATTCTGAATTTACTGTTTTAAGAGAATATAGTGACCTTTGTCTCTTATAATAGTTGTTGGCTTAAAGTCTATTTTATCTGAAATAAGTATTGCCAATCCTGCTCTCTTTTGGTTCCTACTGACATGGATTACCTTTTTCCATTCCTTCACTTTCAGCCTATGTGTGTCCTTAGATACAAAATGAGGTTCTCATAAGCAGCATTTGGTTGATTCTTTTTTAAAAAAAATCCATTCAGCTACATTATGTATTTTGACTGGAGAGTTTAATCCATTTAGCATTGTAAGTAATTATTGATACCTAAAAAGTTACCATTGCTATCACGTTCATTGTTTTCTCTTTGATTGTCTTTGTTTTGTTCATATTTCCCTCTCCTGTGGTTTTTCATTGTGATTTATTGATTTTTTTTTTTAGTAATTTGCTTTGATTCCTTTTTCTGTTTAAAAAATCTTCTATAGGTATTTTCTTTGTGGTTACTGTGAAACTTATAAAAAGAATATTATAGGTATAACAGTGTATTTGAACCTCATAACTTAATTTCAATTGCATTCTAAGCTCTTCACTTTTCCTTCTGCCTCCTCACACTTTATACCTCTTGTTACACTGTATATCCCTTACCTTTTTGTAGTTATACTTAATTTTAATATTTTTGACTTTTAAACTTTATACTAGCATTAAAAGTGACTTACACACGCCCATTAAAGTATTACAATATTCTATATTTGTGTATGTATTTACCTTTACCCATGACTTTCATAATTTCAAATGCTTTTATTTTGCTGTTTTGCATCTTTTTGTTTCTATACGTATAATTCTTTTTAGCATTGTTTGTAAGATAGATTGAGTGGGAATGAAGTCTCTCAGCTTTTGTTTCTCTAGGAAAGTCTTATCTTTTTGCTGTTTCATAAGGGTTTTAAACTTTATTCTAAGAACAATTTTAAGGAACTGAATGGTTTGAATCAGGGGCTTCAAAGAGCTGTCCTCCTACATATTGGTATTAATCCTTTTTGTTTTTAAGTTGGCAGTTCATCTCATATAGTTTCTCACCCTCAACCACATGGCCATTAACATGTGTCTACTCTTTCATCACATGACTGTTGAAATTATATGTATACAACAGTCAAATTTGTTTTACATATTGTTACTAATTTTTTTATAATTTCTTAAAAGTAGAATTGTTGAATCGTTTCCTTCACTTTTAGGGATAGTTTTTATTGGTGTGGTATCTTTGGTTGGCTGTATTTTCTTTCAGCATTTGGAATATATCATCCCACTCTCTTCTGGTCTGCAAGGTTTCTGCTGAAACATCTACCGATAGTCTTATGGGGACATCCTTGTATGATGCAAGTTGCTTTTCAACTGGTGGTTTCAAAATTCTCTTTGTTTTTGATTTTTACAGTTTGATTATAATGTGTCTCAGTGTAGGTTATCTTCAGTTCATCCCAATAGGCCTCTTTGGGCTTCATGAAACTGGATGTCCGCTTACCTCCCCAGATTCAGGACAATAACAGCCATTATGTCTTTAATGAAATTTCTACCCAGAGTATTCTCAGAGTAATGGGCCTACACATTCTTGTTCAGTGGTGTGTAGACCGCCAACAAACACCTGAAGCTACGGATCAGCTCCTGGCATGATAACCTTGTCAGTGTTCCTGCTCTCCATGGATCTCCTCACACAATCAGTGCTGGGCACAGGATGCATTTACCACCAGTGTCCCTTGAGCTGAGGCAGTGCTCCAGACCTCTGACTCAAGAACACTTCATCCAGTCTGGATTAAGATTCTCAGATCCATCCATGACCATGACAGGACAGTTTAATCCCAATGGAGAATTCCCAATGGGACATGTGTTAGCCTAACAATGTACAGAGGTAATCTACTCCATAAGCCTATACACTGAGCATTGTTGTGTATGTTCAATTTTTACTCCTTTGAGTCTTGAGTAAAGTGAGCTTTTCTCTGGGAAAGTCAAAAGTCACCAGTGATGACCTCACTAATCAAACTGACATCCTCTGTTTTCCCCACCTCAGTCACGTTGGAGTTGTTTGCATCCCATCCCCTCAGACAGCCAACACTCCACTGGTCCATGTGAATTTCCCAGTGGTCTTCAGGCATGCGCGGGGATGGGAAGCTTATGCCTCTAACCCTTTCCCTACCTTCTCATCACCCTCCAGCTACTTTGAACCCTTTTTCTGGAACATTCATTCCCTGGACTGTTTTGGGAGCTTTCAACTACATTGCCTTACCTAGTGGTAAGGTCCATTTTCAACTGCATAGATCTGACATATTTGGCTACGGGAAGTTCCTCTGAGCAAACCTCCTGTGTTTGGACCTTCAGCTGCCAGCCACTTGGAACAGGGATCCTGGAGATGCTGCTTCCCTTTGGGCCTGTCTCTGATATTTCTTTCAACACTCCAGTCTTCCTGACAGTCTGGCAGTTGCTGGCACTGTCAAAACAATCCACCATCATTCACCTCAACTCTACATAGTAATGCAGGCACAAGCCCCTCTGACAGACACTCTCCACCTTTATCACCAGACAAGTGGTGCACTCAGGAAACACATGACCATGTAAACAGGTGCCTTCACTCCCCTGGGGGAGCTCACTGATGTCCCAAGGCTGACAGATGCCAAAGTGGTCGAAGTGCTGATATTGAGTAGGGGTCAGGGCATTCATGGGCTTGCCAGATGTAGAGGTTTACATTTCATTCTGCCCTCTTGGAAAGGTCCCTTCTTGGAGCTGCCATTACTCAGAATCCTGAGGCCTTTTCTTCTTTCTAAACCAGTGATCAGTAGACAAGAGAGCGAGAATTTCAGTGACTTTAGCCATTTGTGTCCTTCTCATTCTCTGACACAGAGTCTTCTGCTGCTCCATCAAAATGTCCACTCCTCCCTGGGAAAATACACACACCCCACATCACATGGACCAGGGCCCATTTCTGAGCAGGTATGAACTTCTGCATATCCTATAGTCCATCTTCAGTTCTTGCATACAAAACTCTTCTCTTTCATCTATTCTTGGGGTCCAAGAGAGAGAGTATACTGAGGTCCCCATTTCTGGGGAAGAGAGTGAGCCAACATCTCCTTCCTCCCCACTGTGGATGCACTGAAACACCAAGAATGAATATGGCCCATGAATTCTTAATAAATAGTAGTGTGTGTGTGTGTGTGTGTGTGTATGTGTAATATTGGGATCTTTTAATGTGTGGCTCCCAGGAAAGGACCAGTTTTCCTGGGCCTAATGTTGTCACGGATCCTGAGGTATTTGGATAAGAGGGTTGGAAATGTCTTACTTCAAGTTTGGGGAGTCACGTATTTTGACCCCTTCTCCAAAAAAATATATTAAATATTATATCTTACAACTGCATTGATTAGAGATGAATATACCTCACACTAGTTCTTTGGTATATATTCATTATTATCATAGTGACTTTTGCTTAATATTTTTAAAGAAATTGTAACATTTTTGTGGAACTTTAAAGGTATCATGTATCTAATTCCATATACGGGTTATGCCTGGTGGAAGAGCCAGTCCTGGTGTGAGGTAAATTGTCCTGAGAAAGAGTCAGGGGTCTTCCTGCATGAGAGGACAGCCTAGGAAGGAAGAGGGACCTGCTGAGATGTGAGCAGAAGGGGTGGTACTAACTTATCCCTGGTGACAGGATTGTGGGCACTGATAATGTAATGCTCTGATTCGATGACAACTCACTTGCTTTGCTTTATTCCTACAGAACACACACATTTCCCTCAAATTTCATTGCTATGTAGATTAGTGTGGGAATGAGAAAATGGACGACATTGCCACTTGAAGGGACGGGACTAGGGGACATCACACAACTTAAGGGGTCACCAAAAATATAAGTAATTAGGGTACATAACATTTTAATGAAATATATTTTTTGTCTTCATATAGTTTCTTTTTACTTTTTATTAAGATTATGATAGTTTACAACCTTGTGAAATTTCAGTTGTACATTATTGTTAGTTGTGTTGTAGGTGCACCACTTCACCCTTTGTGCCCTCCCCTCACCTCCCCTTTCCCCTGGTAGCCACTAATCTGTTCTCTTTGTCTACATGTTTAACTTCCACACATGAGTCGGGTCATACAGAGATTGTCTTTCTCTATCTGGCTTATTTCACTTAACATAATACCTTCAAGGTCCATCCATGTTGTTGTGAATGGGACGATTTTGTCTTTTTTTATGGCTGAGTAGTATTCCATTGCATATATATACCATATCTTCTTTATACAATCATCAGTTGATGGGCATTTAGGTTGGTTCCATGTCTTGGCTATTGTAAATAATTCTGTGATGAACATAGGGGTACATGGGACTTTTGGAATTGCTTATTTCAGGTTCTTTGGATAGATACCCAGTAGTTGGATGGCTGGGTCATAGGGTATTTCTACTTTTAACTTTTTGAGAAATCTCCATACTGTTTTCCATAGTGGCTGCACGAGTTTGCATTCCCACCAAGAATGTATGAAGGTTCCTTTTTCTCCACAAGCTCTCCAACATTTGTCACTTTTTGTTTTGGTTATTTTTGCCATTCTAACAGGTATAAGGTGATATCTTAGTGTGGTTTTGATTTACATTTCCCTGATGATTAGTGATGGCGAGCATCTTTTCATGTGTCTATTGGCCATCCGTATGTCTTCTTTGGAGAAATGTCTGTTCCTGTCCCCTGCCCAATTTTTGATCGGGTTGTTTGATTTTTTGTTGTTGAGCTGTGTGAGTTCTTTATATATTATGGAGATTAACCCTTTGTCGGATAAATAACTTGTAAATAATTTTCCCAACTAGTGGGTTTTTTTTTGTTTCAATCCTGTTTTCATTTGCCTTGAAGAAGCTCTTTAGTCTGATGAAGTCCCATTTGTTTATTCTTTCTATTGTTTCCCTCGTCTGAGGAGTTATGGTGTCTGAAAAGATCCTTTTGATACTGATGTCAAAGAGTGTACTGCCTATATTCTCTTCTAGAAGACTTATTGTTTCAGGTCTAATCTTTAGGTCTTAATGAAATATTTTTAAAAATAAAAATAATGTGATGTATAAATTTTAAAATCAATACAGTATTCACCCCTGCTTTGCATGAGTCACCTTCCTGGCTGGCTCTGTTCCCACCCCTGCACACCTTGGTCAGGGACAGAGAGAGCCAAAGAGGACCCTCATTGTGCAGTGCAGGCCTCAGTGTGGAGATGAAGCCTGCAGTGCGTCAGGAACCTGATCACGCCCCAACCAGCAGAATCTCAGTGCCTGAGGATGTCAGAGAGAGTCCTGGGGGGGGGATGGGGTGATAAGGGGCAAAGTCACTTTTCCAGAGAGACAATCAAGCTTGGGCTCATTATGGGAAGGAACACAAGCTTTTCAGATTCTCCAATCCCTCACCTGGGAGATCTTAATGAATATGTGTGAGTGTGTGTGTCTGTGCATGGGCGCGCACACTCATATGTGATCTACGAGGGTCTCTAAAGCCTCCCTTTTAATCAGATAAGAAAAAAAGAACCTGTGTTTGCAGATACTTTATTGAAATGAAAATGCAAATGAGGTTTCAACAATTGTCTTGCAGTAGTAGATCACAAGCAAAAAAGGAAGTAAAATTGTGGTTTATAGCAGTTGACAGTTGGTTTCTGATCATTCTCTATAGTCCTCTCAGCCAAAGGTCTTGTGGAAAGTCAAAAGAGAGCACAATATAGGCTATTGTACATTGTTTCCTGGAAAAAAACACGGAGACGTCACTTAGATTTTCAATTCTCTCTTACAAAGTAAAATTCTGTAAAGCAACATTCCTTCTTATTGTTTTCCTGGGTTTGTTCACACACATCTGAAATCTAAGAAAGTTAGTGCTGGGAGTGTCACTAACTATGAAGAAGGGGATCTTTTTGCTGATCACTCCCAGAAATTAGTGGCTTCTTGAGAATCAGAGGTTTTTCACTTTGATAGAAAATTGTGTGTGTGTGCGTGTGTGCCTATGTGTGTGTGCATATATGTGTACTGGGGAGCTGAGAGTTGTGTAAGAGTTTTCCTGAGCGATATTTTACCTCTTTTGTCTTTTCTGTCTTTTGTCTTTTCCCTTTATCATTCACTAAAGATCCCACAAAGTCAAGAGGAGAATCATCACTGGGGCCCTCATGTCTTTCTTGATGTCCAACTTATCAGACTCGCCAATAATGAAATTCGCTGAGATAAAATAAGGCATGTTCTCATTGATTTGGCATAATTAGTGACAAACTAGGAGCCTGCTTGTCCCTGTCCAGTGGTTTAGCAGTGCATAAGAATAAAACTGAAATTACCATCATCTTTCCAAAA
This sequence comes from Equus asinus, assembly GCF_041296235.1. Lineage (NCBI taxonomy): Eukaryota > Metazoa > Chordata > Mammalia > Perissodactyla > Equidae > Equus > Equus asinus. Next base: position 40,421,936 of record NC_091806.1, on the reverse strand, counting down.
TTGCTCAGAGTTTCATTTGACTGGATGAGAAAACATTGTTTAAATTGTGCTGCGGCCTCCCTAGCGGCATCATCCGATATGAACTCTTGAAGAGCTTCTACATATTCAGTCGTGGACAGTTCAGGATCAAGCGTCTTTTCAACCACATCCTCAAGAAGTTGGCAGCCAGACCCTGGATGAAAACATGAAAACATGGGCTCAATTATGGAAGTACAAACCACTTTTGCAGCATAACTATGATGTTTGTCATCTTCTTACATTCCAGCAAAGACATACATTCAGAAAGATTATGGGGAATGGTCTTAAGTTCTTAATCCAAGAGACTAAAGTCAGCATCTTGGATTTCCTTTAAGCCCTAAAACATCTGCCCTCCACCACCTTCCTGCCTCCATAACCCAGAGAAGCCCAACATTTTGTAACCATGATTAAGGAGGATGCTCAAGAAATCAGTCGCTCTGATTTAGTGAAACAGATTAAGCATTATCTGGTCTTTCTTTGTTCAGACTCATGTGATGCATTACTATGATTATTCAGAACATCAATTCCCAGTGTTGTAGATGTATTGGGTTAAGGATACTGTCCATTAGCCCTATTGACATTACTTTCGGCAACAAAAAATAACGCATGAATAAATTCTTGTTCATAAAGTGATCTGTTCTCGCCACTTGAGTTGTGTAGGGAAAGGGGCTCTGGAATTGGATTAACAATAGCCAGATTTTCATCCTTGGCTCTGGAATTTTCTATTGAGTTGAACTTGAGCATATCACCTTTTTTCCCCTCAATTATTTTATTTAACTCATAAAGGTTTATAGTCTTGCATAATTTTTGGTGTACATTATTATTTATCAGTTTCTGTATAGACTGTCTCATACTAAGCACTAATAGTCTAATTTTTATCCATCACCATACATATGTGCACCCCTACCCCCTTTGCCCACCCCCAACATCCTTCCCATCTGGTAACCACTAATCTGTTCTCTTTGTCCATGTGTTTGTTCATCAATCACAGAGCATATGACCTTTAACACATCTGTGCGTAATTCAGGAACAGATGAGGTGGGATGTTAAAGGAGCTTGGCAAGTTGAACAACGCACATTACGTGGCTGACCTATTATTGAAGATCAGATTCCGGGTCTCAGGGCATTTTCCTCCTTCTGGGTCTTCATTGCTGAGAGGAGACCTCCAGAGGGTGTGAGTTCTCCCCAGTCAGAGTTGATCATGAGGAGACTGGGAGCTAAGGGGCATCCTGGTAGGTTCAAATCCACTCTACAAATGTGTGAAGAGTGGACCCCCAATTGGAGTAGGACACTGGGTTACACATATAGCCTGAGCCTTTCCTACAGGGAGGTTTCCCATTTCCACATTGAAGGAAACTCCATGAATGCCTCATTCAAGAAACCTCATGTGTGCCTCTTTCAGGAAACCAGCTAGAGCCAATGTTGGGGGGCCATGAAATCATATCTTTCCCTTCTCCCACTGAAATATCTAATTCTAATATTCAAACCCAAGACTCATCCTGGTTTTCACGGTACCTGTGATGATGATGACATGCCCCAAATAGCATGACATGCTACATGCAGCTCCATGGCAGAGGCAAAGCCCGTGAGGAAACTACCTTAGTTTTCTTGAATTAATGATAATCCTTTGGCCTAGTACAAGCAGACACATTATTTTGGGGATGTTTTGTACTGGGGTTTGGGGACCAGGAATTCTTCCACAGGGAAGCTGACAACAACTTTTAGCCCAAGGCCTGCCCTCCTTGTCAGTACTCACCTGCATAGCAGTAAAGTGGGAGGGCCACCAGCATGAGGACCGTCACCAGCTTCATGATGGAAGCAGCTGTTGTTCGCTGGTCTCTGATGTGGCAGGGATGAAGGGACTCACTCTGGCAAGGAGCACCCAGAACTCCTCCTTTTATTCTCCTGGTCACCACTTTAATCCCTCCCATAAATGAGGAAATGTGTCAGATGATAAACTTGGCATTGGGCCTGGAAACGACAGTGAGAGTCAACCAGAACCCAGCCAGCCTGTGCTTTTTGTAGAAACCAAGGTGGTGGAGCTTTCTAGACCCCAAACAACTTGAGAAGTGCAATAACAATACAAAACTTTAGGTAAAATTAATGTAAAAGTCGTTTCTAAATAAAAAAGCAAATTACACCATTGTGACCCTGTGTTGTCACCCTGGTATTTTTTTATTATTATTGTGGTCATCATTCTCTCCTCTTTCTCCTCTTCTTCTTCCACTTCTTTCTCTTGCATTTCTCCTTCTTCTTCAATGTACAAAAAGCTTCATACCCTGTGAGTCTGTTCCTGCCAGTTTACCAAACACCCGGGCTCGGTGCAATACCAGATATCTCCTCCAGGGGCAGACTTCCCTCGTCAATAGACACTTTTTCACCCAAACGCTTGAATTTGGGACTGTCTCACCTCTCTGAAGGTTGTTTTTACAAATAATATCTCACTTAGTTAATTTCTTACATTCATCGACTGTAAATCAATGATTTAATTTTGTTTTAGTTTTTGTTAGCTTTTCAAGGTTTTTCTTCCACTGATTCACATGGATGATGTGAAGAAGCAGAATAACTGATTGCTTAGGGGAGGCAGTGCTGAATCGTGGAGGGTGATGAGATCTGGGTTCATGCAGGTGTAGGTTTTCACTCTTGGATGCAACACCTAATCATGAAGAGTCCTTGGGCAAGTTAAGGCAGTGGTCACTCCAAGCTTCCTTTTCCTCATTTCTAAAATGGCCACAAATGATGCCATGCCTGTTTTTATAAGGAAGACAGACTATATAAAGAGCCTACCACAGGACTTAAATCATGGTAATCATGAACAAATGGGAGGTTTCATCCATGCATCCATCCACCCATCCATTGTTCAACAATAACCATGAGCTTCTCCTATGACGGGGCCCTGTGCTCTGTGCCACAGATTCAGTAGTAGGAACACATTGTAGGAGGACCTTGCTCTGGGGAGCTCACCTATTACCTGCGAGGCAACAAACAAACCTCCAACTGAGTGAGTGATATTGGACAGTGACTGCGTAAAGAACAACAACGCAGCCCCTAGGGGCAGCGTCCTTCACAGAGGTCCAGGCAAAGCTATGGGGAAGGGACTTTTAAGGTTGGATGAGTGGACGATGATGTCCAGGGGCAAATGTGGGGAAAAGTGTTCTAGGCAGAGGGAACAGCAAGTACAGAGGGCTTAGAGCAGATGGTACTTGGCAAGGTAAAGAACTTGTTTTTCTTGGTGTCAAGAGAGGGACAAGACAGCCTCATGGGATGGAAAAGCCACATCAGTTTTAGCAGGGATGATATGAAGGTCATGGGAAGGAGAGAAACAAAGTTGGTTTAAGTTAAAAAAAAATGAAGGAGAGAGCCAGAGAAATGAGTCAATAGTTTATCTGTGAATGCATTATTTGCTGTCAGGATTATTTGTGACTCTTTGTTTCCATCCTTCACTGGAGCATAACTTGCCAAGAACAAAACTGATTTAGAAGGATGCTAGAAATACAGACGGTTATGTTCTCAAGTGTGTAATTTCACACAGTTGACATTTGCTGGCGATTTTCATTCCAAAGGCAAGTGAAGGACCTTAATAATGAAATAGAATAATGTTTTTGTCATCAGGACTTAGTGGGGACTCTGCCTAGAGCCCTACTTGTTATGGACCTGCCCTGTCACCTGCTGGGTCTCTAGACCCTTCAGAGGTGTCTTACTCAGCAAAAAAAATCCCACCCACATGATGCTCATGGTTCCCACAATGAAGAAGTCGTGTTTTCTTTGCCTCCATGTTTTCTCTCTCCAACTGATAATGATCATTCTCTGGTGATCCGAAAACAGTAACATGACCCACAAAGACTCTTTTCAAGCCAGCATTTACAGGGAGAAACAGGAGAAACCAAAAAGTCAGAATGGTGGTGCTGCCGGCCTGATTTTTTCTCTTCCCAAAAGGAGCTTTGACCAGGTCCCATATTAAGGTCAGAAACTAGAGGAGTGAAATGGACTTCAGTGTCAGTGTTGGTGTGATATTTATCGATCACCTCCTATGACAAACCATGGTGCAAAGTTAAATGATTCAGATTCTACCTGGAATGGTCTAGTGTCTTCAGGGATATTTATTGTAGGTGGTAAGAAGGAATTATATTTGGCCTGTCCTCAGGCTCATAGAAGCCCTGAGATATACTCACACTAATGTTTTGGTCATTTGAGGCCTTCCCATACTTAATAAAATAGATACATTCAGTGAGAGTCATTTTTTCTCAGTGACACAGGCATTGGCACAGAAGCCTTCAAAAGAGTTATTTTGAAATTGACATGATCTAAATTTTTTAAATGTAAGTTACTCGTATCAGTCCCACACTTTTTGGAGTAAGAGATGCCACATTTTTCTTTTCATTCATTCTGTAAAACTGGTTCTGCCCCTGACCTACAGGGCTGTTGGGACATTAACCTCAGGCATGTTCTTTGGAGGTGAGCCCCTTCTTCCTTATGATCTTGCCAAAGTCTAGAAGTCTGGTGGAGAGGTATTTACTCAGGACAGAAACGTTAGGAAAGGCTCTGATCTTGGGGACATCTTTTTTTCCCAATATTTTATTGAAATCATAAAGGTTTAAAAATTGTTTAATTTTGAGTGTACATTATTATTTATTGCCTCCTGTATAGCTTGCATCAAGCTCACCACCACTATTCTAATTTTTATCAATCACCGTACATGTGCCCCCTTTCCCCATTCTCCCACCCTTCAGCCCCCTTCCCCTCTGGTAACCACTAATCGGTTCTCTTTCTCCATGTGTTTATCTTCCACATATGAGTGACATCATGCAGTATTGGTCTTTCTCTATCTGGCTTATTTTGCTTAACATCATACCCTCGAGGTCCTTCCATGGTGTGGCAAATGGGATGATTTTGTCTTTTTTCATGGCTGAGTAGTGTTCCATTGTCTATATATATATACCACATCTTCTTTATCCAATCGTCTGTAACAGGGCACTTGGATTGCTTACAGGTCTACACTATTGTGAATAATGCTGCAGTGAACATAGGGGTTCATAAATCTCTTTGGATTATTGATTTCAAGATCTTTGGGGTAGCTGGATTGTATAGTATATCTATTTTTAATTTTTTGTGAAATCTCCACACTGTTTTCCATAGTGGCTGCACCATTTTACATTCCCACCAGCAGTGTATGAGGCTTCCCTTCTCTCCACATCCTGTCCAACATTTGTCATTTTTTGTGTTGATAATTGTAGCCATCCTGACAGGTATAAGTTGATATATAATTATAATTTTGATTTGCGTTACCTCAATAATTAGTGATGTTGAACATCTTTTCATGTGTCTGTTGGCCATCTATAAATAGTCCTTGGGGAAATGTCTGTTAATATCTTCTGCCCATTTTTTTGATCAGGATGTTTTGTTGTTAAATTGCATGAGTTCTTTATATATTTTGGAACTTAACCCCTAGTTGGGTAAATGATTTGCAAATATTTGCTCCTGGTTGGTAGGTTGTCTTTTCATTTTCTTGACGGTTTCCTTTCCTGTGGAGAAGTTTTTTTAGTCTGCTGTAGTCCCTTTTGTTACTTTTTTTCTTTTCTTTCTCTTGCCTACATAGGCATAGTATTCAAAAAATGCTGCTAAGCAGAATGTCTAACAATGTACTGCAAATATTTTCTTCTAGGAGTTTTATGGTTTCAGGTCTTAAATTCAAGTCTTTAACCCATTTTGTGTTCATTTTTGCATATGGTAGTAGGTACAAAGATTTAAACAAGGAGATAAATAGACAAAATAAGAAAACTGTAACCATCAGAGCAGAGTAGCAAATGCTTAGTTATAACTTAAAAGATAAAGGGAAGGGAAGCATCAAAAGTAACTATAAACACTTCAACTTAGTCACAAACTCACAACACAGAACACAATAGTTTGTGACCACAATAGCTCAGAAGGGGAAAAGAAGAGGGTTGGAACCTGCTTAGGCTAATGGAGATAAGAGGCTGTCAGAAAATGGACTATCTCATCTATGAGAGCATTTATGCAAACCTCATGGTAACCACTAAACAAAAAATCAGAGCAGAGCCACAATTCATGAAAAAAGAGAAAACTGAGTAAGCTTCCACAGGAAACTATCAAAATGAAACGGCAGTCAGAAATACTAAGGAAGAGAAACAGTGGAAATATAGAACAACCAGAAAACGAGAGAAAAAGGCAGTATTAAGTCCTCATATATCAATAATCACTCTAAATGTAAATGGATTGAGCTTTCCAATCAGAAGACACAGAGTTGCTGGATGGATTAGAAAGACCCAAGAATATGCTGCCTCCGGGAAACACATCTCAACGCTAAAGACAAACAGTCTTGGAGTGAAGGGATGGGGGAGGTTAATTGAAGCAAATGGAAGGCAAAAGAAAGCAGGTGTTGCCATACTTATACCAGACAAAGCAGACTACAAGGTAAAAAAGACAATGAAAGACAGAGAGGGGCAGTATATAACAGCAAAAGGGACATTTTACCAAGAGGACATAACACTTATGAATATATATGCACCTAACACTGGAGCACCAAAATAAATAACACAACTATTAACAGACCTAATGGGAAAAATTAATTGCAAAACTATAATAGTAGGGAACCTCAACACTCCATTTACATCAATGGATAGATCATCCAGACAGAAAATCAACAAGGAAATGGTGGATTTAAATGAAACACTTGATCAGGTGGACTTAACAGACATATAGAGAGCATTCCATCGAAAAACAGCAGGGGACCTGTGGTTGTCAGTGAGATGTTCATTGTTCACAGTATCCAGGCCATTAGTGGACCTTGTGCCTCGTTTGCCTTGCTCCCAGCTTGGTGTGGAAATTTCACAGTCGTGTCTCTTTCTACAGTGGGAACAGTCCTAGGATCATCATGAGGCCTGAATGAGCTGCAATGTGTATGTCCTCAGAACAGGGCTGGGCACAGAACAGGTGCTGTCTACATGTCAAATGCCAGAGATTAGCTTTATAAAAATGAGAAAGGAGTTATGATAAACCTTGAAGGACCACTAGGACCATTATAGACCAGTGAAGTCTCTGCTTCTACTTTACATTCTCTACGAGATCTAGGGACAATCATGTTCTGATCTGAGATTGAAGTCCTAAGTTGAAAATAAACCACTGTTTTTGATTCAGGCTTACTTGATATTTTCCTGACTCCTTCTTAAAAGAGTTTTATTGAGATATAATTTACGTATCACTTCTTCTCAAACATAGTCTTCATTCTATTGGCCTAGTCATCTTCTCAATACTCAGCACCAACTCATGTTTACCTGTTTTCAAAATTCAATAAAACATTAATGGCAAGCAATTACATAGCACTTGCTTGATGCAGGGCACTGGTGAGAACCTCTTTTCATCTTCACATCTACAATCCAATGAGCAGGGTGATGTTGAAACTTAACGGTGAAACTGGGGTACTTTGGAGGGTGAAAGAGGTCACTAAACGGGTGAGATGCTGGGACAACCACATAAGCTAGGAATCTCCTGAGCGAACCAAGATCTGTGATCACTCTCTCTATGAGATGAGCATATCATTTCTCCTCAGCTGCACAAAATGAGATAAGAGGTCAAGTAACTTTATCAAGGGCAGACAGCAGATGGCTGAGCCTGGAGAAGGAGGTAGGAGTTCTGATTTGAGAGACATCTGCCAAAATTATTGATATTTTGATCTGAGCATTATGGACCTTCACTTTATGTTTCAGATGTGACCTTGACCTTGTGACCTTGACTCTCACAACTGCCCTAGATGAATTCCAGGTGGATTTCTGTGCAGGGCCCAAAGTTTCTGCTTGAGGCCTTTGCTCTCTGTGAACTCCCCTCTCCCACTGTCTTCACCTCAGTCCCACTGAACTGAAACTCCTTATTCATTTCCAATGCCACAGCAAAGACAGCCCACTTCCTGTGCCCTGTCTTTGGCCTTGAGACTACTTGCAGAGAGGAGGGAGCCCATGACCTTGCTGGTCAGCAACTTTCCCACCAGCCTGTGTGGGGAAGAGATAATGAACCCAGGCGCTTGTCCTTGGTGGTGTCTGTCTCCATAGTGGTTAGTGGATTCTGGAGCCTGGAAGCCAGGGAGTAAGCAGAAAAAGAGTGTTTTGGTTTTAACTTCATATATGCTGGGTTTAATATAGAGAAACTGATATCAGGGTCGGTATCACTTTGAGTGACAGTAGCCGATGTGTAGCTACTTAATTGTTGTCTGATTGCCTTCAGGACAGATGTTATATTACATTTTATTATTCCATCTATTTAGAGAGAGAAGCTCATTTAAATTGGAATCTTTAGTAAAGTAAGAGATCAAACCCAACACTAAAACCAGATATCAGCATGACATCCTGGTGCTACACCATGTTCTTTCTGTTCCTGGATGAGGACTTTGAAGTCACAATAGAGAGGGCACAGGTGAGGAGAGGAGGAAGTGGGAGCCCATACCCTCAGGGGCTGGGCCTCCTCAGTCTCCTTTTTCCCTGGAAGTAACTAGCCATTAGCTTGATCCAATCGAAACTGGATCCATCTATTGACTTGGTCAGTGAGCCGGATTTAGAAGCTGGGGAAGGATCAAGTGTCAGCCTTGGGTAATTCTCCTTGGCTCATTCACCAAAACACTGAACTTGACACAACTTAACATTTCTATAGAATGTGTCTTAAAATATTTAATCCCATACACATGTGACAACTCATATGTTTCACTACATCAATATCTTCTCTATTTGTTAGTAATTTTCTCTCCACTGCATACCCATATTTTCTTGGCAAGTATAGGCAGCCACAATTGTGAACCTCTGGTCCTTAGTGGTATTGCAAGTGGTGTGGAGGATCTGATATAAAGCATTTCCACTGCCAGCACTGTGATTCTCTTCTGGGGCTGATTTATTCCCTCCTTTCACCCACCCCTGTGGACATTGTCAGTTTCCAGAGATGTTTGTGGTGTTCCCACAGGGTGGGTGGTTTGCTACTGGCATTTGTGCGTAGAGACCAAGGATGCTGCTAAGCAACATGTGATGCTCAGGAAATTGACTCACAAAAGAATTCTTTAGCCTTTAATGTCAGTAAAGCCGTGATTGGGAAATGATGCTATAGAGAAATATCCAAAAGCATCTGCTCTTGTGATGGAAGGTCAGTATTGTTAGGTTACCTCACAGTCAATGGACAGTGAGTGAAGCCCCTGTGCAGACAGACTCTGGCAAGACTGTGGGCATCAGTGTCCTCTTGTGTGTGGAGCTCAGCTTCATGACCATACCTCTGCCCAGATGCTCCCCATATTTTCTCTGTTCTGTCATCCTCATCCAATTTGTCCTTCAAGAACCAAGTCAATCATCACCACTTCACAAAGTCCTCCTCTCTGGGGAATGCAGGCTCATGAGGGCTTTGTTCACCCTTGAATTTCTATAGGCATCCAGTTTCGATAGGCATCTAATTTCTATGGTAGAATCTCATTCTCAGTCATATAGCTCATCTCTCTCTTCAGTTCTCACTCTCTCATTTTACATGATATAAATGTCTTGTCATTTAACAGTATTTTTAATTTTTAAGGAAATATAATAAATTGTGTTTCAGAGTGTTTGGCCACAGTTAGCAAGGAAAAATTTTGCTAATCTCTTTATTACCTCTATTGTTATTAGCTACAGATGGTTTTGCAACACAGGGACCTATGTGGAAGACGACAGCAGTATGTTTCTAGCAAGGAATGCTTGCTGCTCCTCTTCTCTGTGCCAGACACTGTACTAAGCAATAATGAGGAAACCAGATATTGTCCTGAAATTATGGGGCTGAGACACAGGGGGGCTTTCATCAATTAACTGACTATACGTTTGTAAGTCTGCAACTTTGTAATTGTGTCAAAAGATATGTGTTGTACCAGCAGAGCCTACAAAAAGGACATTGACCAAGTCATTGTGGTCAAGACCAATCCCTCAAGGATTAGAAGATAGACTTGGAATAGCAAGTCCGTTAGACAGGGAGGAGGGCAGACCTGAAAAGGCATGAACTATAAAGAATAAAAAAAGCCTGAGCAGTTGAGAAGAGCATTTGGAATAAAAAATATCTCCCTCCCCGATGGAATATACTGTGAATCTGAATCTCTGCCAGCACAAGCTCTACTCAGCAGATCATGGACACATTCTGACAGCTTAGTAGGCTGCCACAGAGGTTTAACAACTTAATTCACATCTATGGGTCTGTAGACTCACACCATGAGCCTGGTTTCCTCCTCCTTATATTTCAGAGAAAGGAGGTGTATCTAAGTGTCTTTATAGTTCTGGAAAGTGGTGATTATGTGGTTTTCATCAGTGCTCTAAACTAGGAAGTGGTGACAACCCACAATGTTTGACAAAGAGAACAGGATAATAGTAGTCAACATTTTTTGAGATGTTAGTATGTGCCAGCTGGTAAATTTACACACACACACACACATTTATTCATTCCACAAAACCTGTCATGGAGCACTTTTATTAGCCACCTTTTTCAGATGAGAAAACTTGGTTCTTTTATATAAACTGAGTAATACTCCTAAGGTGTGAGGCAGTGAACAATCTGAACCCAGGTTCCCATGGTCCTTACCACCATGCCTCCTACTCCTCCTGGTAGAGGCAGGCTGCCTAAATGGACCGTCGTTTGTTAATCATGTGGGTACTGCTGTGGCCCTCTGCTGGGACTTATCCAAACCCTGTAGTGTGCACACTGATAACACAGGTCATAAACATGCCCCTTGTTAATAAAGGTCTTTCTCAGTGGTTTCCAGTCCAGCTGCCCTGCAGAATCACCAGTGGAGTTTAACTGGCACAGGTGTCTGGGCATCATCTAAGACCTACTGAATCAAAATCTCCAGAGAAGGGACTCAGGGAGTCTGTATTTTTTAAAAGTTCCCAAGTGATTTGATTGTACAATGGAGACTGCAAACCTCGGGCCACGAGTGTGAGTGTTTGCAAAAATACTTTCATTTAAGCAGGCAATTTCTGATAAAAGAAAGTGCTTCCTATTCACACAGAACAGGATAGCACAAGAGTGGAATGGCAGGTGGTGCACATACTGCTTAGCTGGGGATTGTCTTTACCTCCCTTAAAAATGAAATTGACCCAGGTAACAAAACCAGGTTTGAATAGAAGACTTGAGTTCATGGAGGAAGGGAAAGTGTGCACCCACCCTGTTCACCTGTCTCTTTATTCCATCATCTTCCCTGCTTGGATCTCAAGGGCAGAAAAACTCTTAATATGTGTGATGCTCCTCTGGCTCCCAACACCCCAGGATTTCTTGGGAAAAAAAGAGCATTGAGTTCGTTTAATCATCATGTCAATATAACATGACAGGTGAGTGGCTAGTCCTCATGGTAACCTTGCTCTTCGTGGGCCAAAAATATGAACCTCTACATTGTTGTCATCTCCACCAGAAGAAAAGACTCTGGCCTGGGAATGAGCCAGGGAGAGAAGAGATGAAGGAGTCTTTCCACCAAGAAACTCTTCCAGGGTGGAATGTGTTCAATAGTGTTTTATGGGACCTCTGTGTGAAGATGAAGGTGATGGAAGGGGAACTGAGAGAGAGGATAATTCTTGTTCAGATTTGACCAGTGTGCACCTGAACCAGGCATGATTGGCCATCATCACCCAGAGGAGGGGTCAAAGCTGGGTCTTGCTACAACCTGTCTCTGTAACCCAATTGCAGCCCCCAAGCTTCCCAGTCCCCTGATCTGCCCTCCTGATATCAGAACACACCTGTGCCTCTGCACTGTCACAAAGAACAAACATACAAGGATCAAAGACTCTAAGGAAGCAGGACACATTTACAGAGGTGCCTGAATGTCTTCCTGTGGAACAGAGTAGAATCCCTTTGAGTTGCTCTCCTGGAATCTGTCCTACTTGGAAAGGAAGGAAGTGTGGGAGCTGTGAAACAGATGGATGGCAACAGCAATCAGTCAGGAAGGGAAGGCTGGAAGCCAGACCTTGTGACCTGCTACGTGGCATATGGGCAGGACCAGTGAGGTTCCCAAGGTACAAATAGCCCTGGACTCCCCAGGCCCCTAAGTACGGCTCCTAATTGCTCAACGTTTGCTAAAGCTGAAAGCTCAAAGCAAATAAACCACCATGAGGCTGTCCGTGTCTGTCCTGCTGGTCACTCTGGCCCTGTGCTGCTATGATGGTGAGTATCATTTCTAATCAGTCCAGCACCAGCCTTGGTAAGTAACCTTTGTCTGAACTAGGTGAAATTAATTGAGATGATCAGATCAAAATCCAAACGTTTCCTCTACTACTGAAGTAGCTCCCCAAAAGCCCAGGGCTCATTTTGTTAATTTCCAACACTCTGGAACTTAAAAAAATGATTGCAGGCAGATTTTAAGAGTTTTCCACTCCTTGTCAGTGATCTGTGTTTGAGAAGCAGCTGGCCTAATAAGATTTGGATGTGAATTGTGGCTCTGCCACTTACCAGCACTTGGACATTGAACAAAATGTTTAATCTCTCCAAGTCCCCTCGTGTCACTGGGTTTCACAGTTACCACCAAGAGTAGCTATGACAATGGAGTGGGATGACGTGTGTCAGGATTCCAGCTCTTGGTATCGAGCACACATCATGTAGTTATCAGATGTCCTCCTTCCAGAAATTTTCAGGTACCAGTTGAGTCCACAGCTTTTTAAATCATGGATTCAGATTCACAAAATGTTACAGATGGAAGAGTTTTTTGAGAGTTCTTAGTTCAAGAAGAGCCAATGTTCTCTGAATCTCTGGATAGTAAATCTTAAAATGGGCTTTGTGAATAAGCAGCAGTCAACATCTCTACAAAAGTTACTAGTTTTCTAGGATTGCCACCAGGAATTGGAAGAGAACTAGTACTGTCATTAGGGCTACAATTTCTATTTTTCTAGATCAATTCTAGCCATTCCTTCAACAATACCTTTGCATGTCTTCACACCCCCGATACTGACTCATTCTTGTGGAGTCTTTCTTTTTCATTTGACTTTCTAAACATCCACTTCTTTTCCTTTCTTCGCTCTGATTTACCCTCTCCAAATACTCTGCATAGTTTGATGTCTGACCAGGGCTCCTATCAGAGCCAGGTAGGGCATGTCCCAGGTGGCAGGCTGGTTGCAAAGACTTAGGGGAATGGAGAATCCAGATGAGGAAAAGTGGTTACTTCCAGTCTGAGCACAATTCCAGTGGGGTCAGGAATGAGCCTTCTCTCCAGCTCTCATCCTTTCTAGGAAATTCTGTACGTCACTGCAGAATAAAAGAGCCAATCATAACTTTGTGTAGAAGCTTCAAATGTGTTTAAATTGATTATATTCACTGTTTTTTAGCATTTGAGCTACGTCTGCATCCAAGAATCCTAGTCTCAATTTGATTTCAGTGCATCTTCCAACATACAAATAGTTTATTTAAACTTCTACAGTTTTACTTTCCCATCTGTGACCTCTGGTAAGATTCTGAATCTAGTATTTATTTGAAATTTTATTATCAAAACTCTCCTCTTTCCCAATTGTCACTCTATTAACAGATAAAACTTAGTATTTTTAAAATCTAGGGATAGTGAATTTCAGGAAACCAGAGTAGTTTAGGAAAGTAGGGCTGTGCCTGAAAAGAAAAAAAGAATTAGGCATCATGACACCTGGTGCCCAGTCCTAGCACTGCTGCATGCAGTGTGACCTTGAGGGCCCCACATTATCATCAGCACAATGAGATGGGAATATGAAATCCCTGGGTTTCCTATCTAGTTCTAAGAAAGGAGCCATAGGAAAGAACCTCTTCCTCACATGAACTGTATTTCTTTTTCTTCTTCTCCAGTCAAGGCAACTGTCTGCCCATCCCTTGCTGTTGATCATACAGCAATGTATTTCACTCCTGACGAGTTCTATAAGATAACCCTTTCGAAATATAAAGCACCTGCAGAAGCTGTTTGGGCCATGATGCAAGTGAAGCAATGTACAGATGAGATCTCCATTGTGGACAGATTTCGAATCGCAAATGCATTGGTAACTCTTTCTTCTTTGTGCATAGAAACTTCCACTCAGGTGAACAGCCAGGAAGGAGGTCAGGGTGCTGCTCCTTGGGGTCATAGATTGTAGAGGCACCTGCCTCTCATTTCACATCTGATAGGGTGACCAAGTGGCCACAGGGTAGATGATAACATTACACCTGCTGAGCTATGCCAAGGCTGCAGCAGGGTCTGGACGCGTTCCTCCTTCTCAGGTCACCTCTCTAGGCACCAGGTTCCCTGTATTGTCCTGAGAAGGAGGATACCAAGAGCCCTACGCAGTGATGTTGAAGGGCCAAAGCACTGCTGTCTTCATGCCTGGGAGCTTTCCTGAGGGCAATTTCCCCTCAGCCAATGGACACAGTCCCTGTGGAATCTCATGGGAAGCGTTGAGTGTTGAATGAGGGAGAAAAATATTCCAAGGCCCTCTGTCAGTTTGGAGGGGGTGCTAGTTCGGCCCTTGAAACTTTCTACAGAGCCAGGGCCCACTCCTTGAACCCCCTCCACTTTTCTGCTCCTCACTCATTAATCCTCCTTATAATGGCCAATGGGCAGAGACCCCACTTGTTATCTTTCCCGTAGCAATTTGTGAAGGTGAAGCACTTAAATTATGTCTTTATCAAGAAGGCAGATATTTAAAGGCATCTCTCAACCCATCTATGCTGGATTTATGTCATGAGGTTCAGTTGCAAATGCTCATAGAAGCTGGATTCTCAATGCTGAGAAGTCCATGTGCCATCAGGTTGAATTTCTACACCCCGAGAATGGGAATCTCCTGAAAGTAGTACTTCCTACGTCCTCTCCCATCCCAGTCTCCTTCTCTCAACCCTGTGTCCCTTTTGGAGTGAAATATTAGAGTTCTCTGTCCCAGGACATCAGAGAAAAGAAATACTGGGTTGCTCTGTCCAACTCTTCACCCCGTCCTTCCAAAGAAGGGTCCTAAGCTTGGGTGACCTCAGGGCTTATCTGTTGGACTAGGGAAATGTATCTTTTCTGACTTGCGTGGCCAGTGGTAACTGTACGAGGTCTATTTAGTTTACCAGCATACTGGGACTATGCCTCGTATCTTCCATTTGCCTTCTGTTGGCTGAAATTTCATTGGCATCTTGGTGTGAAGAACAGAGTGTGTTAATATGTCATCTCCAGGAGCAGCATGAATAGATATCTCATTTCTTTCTTCTTTTTCTGTTTCAGAGTAATGTACTGCTAAAGTGTACTTCCCAGGATTTATGAAAACTTCTGCCATAGTACCTCTGTCTTTCAACCGTCACCTGCTCTTTCCTGGAAAATGTAAAGGTTTCAACATCTTTCTTCAATAAATTACTTTCCCTGCACTTCTCTACTTGTCTTGTCATTATTTAATAGTCTCTGACCTCAAGTTGGGGTGGTTATCAACATGAAGTGGCCATTGGGTGTTGTCACTAGTACATTTCAGAGACTCAACGTCCAGTTAACCATGGCAGCCTGAGGTACTGGGATCAGAAGAGGAAAGCTTTGTCACAAATCATCCTGCACTACTTTACAGATTTCCCATTTACGTTGCCATGGGTAAAAAGGATGGTGAGGGTAAAAAGTAACTAAAACATTCCTGCTACTGGTCTTTACTGAGTGATGCTTGTAGCCTGTTTGGCCAGACAGGTCTTTCCCAATCAGAAGCATCACTAATATTTTGTCCTCATCATAACCACAATCAATCTACTTGGTTTTCACCCCTTCACTGTGGTTTTAATCCTATGAACTGTCCAGTATAATTTGTTTTCATCCACCTCTCAATTTTAGTGAATCTCTAGAGTTTAACCTTTGGTTAACTGTTTTTTACTCTGCATACTCACAAGGCTCATCGATGACTACACCACTTACCAACACCTAAGGCTAACTCTTACTCCCTCAAATTCTCCGAAGAGCTCCAGAAACAAGCATCCAGATGTCATATAGACAACTCCATTCAAGCACTCCAGAATTATTTCTGAAGAAACGTATAAAATTGAACACACTTCCTGCCCACAACATAGTCCTCTTGAATGTGCCTCCCCTCCCCATCCAGGCTAATGGACCCACCTCCCAATGAGGCAACTGACTCAGAAAATTTGGATACATCATAGGATCTGGGTTAGTTTCCAGTGGTTGTTGTAATCTACTCCCACTTGGTGGCTTAAATCAGTGTGTTTTCTCAAAGTTTGGAGGACAGAAGTCTAAAATCTGTGCCACTCTGCTAAAATCATTGTGTCAGGAGGGCCATGCTCCCTGTGGAAAGTCGAGGTGAAAACCTCCTAGGTGCTTCCAGTTTTGATGGCTGATAGTGTATCTCATCTTGTGTCCACATCACTCCAATCTCTGCCCCATGAGGTCACATTGCCTTCTCCTTTTCTGAGTGTGCAAAGTCTTCTTCTGCCTCGTTCATGTAAAATATACAGGATTACATTTAGAGGACACCAGAAATTTCAAGTTAGTCTTCCCATCTCACAATCTGTAACTTTATCACTTCTGCAAAGTCCTTTCTTGCCAAAGAAGAATAACATTATGAGTTCCAGGGATTAGGATGTGAATATTTGGCAGGGTTTTATGAGCTTACTATAGTTCATCTCTCTCCTGACATCTAAGAGCCCACTAAATTCTGCCTCCTCCACCGGTACAGCATGTCACTTCTGAACGTCCCCTCTTTTCCATCCCCAATCCATCATCACAGTCCAGTCCTCATCCTTCCTGGCCTTATCAAGAGTCTCGTAAATAGTGTCCTGGGCTCTGAGATACCTTCCTGTAATACATCATCCTCATTGAGACCAAAAAAATCCTCCTCAAATTGAAATGTGATCCTTGTCTCATTTCAATAACCATGAAATACTAGTGGACAGGTGTTTGCAAATGCTTGAAGTAAGAGAACATTATTAATTTCTCAAATTATTCATAGCAGGTATTTTTACACAATCTCTTGATTGAGAAATGAAGGATAACAGTTATCTACTGTTATCAATGATCAGCAACGCTTTTACAATAAATGTGTATTTTTAATCACATCAAGAAGTGCATACAGTGAAATTAGTCCTTATTCTGTGAAACACCTTATGTATTTGGTCTACGTACTACGTTTGGTGGATGAGAAGATTCATGGAGCTTGTGCAACACCCCAAGACACCCAGATTGGATTCACCACTGAGGGTCAAGTCCAACTGTTGGTATTTCACGAAAGGACTTCCAAGGCCTCATTACTGGGCACCCCTCTGACCTCATCTACCTGTTCATAAAGGATCCTATGCTCAGTCTTCGAGGTCTGTTTGCCATTCACCTATGCATCATGATGAGTCACACCCTTGCACCAGGGCTGTGGTGTCCCCTTTTGCCTCTATCTGCTCCTGCACGGGACAGCTGACATACTATGTGTAGTGGTCATTTTTTATCTTCTCCTCTGTGAAGCCCTTTTTGACTCTCACATTCTAAAACAAACCTTTTTTCTTGGCTCCTTTGTCAAAGATTAACTGTCCATAGATGTGTGGTTTTATTTTGACAAAGGAGCTAAGAAAATACAGTAGAGCAAGGAAAGTCTCTTCAACAAATGGTGTTAGGAAAACTGGACAGCCACGTGCAAAGGAATGAAAGCAGACCAGTATATTGCACCATACACAAAAATTAACTCAAAATGGATTAAAGATTTGAATGTAAGAACCGAGAAACCATAAAACTCCTGGAAGAAAATAAAGGCAGTATACCCTTTGACATTGGTCTTAGCAACATCTTTTCAAATACCATGTCTACTCGGGCAAGAGGAACAAAAGAAAAAGTTAACACCTGGGATTACATGAGACTAAAAAGCTTCTGCAAAGGAAAGGAAACCATGAACAAAATGAAAAGACGACCCACTAACTGAGTGAAAACTTTTGCAAATCATTTATCTGACAAGTTGTTGATTTCCAAAATATATAAAGAGCTCATAAAACTCAACAACAAAAAAACAAACAACCAGATCAAAAAATGAGCAGAGGGTACGAACAGATATTTTTCCAAAGGAGATATACAGACAGGCAACAGACACATGAAATGATGTTCAACATCACTAATTATTAGTGATGTTCAACTCTGGCTCTGTGCTAGAATTAACTGGGAAGATTTCAAAAGCAAGTGATGCCCAGACCCCAGTCCAGGAGAAATACATTGGTGTCTCTGAAGATAGAACCAATATAGATCCCATTTTATCACCTCCATCTCCTACAAGGGGAGTGACCTGGTGAATAGGGAGGAGGACTAGACACTCCACGAGAGTCAGAGAACTCCTAGCATAACCACGGAGGTCCCCTTGACACCAGAAAGGACTGGAAGACACAGGAGTGATACTAAAAATTCAGAGGCTCCAATCAATAATTGTATATGAGTATAATCCTTTGTGCAGTCAACTATCATTTAAGCATGAAGACAAATAAAAATATTTCAGATGAGCAAATCTTCAAAAGTTCTATCTTCAATGAGTTTTTTCTCCAAAGGAATCAGAGGATATGATCTACCAGAAAGAAGGAGTAGATGAAGAAAGATAAGGCATGGTATCCAGTAAACACAGGATATAACATAGGTTTGTATACAGTAATCAGGAAAGAACTGTAAAAAACAATATTTAAAACACGTCAATACCAGGCGACATAGTGAAGAAGTTGTAACAAGTATGTTACAAGGTAGTGTGGATAGGAATAGACAGGGGTCTAGTGCTTCTCATAGGAGCTATTTTTCAATATTTTCCACTTCAACAATGCTCCTATATCATTATTTTATTTTATTACTATATTACTATTTCTTTAAAGATTTTAAAAATTTTTTTCCTTTTTATCCCCAAAACCCCCAGTACATAGTCGTATATTCTTCGTTGTGGGTCCCTCTAGTTGTGGCATGTGGGATGCTGCCTCAGCGTGGTTTGATGAGCAGTGCCATGTCTGCGCCCAGGATTCGAACCAACGAAACACTCAGCCTCCTGCAATGGAGCGCGTGAACTTAACCACTTGGCCACGGGGCCAGCCCCTATATTACTATTTTAAAATGAAAATTTTGGAAAATATACATAGTCATAAGACAGAAATGAAAAGGAAGGACAGGATAGTAAAAAAGGGGGGAAATGAGGGGCTGGCCCCGTGGCCTAGTGGTTAAGTTCGCGCACTCTGCAGCAGGCGGCCCAGTGTTTCGTTAGTTCGAATCCTGGGCGCGGACATGGCACTGCTCATCAGACCACGCTGAGGCAGCATCCCACATGCCACAACTAGAAGAATCCACAACGAAGAATACACAACTATGTACCGGGGGGCTTTGGGGAGAAAAAGGAAAAAATAAAATCTTTAAAAAAAAAAAAAAAAGGGGGGAAATGAGCAGGAGGAAAACTTTACAAAAAATATGTTATTTGCTGCAAATGGTCTGAGGTCAACTTGGAATCTACACAGCACCAAACTTAGGAGAAACTTGATATATTTTGGTGAAAGAATTAATGAATTTCTATAAGGAATTAATTAATTATCATGTTAAGTGACATGACATGAGACAGAGAATTGATGAAAGAGATGAGGTATATCACTGAGAATGAGATTCCCCCATAGATATTAAAGGCCCACAGAAATTCAGGGATGAACAAAACTCTTAAGATCTGTGAATTCTCCAAGAAGGAAGATTTTGTGAGGAAGTGATGACTGATGGATCTTGAAGGACAAATTGGATGAGCATGACAGAACAGAAAATATGGGGAGCATCTGGGGAGAGACTTGGTCATGAAGATGAGATCTACACACTAGAGGATACAGGTGCCCACATCCTGCCAGTATCTGTCTGTACTGCAGCTCTAGTCACTGTCCACTGTGTGAGGCTGTCGTGCACTACTATCCTTTCACCAGAAGGGCAAATGCTGTTAGATATTTCTCTATGACATGGTGTACCAACCATGGCTTTACAGACATTAGATGCTAAAGAATACTTTTGTGAGTGAATGTTCTGAGCATCACAGGTTGTTCGGCAGCATCCCTGGTCTCTACCCACTTGATGTCCATAGGACACCACCCACCATGTGGAGACACCGCAAACGTCTCTAGACATTGATAATGTCCACAGATGTTGGTGGGATGAGGGAGTTCATCAGGCCCAGCAGAGATTCACTGCTCTTGCAGTGGAAATACTTTATGTCAGGTTCCACACACTTCCCTTTTAATGCCACTAATGACCAGGGGTTCACAATTGTGGACGCCAAGAGTTAGCAAGAAAATGTGGGCATGCAGCGGAGGGAAAATTACTAACAAAGGGAGAAGATAATGGTGTCATTATTTAATGAACCATACAAACTGTCATATGTGTATGGGATTAAATATTTAACCACACATATTGTAGAAATGTCAAGTTGCATAACGTTCAACGTTTTGGTGAATGAGCCAAGGAAAATTACCCAGGGCTGACACCTGATCCAGGCTCTGCTTCCAATTCCAGTTCACCGACTGAAGTCATTAGGTGGATCTGGGTCACATTGGATGAAGGTATTGGTCACTCCTGGGGATTAGGGAGACTGAAGCGGCCCTACCCTGAAGGCATTGGCTCCAAAATCCTCCTCTCCTCACCTGACCCCTCTCCATTGTGAGTCCAAAGTCCTCATCCAGAAATAAAAAGAAGGTGGTGTTAGAACCATGATGACACGCTGATGTCTGGTTTTAGTGATGGGTTTGATCCTTGCCTTTATTAATGATTCAAATTGAAATGAGCTTCTCTTTCTAAATAGATAGAATAACAAAACATGTCATATAATCAGTGAAATCTTTGTAAAAATTAAAAATCTGTGCTGAAATGCAGGTACACAAAAATTAATTAAGGACCTACTGTGTCCATGTCATCACACAAAGACCAGAGGTGCATAGGCTTTGCCCTCAAGGAACATAAACAGGGAGGAGGGTGCCATGGGATAAGGTCCTGGGATGTCAGGAGAGATCTTCACATGGAAAGCCATGGGGACATGGGAAGGAAGAGATCTTTGGAGATTCAGTGGCCAGGAAAGGGGCTAAGAAATGGGCTGTCTTTGATGTGGCATTGGGAATGAATGAGGAGTTTCAATTCAGTGGTACTGAGGCCAGGACATTGGGAAAGGGGAAGAAAGACCTCAAGCAGGAACTGGGGCTTGCACAGAAATCTATCTGGGGTCCACACCCTCAGCTGTGTGAGTCAAGGTCACAAAGATCCATCTGAGCTTTAAAGTGAAGATTCATAAGGCTCAAATTCAGGAGATCAACAGTGTCTGGAACTGTTTGTCAGGCCAAAACACCTGGATCCTCATCCAGACTCTGCCTCCCACTAGCTTTCTTGTCTTGACCTGCCGTGTCTCACTGTGTGCAGCTGGGGAGAAATGGTATGCCTACCTCATGGGGAGGGAGATCACACATCTTGGTTTGCTCAGGAGAAACTTGGTTTATGTTGTTGTTCCAGCATTCTGTTCATTTAATGACCTCTTTCACCCTCCAGATTACCTTAGTTTGACCAACAAGTTTAATAATCACCCTACCAACAGGGTTGTATTTGTGAAGATTAAAAGTGGTATTCACCAGTGTCCTGCATCAAGTATGTTTTATATAATTGTTTGCCATTCATCTTTTATTCAATTTTGAAAACAAATAAGAGACCCATTGGTGCTGGATATTGAGCAGACAACTAAGTCAAAAGAAGGTACAATATGTTTGCGAAGAAGTGATATGTAAACTATATCTCCATAAAACTATTTAAAGACAGATTTAGAGAGGATTCTGGGAAGATGGTGGCATAAGAGGACCCAATTCCCCTCCTTCTATGAAATATACAACTACCTGTGGAATGAGTTCCTCAGACAGATCTTGAAACTGGACACAAATATCCCACACAACAAAGGACAGCACTGACAGGGGTGGAAGAGGCAGAAATACACCTCTGCTGAGGAAAAGAATGCATCCTCACAGTGGTGCTTCACAGCCAGAGAAATCTTAAAGGTACAATGCTTTCCTGGAGGAGCAGGGATGTCTGAGCAGGGGATGTTTCCCACACTAGATATCCTAGCATTTAAATTTAGTACAACTGAGATGAGAACTCATAATTCCTACCTTGCTGATTTTGAGCCAACAGGGAATAGCCCCAGAAAAACTATCCAAAGTCAGAGAAAGAAAAACCTGCTCTTAAAGGGTCTATGCACAGATTCACCTGTTCTGGAAACCAACATAAAACCACCAGAAAGAAATGTGCATAGTCCATTGGTAAAAGAGACTCAATTATTAATCTCAGAAAGTCAAGAGTCAGCAGCACCTATGCCCCATACCCCACGACAACCCTCATTGTGACCTAGTTCAGTCATGCTGACATTTGCCCTGTCAGATGTTATTGGATTCCTTCCTCTAGCCTGTTAGCACAGTTTTGCCAGCTCACTAGAGCAACAATTTAATTGAGTACCAATTTAACTGAGCTTGCCCCGGGGACGGCCTCACTCACCACCAAACCCATGGGAACTGTGGGGCCCTGTAGGCATGATGTGTGGGACCTCTACAGCAGAGGTGAGAGTGTCTGTGATTGAAGGTCAGGCTTGCATTGGGGGTGTGTGTAGGTTTGTGAGGGCTGGGGTATGTCAGCTGCAGCAGACTTGTGCTGCTGGCCATCTCAAACAGCCACACAGGGGATGTTCCCTGTCCTCCATCACCTGAAATGATTGTGGGCTGCCATGCCTGGGCCCAGCCCCACACATCTGTGCTCCTGAGAAAGCTGACAACAGTACTGTGCTGCAAGTGGCTACAAAGGAGGCCTGCAGCCATTGTGAGATCCTGAGCATAGCAACAAGACACACTGGAGCCTGACTCACTTAACAGGAAAGCAGCAGTAGTAGTGTGCTGTTTGATCTTGCAGCCATCTGTGCCAGGGCTTGCCCCATGAGATAAAGGGACTAAAATGACTGTAGCAGCCCCACACAGATGAGCTTTACAACAAGCAGCCCAGACTAACCAACTCATGCACCTGCCACAAGAGTACCCCACCACAACAGAAGGGCACCCATGGTCCATACAGGAGGCGCTCCTGGTGAATTTGGAACAGGTAACAAGAGGGAATCAAATTGCTGGGTCCTAAGGCATCTCTGAAATAAGGCTACATTTCCGAGATTGTGAAACATTGCTGATTTACCTAGTACATAGATATAGGCACAGAGAATTAGGCAAAATCACAGACAAAGGAATATGTTTCAAATCCTCAGAAACAGAACTAAATGAAACAAAGATAAACTACCTGATAAAGAGTACAAACTAATTGTCTTAAGGATGCTCACTGATCTTCGGAGAAGAATCGTTGAACACAGTGTTGAACTTCAACAAAGAACTGAAAAATAAACAATCAATCAGAACTGTAGAATACAATAATGTAAATGAAAAATTAACTAAAGGGAATCAACAGCAGAGTTGATGACATAGAAGAACAGATCAGTACTCTGGATGAAAGAGTGGAGGATATCACCCAAGCTAAACAACAACAACAAAAAGAGTCAAAAAGAAGAAGGAAAGTCTAAAGGACCTTTGCAACAATATCAAGCTTACTGACATCTGTATTATAGGTGTGCCAGAGGGAGAAGAGAGAGACAGAGAGGCAGAGAACCTATTTAAAGAAATAATAGCTGAAAACTTCCCTAACCTGAGGAGGGAAACAGACATCCATGTATGGGAACCACAGAGAGCACCAAACAAGATGAAGCCAAAGAGGCTGAATCAAGACACACTGTAATTAAAATGTCAGCAATTAAAGAAAAAGAGAGGATCCTAAAATCTACAAGAGAAAGGCAACAAGTTACATACAAAGGAAATCCCATAAGCCTGTCAGCTTACTTCTCATCAGAAACCTTACAGGCTAGAAGGGAGTGGCAGGTACTTTCAAAGTACTGAAAGCAAAAAAGCCCAGAGGGAAAAATACTCTGCCTGGCAAGGTTATTATTCAGAATGGAAGGAGAGATAAAGGGTTTTCCAGAGAAACAAAAACTAAAGGAGTTTATCACCTATAAACCTGGTTTACAAGAAGTGTCAAAGGGACTTATTTAAGTGGAAAGGAAAAGACCACTGTTTGGCCACATGCCCAGCTGTGAGTAGTGTGTTATATGTTGTGGAGAGACCAAAGATATTACTTGGAGATTGCAGACGAGACTTATAGTTTTGTTGGATCTTACTTACAGGGAATGCTCAGTAGTGGCTGACTGAACAGAGCTGAGCACCTGCATTCGCTACTGTGAATAGAGAGGGGATGCTTATACAGGTGGGGAAACAAAAGGCTACATGCTTAACAAGAGGGACTGTCCCTGAATGTCCAGCATCCAAGGATCAGCAACTAATCTGGAAGGGCTCTGTGTGCCCATAAGACATGGTGTTCTTTGAGAGAAACAGTTATAGTAGCAGATGGTTGGTGTTCTGCCAAGAAGGGGGCCAGATGAACACATAGTTGTTATGTGGCATGTAGGGTAGTGCTGGGGAAGCATGACCCTACAGCCTCAAACATGAATAAGAAAATTATCAAAGAGAAAAAAAACCCACTGGTAAAGCCAAATATACAGTAGAGATAGCAAGGTAAAAGAACAACCACCTAGGAAGCTAATATGAGCATCAGAAGAGAAAACTACTAAAAGTAACTATTTCCAAGATAAGAGTTTAAGGGGTACACACACACACACACACACACACAAGAAGTAAAGCATAATTATCAAAATCATAATATGGAGGGGGAGGAATGTAAAAGTGTAGGCCTTATAGTAAAAGGTCAAACTTAAGAGGTCATCAACTTAATATAGGTTGCTACATACAAAGGTTATTATTTATAAACCTCATGATAGTCACAAACCAGAAACCTATAATAAATAAACAAAAAATTAAGAGAAAGGAACCTGAACATAATACTAAAGAAAACCATCAAATCACAAGGTAAGAGATAAAGACAAGAAGAAAGGAACAGAGAAGAACTCTAAAACATCCAGAAAAAAGCAACAAAATTTCACTAAATACATACTTATCAGTAGCTATTTTAAATGTCAATCACTAAATGCTCCAATCAAATGACATAAGGTGGCTGAATGGATAAAACAAGACCCATATGTATTCTGCATATAAGAGAAACACTTCAGACCTAAAGACGCTCATAAACTGAAAGTGAAAAGTTGGAAAAAGATACTTCATGTAACTGGAAAGGCAAAAAAAAAAAAAAAAGAAAAAAAAGCTGGGAGGCAATAGTTATATCACACAAATTGGACTTTAAAACAAAAACTGAAACAAGAAACAAAGAAGGGCACTACATAGTGATAAAGGGAACAATCCAACAGGAAGACATGATACTTGTAAATATCTATGCACTCAACATAGGAACACCTAAATATATAAAGCAATTGTCAACAGACATAACAGGAGAAATTGACAGTGACAGAATAATAGTAGGGGACTTTAACATTCTACTTATGTCAATGAATAGAGCAAACAGAAGATCAGTAAGGAAACATTGTCCTTAAGTGACACATTAGACCAGAAGGACTTAGTAGATATATAGAGAACATTCCATCCAAAACTGCAGAATACACATGTTCTTTTTGAATCCCCATGAAACAGGATAGATCACCTATTAGGCCACAAGACAAGTCTCAATAAATTTAAGAAGATGTACATAATGTCAAGCATCTTTTCTGACCACAACGGTAAGAAGCCAGACATCAACTACAAGCAAAAAACTGGAAAAGACACAGATACATGGAGATTAAACAAAATGCTACTGAACAGCTAAGGGTCAATGAAGAAATCAAGGGGGAAATCAAAAAATACCTGAAGACAAATGAAAATGAAAATAAACCATGCCAAAATTTATGGGATACTGCAAAAATGATACTAGGAGGGAAGTTTAATGCAACACAGGCCTACCTCAAAAAAGAAGAAAAACCTGAAATAAACAATCTAACAGTGTACCTAAAGGAAATGGAAAAAGAAGAACATACAAAGCCCCAAATCAGCAGAAGGCTGGAAATATTAAAAATCAGAGCAGAAATAAATGGAATAGAGACTAAATGAACAATATAAAAAAAGATCAATGAAACTAGGTGCTGGTTCTTTGAAAAGACAAACAAATATGACAATCCTTTAGCTAGACTCACCAGGAAAAAAGAGGGAAGTCTCAAATTAGTAAAAGCAGAAATGCAAGAGGAGAAATTAGAATGAACACTACAGAAATATAAAGGATTATAAGAGAGTAATATGAAGAGCTACACACCAACAAACTGGATAACATAGAAGAAGTGGATAAATTCTTGGAATCATAAAACCTCCCAAAACTGAATCAAGAAGAAGGAGAGAATCTGAACGGACCTATCAGAAGCAAAGATATTGAAATAGAAATCAAAAACCTCCCAAAGCAAAAAGGCCAGGACCAGAGGGCTTCTCTGGCAAGGTCTACCAGACATTGAAAAGAGACTTAATACTTATCCTTCTGAAACTCCTCCTAAAAATGGAAAAGAAGGCTAGTTTCCTAACTCATTCTATGATGCTAACAACCCCTGATACAAAACCAGACAAATACAATACAGAAAAAGAACATTACAGTCCAATATAGCTGATGAACACAGATGCAAAGACCCTCAACAAAATATTAGCTAATCAAATACAACAACACATTAAAGGGATCATACACCATGATCCTGTGGGATTTATTCAGGGGATGCAGGGATGGTTTGATATCCAGAAATCAATCAATGTGATACACCATGTTAAAAAAATGAAGAATAGAATTCACATGATCATCTCAATAGATGCAGAGAATGTATCTAGGGGATTCAACATCCACTTATGGTACAAACTTTGAATAAAATGGGAATAGAAAGAAAGTACCTCAACATAATAAAGGCCATATATGACAAACTCACAGCCAACATCATACTCAATATAGAAAAACTGAAACCCATTCCTCTGAGAACTGGAATAAGACTAGGATGCCCACTCTTATTCAAAATATTATCGGATGATTTAGCCAGAGCAATTAGGCAAGAAAAAGAAATAAAAGGTATCCAAATTGGAAAGGAAGAACTGGAAATCCAACTATTTGTGGATGGCATGATTCTATATCTGGAAAACCCTAAAAAATTCACCAAAAAACCAGTAGAAATAATCAACAATACAGTAAATTTCAGGGTGAAAAATCAACATACCAAAATCTGTTGCATTTCTGTACATTAATAACGAACTAGTAGAAAGAGAAGTCAAGAATAGAATCCCATTTTCAATTGCAACAAAAAGAATAAAGTATCTAGGAACAAGCTTAACCAGGGTGGTGAAAGACCTAGACACTGAAAGTATAAGATATTATTGAGAGAAATTGAAGAAGACATAAAGAAATTGAAAGATATCTCATGCTCATGGATGGAACAATAAACATAGTTAAAATGTCCATATTCCCTAAGCAATCTATAGATTCAATACAATCTCAGTCAGATTCCCAATCACGTTCTTCATGGAAGTAGAGAAGAGAATCTTAAAATTTCTATGAAACAACAAAAGACCCCAAACAGACAAAATAATCCTGATAAAAAAGCTGGAGGTAACACAATCGCTGAATTCAAAATATACTATGAGCTGTAGTAATCAAAATATTATGATACTGGCACAAAAACAGACACACAGATCAATGGAACAAAATTGAGACCCTCCCCCAAATCAAACCACATGTCTATGGACAGCTAAACTTCAACAAAGGAGCCAAGAACATACAATGGAGAAAGAAAAGTCTGTTCAATAGATGGTGTTGGGAAACCTGGACATCCACATGCAAAAGAATGAAAGTATACCATCATCTTACAGCATACACAAAAATTCACTCAAAATAGATTAAATACTTGAATGTAAGACCTGAAACCACAAAACTTCTAGAAAAAAACATAGGCAGTATGCTCTTCGACATAGTCTTAGCAGCATATTTTCAAGGACTGTGACTGACTCAGCAAGGGAAACAATAGAAAAAATTAAAAAATGGGTCTAAACCAAGCCAAAAATATTCTGCACAACAAAAGAAACCCTCAAAAAAAACCCCCACAAAAAGTCAACCTAACAATTGGGAGAACATATTTGCAAGTCATATATCTGATAAGGGGTTAATATCCAAAATATATAAAGAACTCATACATATGAACAAGAAAAAAAGTAAGAACTCAATTAAAAAGTGGGCAAAAGACTGGTGGTGTAGTAGTTAAGTTCATACTCCTTGCTTCAGCAGCCTGGGGTTCCTGGATCGGATTCTGAGCACTGACGTACACACCATTCATCAAGCCATGCTGTGGTGGCATCCCACATACAAAGTAGAGGATGATTGGCATAGATGTTAGCTCTGCGACAATCTTCCTCAAGCAAAAAAAGGAAGAATGGCAATGTATGTTAGCTAAGGGAAAATCTTCCTCACCAAAACAAAAATGTGTAAAAGTTCTGAAGAGACATTTTTCCAAAGAAGATATACTGGATGGCCAACACGCATATGAAAAGATGTTCAACATGAGTAATTATTAGGGAAATGCAAATCAAAACTACAATGAGGTATCACCTCATGCCTGTCAGATTGGCTACAATTAACAAGACAAGTAATAACAAGTGTTAGAGGCTAAGTGGAGAAAACGGAACCCTCATACACTGCTGATGGGAATTTAAACTGGTGTAGCCACTAAGGAAAACAGTATGCACATTCTTCCAAAAATTGAGAATAGAATTACCATATGCTACAGCTATTTTACATATGGATATTTATCCAAAGAATGGGAAAAGATATTTGTATCCCTATGTTCATTGCAGCATTATTCACAAGAGCCAAGACTTTGAAACAGCCTAAGTGCCCATCAGTAGACGAACGAATTAAGAAGATGTGGTGTATATACAGGCAAATTAAGATGCTACTCAGCCAGAAAAAAGGTAAAATCTTACCTTTGGTGACAAGATTGATGACCCTGAGGGTATTACACTGTTAAATAAGTCAGACAGGGAATGTCAAATACTGTATGATTTCACTCATATGTAGAAGACAAAAACAACCACAGCAACAACAACAACAACAGAGAAACATAGATACAGAGATTAGATTGGTGGTTACCAGAGGGGAACTGGGAGAGAAGAGGGCAAAAGGGGCAATAGGGCACATGTGCATGGTGACAAGCAGTAATTAGTCTTTGGGTGGTGAACATGATGTAGTATACACAGAAATTGAAATATATTGATGCACATCTGAAATTTATATATGTTATAAATCAATGTCACCTCAATAAAAAGAAGAAGTAGGAAAAAGCCAACTATGCATGGATCAATACAGTGCTTTAGTTTCAAACTTAGGACTTCTATCTTATATCTTAACATTATCCTCTCTCCATTTTTCAGAGAATTTAAATTAGAAGCAGTTTTAAGTGGTCTATAATGGTCTATAAAGTTGTCATCCTCCATATAGGTCTTTGAGTTGCAAAACCATCAGTAGCAAATAACAATAATGGTAGTAAAAAGGATAGCAACATTTTTGATTGCTAAATATGGACAGACACTGTGGAAACACAATTTATTATATTTAATCTTTGTTACAGATGGAAAAGGCATAAACTCTTAGACTTCCCATTATACGGTTGAGGCAACTGACTCATAGAAAGGAAGACTTGCTCCGAGTTGCACGTTTTTAAAGCCAGAAAGTCTACCAGAAAGCATTGGTAGTCTGTGAATGGCAAAGTAACAAGTGACACTTTCAATTGGGATGTGTAGCAGTGTGACATATCAGATGGAATTGAGGTTAATGTAAGTTAAGTTCTGTCTCAGCTGCCCCTTGCACCTGAGTTTCTGATCAAATGAATTCTTCTAGTCTAGGAAGCCTCATTGTAGTTCTTTCATTTGTCCCTCTTCAATTCTCTTATTATAAGAAGATTATATATTGACAGCCCCAAACACTGGCATGTATGTGGAGCCCCAGAAAATCTCATGCAGTGGCAATGCAAAATATCACAGCCTCCTTGGTGGGCAGTTTTGAATTTTCTTACAAAACGAAACATGTCTCAACATGTGATAGAGTAATTGTGCACTGCGGTATTCACCCAAAGGAGATGACAACCTATGTCCACAAGAAAACCTGAACAAGGATGTTTATAGCAGCTTTATTCATAATTATCAAAACTTGGAAGCAATGAAGATATCCACCAGTCGTTGAATGGATAAACAGACTGTGGTACATCGGACGATGGAGTGCCGTTCAGCACTAAGAAGAAATGAGCTACCAACCGTGAAAAGACATGGATGAATCTAAATTCATATTACTAAGTGAAAAAGTCAATCCAACAAAGGCTAGACACCATAAGATTCCAGATATATGACATCCTAAAAAAGGTAAAACTATGGAGACAGTAGAAGATGAGTGATTTCCACAGGTTAAGGAAGAGAGAGGAATGAGTATGCAGAGCACAGAGGATTTTCATGGCAGTGAAACTATTCTGTATGATACCAAAGTAGTGATGTCATTAAACCCCATGGATTTGTCAAATCTCATAAAATGTACAACACCAAGAATTAACACTAATTTCAACTTTGGGATTTGGGTGACAACGATATGTCAATGTAGGTTCACCATTGGAACAAATGAACCATCTGGTGATAGTGGTGTAGGCTGTGCCTATGTGGGGGCAGGGACTCTATGGAAACTCTATACTGTCTGCTCAGTTTTTCTGTGTATTTAAAACTGCTCCAAAAAATAAATCTATTAAAGAAAAGGAGGGATACATGTTGTTCAAATATTGTCCTCAAACAAGGAAAACAATCCATACTGGAAGAAGGAAAATCAATGAATCAGTCACTACTTATACATAGTTGACCAGTGATTATGGAAATCAAAGATAATCTATTGAGAAAACTATTGCAACACATATGAATTCACCAAGTTGGCTGAATACAAGATCAACATATAAATATCAGTCACTTTCGATAAACAAACTATGACTTGTACATAACATAAGGGAAATAATGATAAACGTTCAATTGTAATGATTACAACAGCAAAAGCGTATTGAAATATACCTATTAGAAATATGCACACTTTTAAAGACAACATCATAAAACTTGGATAAAAAGGGCTCTAAATAAACGAAGGCACACACCTGGTTTTCAAGGCAATAATGAGAACATATAATGACGTCAAGGGTTCTCAAAGTATTTCAAAAATTCAAACAGCCTTTATCATAATCCTAGAAGCGTAGTTGTATGTTTGTTTTGAATTCTGAACTGCCATTTGGATCCTTCAAAACTAGCATGCATTCATTTATTGAGTAGGAAGAAGTAGACCAAATTCGGGCTCAGACTAGTGGGGTTCAGGCTCAGCTGTGGAATTTTCTATTTTGCAGACATGAGCAACTTGCTTACCTCTCAGCCTCAGTTTGCTCATGGGTTAAGTAAGTGTGATACAATAGTACATACTCGTAGGATTTGTGAAAGGATAAATACAGGAAAATGATCAGCACAGTGTCTGGCAGTAAATATCAGCTCTTACACTTATGTAAGAAAAAGGAACAAGCCAAACAAACTTAATCACATCATTCTCAAAGTAAATTATCAAACTAAGTCTAACTGTCTCTGCAAATGAGGAATTTTTGCTTATCCTAAATGCTAACAAAGTGTGCCTCAGAATTTGGCTCTGTTTCCATTGAGATTTCTCTCAGTTAAGTGGACATCACTACTTTTCACTAAGTTAATTGTTTTCTGGTCACGTCTATGTGACTGTTCTTGTGGTTTAAATATCATGAATATTGACTCCTGGAACTAAGGGTATGAGAGGGTGGTGAGTCAGGGTAGATGTTATTTATCTCAAGGTGCACAGGTTCTCTGGACTCATGTCCTGAGCAGGATGTACTGCTCCCTTGCATTCTTTTGGCTGAGGTTTAAATCCCAGGGATTCTCTAGTGCTCGAGTCTTGAATTTGATGAACACCTAGCCAATTTCCCATTCCAGATTCCCTCTTGTTCCTATTTCCAAAACACAGAAGACATCTGATTCATCCATCAGAATCTTAATACATACAGAGCATTGACTCTGAATTTAGAAATCTTTTGACTTCAAAGAAACAACTTAAGATCTCATTTTACAGTACGAAATGTTTTCTATATCAAGTTATTTCTATTTCTTTGCCTTTATAAACCCAAAGGAAGACCTAATTTATCCATGGCTGATAAATCATTAAAAATAAATTTTATGTCAACCTTGTGTGGAGCCAGTGTCACATCAGCCTCTTAGGACCATTGGATGGAAGCCTGTTGGTCGTCCTCACAGAACATTTGTGATCTATCTCTGGAAACATACCTAGAATTGCTGCACTTCTGTGTTATTTGCAAATCACTGTTGATGCAACGAAAAAGTGATACACTACAAAGTTATCTTAAAGAATGAGGGCTTTCATCCTGGAATAAAACACAATTTACTAATTCAAGATGTCTCTTGGACAGCTCAATAATAAGCCCAAATTATGAAAATATCTTGAAGTCAAGCTTTCTAGTTCATATCAGCAATTTCCTTCCTCATAGTATGAAGAAATTAATACACAAGTAATCACAAAATGTTATATCTGTATGACTATGCAACCACTAAAAATTCATGTTACTACTCTATGTCAAACATCACTCAATTAAAATTTAGTCTAACATATTAAATAAAAGTGTACTAAAAAATAAATTTAAGGACAGAAGTCAACATCATGGTGGAGTGAGAGGTTCTCTTTGACTCTACCCTCTAAATTACCATGACATAGAGATTGACAGGCCCACAGAAGACTCCCTACACAGCAAGTCAGGACACATAAGAGATACAGGCAGCCATACATCTGAAGGTGGTGGACTGGATCACTGGGAAGCAGTGAAACTAGGCAAACAGCTCCCTCCTGCATGCCTGGCAGCAGCAATTCAGGACCAGGATCCAAAAAAAGTGGCCTACATGATTGTGAGTGGAGGTGATGAGGGCCCAACACTGTGCTCTTGAGTCCTGATGGGGTGGTGGCAGTCCCACCTTGTCACAAGTGAACACCCAAGCAAGGAATGTGACCCCACTTGGACATGAATGCCAAAGTGGTGGCTGGTGGCAGCCCCACAGGTGTGAATGAACACTCCCAAGGTGGCAGTGGTGGGCCAGCATACATGCAAATGGCTGAGGGACTGTGTCAGCAATGCAGCAGCATCCCAGTTTCACTGCTGTCCATGGAGAGGCAGCAGAGACAGTGGCCCAACAGAAACAACTGTGAGCAGACAGGGTGGGAACACTCAGCTCCCACTGGCACCACCCCCAACACCAAGTCCACCAACAGCAGCATCTGCTTATAAGTTCCTGGGTCCACGGGCCCCCACTAGCAACAGTGACACTCATGAACACAGCACCACTGGCAGCAGTGCAACCAGCACTTCCAGACAACTGTGGAGCAGCAACATAGGGGATATAGAGGACAACAATATCTGAGCCTACAGAGAGGCAGTGGAAGAACATGAAACCCAGGCAACCAGAATCAAAGTAACCAAAGCCATCCTCAAATAAGAGAGAGTGATTAGGACCACAAATGCACCAACAGAGGGTCAGTTCATCAGACACCAGGAAGAACTACAGTAACATGGTAGAAAACAAGAAAAATGACAACTCTCCAGAAACTAAATCTGAAGGCACAGAAGTATACAATCTAACTGGCAGAGAATTCAAAATAGCAGTCATAAAGAAACTCAGTGAGTTACAAGAAAACTCAGAAAAACAGTTCAGTGAGCTCAGGAATAAAATTAATGAAGAGAAGGAATACTTCACCAAAGAGACTGAAGCTCTGAAAAACCAAACAGAAATTCTGGAGATGAAGAACACAATAAATGAGATTAAAAAAAAACAATGTAGAAAGCATAAAAAGTAGAGCAGACTTTATAGAGGAGAGACTTTGTGGCCTCGAATGACTTTATAGAGGAGAGAATTAGTGACTTCAAATGTAGAAATATAGAAACAATTCAGGAGGAGGTGAAAGAACTAAGACTTTTTAAAAATAAAAAATGCTTCAAGAGATATCCAACCCAATTAGGAAAAGTAATATAATGATTATAGATATCCCAGAGCAAGAAGAGAGAGAGAAAGGAGCAGAGATCTTATTCAAAGAAATAATAACTGAGAACTCCCCAAAGCTGGGGAAAGAACTGGAGATGCAAGTATATGAAGCTAATAGAACTCCTAATCACATCAAAGCCAAAAGACCTTCTCCAAGGCATATAATATTAAAACTGTCAAAAGTCAAGAACTTGGGGTGGCTCCCTGGCCTAATGTTTAATTTTGGCTTGCTTTGCTTTAGCAGCCCAGGTTCAGTTCCCAGGTGCAGACATACAGCACTCATCAGTGGCCATGGTTTGGTGGCAGCCCACATACAAAGTTGAGGAAGGTTAGTACAGGGATCATCTCAGAGTTAGTTTTCTTCAAGCGAAAAGTGGAAGATTGGCAACACATTAGCTCAGGACATATCTTCCTCAGCCAAGAAAAAAAAAAGTCCACGACAGAGGAAAAATATTAAGGGCAGGAAGACAGAAGAAAATAACCTACAAAGGAACTCCCATCAGGCTTTCAGTGGATTTATTGCAGAAATCTTACAGGCTAGGAGAGAATGGTATGATATATTCAAAAGACTGAAAGACAAAAAGTACCAGTCCAAAATACTTTATCCAGTGAAATTATCCTTCAGATATGATGGAGAAATAAAAGCTTTCCCAAACAAACGAAAGCTGAGGGAGTTCATTGCCACTAGCTCTGCCCTGCAAGAAATGTTGAAGGCGCCCTCCCATCTGAAACTTAAAGGCAAAGGTTCACAAAGCTTTGAGCAAGGAGATAAACAGACAGGCAAAATTAGAAAATTGCTAGTCTGTATCGGAAGGTTAGCAAACAATTATAACACAAAGGATAAAAGGAAAAAAGCCTCAAAAATAACTATAAGCAGTTCAATTTGGTCACAAAATCACAACACAAAACAGAATAATGTGGGACATCAAAATCATAGAATGGGAAGGGGAAAGGGATGGAACCTGCATAGGCTAATGGAGATAAAAGGATATCAAAAAAGGACTGTCGCATCTATGAGATCTTTTATATAAACTTCATGGTAACCACAAAACAAAAAGTTATAGCTGAGTCACAAATCATAAATAAAGAGAAAACCATCACAGTAAACCAACAGCTGGGAATGGCAGACAGAAATACAAGGCAAAATAGACAATGGAAATCTAGAACAACCAGAAAATGAGAGATAAAATGGCAGTATTAAGCCCTTATATATTAATCATCACTTTAAATGTAAATGGATTGAACTCATGAATCAAAAGACAGAGAAAGAGTAGATGGATTTAAAAACAAGACCCAAGAATATTCTGCCTCCAAGAAACACATCTCAGCCCTAAAGACAAAAATAGGGCCAGGATGAATGGATGGAAGATGATACTTCAAGGAAATGGCAAGAAAAAGAAAGAAGGTATAGACACACTTAGACTAAGCAGAATTCAAGATCAAAAAGATGAGAGAGAAACATGTGCACTATATAATGATAAAAGGGACATTTCACCAGGAAGACAGAACTCTTATTAATATATATGCATCCAACACAAGAGCACCAAAGTATATGAGGAAACTATTAACAGAACTGAAGGGAGATGTTGAGATCAACACAAAAATAGTAGGGGACCTTAACACCCCACTTATGTCAATGGATAGCTCACCTGGAGAGAAAGTCAACAAGGACACAGTGACCCTGAGTGAAACACTAGACAAGATGGAATTTAAATCTATCTATCTAAAACACATTTCACCCCAAATCAGGAGAATACACATTCATCTCAAGTGCACATGGAACATTCTCAAAGATAGACTGTATGTCAAGAAACAAGGAAAGCCTCAATAAACTTAAGAAGATAGAAATCATATCAAGCATCTTTTCTGAACACAATGCTATGAAACTAGAAATCAACTACAACGAAAAGCTTGGAAAATCACAAATATGTGGAGACTAAACAACGTGCTACTGAACAACCATTGGATGAATGCAGAAATCAAAGGAGAAATAAAAAAATAACTGGAGACAAATTAAAACGACATTCCAACTCTTATAGGATGCAGCAAAATCAGCACTAGGAGGGAACCTTATAGCAATACAGGCTTACCTCAACAAATAAGGAAAATCTCAAATAAGTAATCTTAAACTATACCTAAAAGAACTAGAAAAAGAAGAACAAGTAAAGACCAAAGTCAGTAGAAGCAGCGAAATAGTAGAATCAGAGCAGAAATGAATGAAATAGAGACTAAAAAACAATGAAAAGGAAAAATTTAACTGAGCTGGTTCTTTGAGAAGATAAACAAAATTGACAAACCCTTAGTCAGACTCACTAAGAAAACAAGAGAAATGACTCAAGTAAATAAAATCATAATGAAAGAGGAGAGATTACAATGGATACCACAGACATACAAAGGATTGTAAGAGAATATTATCAAAAGCAGTATGCCAACAAATCTTATTACCTATAAGACATGGAAAAATTCTTAGAATCGTACAACCACCCAAACTGAATTAAGAAAAAATAGGGAATCTGAATAGACCAATCACAAGTAAAGAGATTGAAACAGCAATCAAAAACCTCCCCAAAACAAAAGTCCAGGACGAAATGGCTTCCCTGGTGAATTCTACCAGATGTTCAAAGAAGGTTTAATATCTTTCCTTCTCAAACTATTCTGAAATATTAAAGAGGATAGGATGCTTCCTAATTCATTCTACAGGGCTAACATTACCCTGATACCAAAACCAGACAAGGAAGTAACAAAAAAGAAAATTACAGGTCAGTGTCACTGATGAATATAGATGCAAAAATGTTCAACAAAGTAGTAGTAGATTGACTATAACAATACATTAAAAGGATCGCACATCATGGTCAATTGGGATTTATTCTGAGGATTCAGTTAGGGATAAACATCTGCAAATCAATGTGATAAACCAAATTAAAAAATGAAGAAGAAAAATCACATGACCATCTTAAGAAAGCACTTGACAAGATCCAACATCCATTTATGGTAAAAAGTCTAAATAAAATGAGTATAGAAAGAAAGTACTTCAACATAATAAAGGTCATATATGCCAAACTCAAAGCCAACATCATACTTAACAGTGAAAAACTGAAAGCCATTCCTCTGAGAAAAGGAACAAGGCAAGGATGCCCACTCTCATCACCACTCTCAGTTAACATAGGACTGGAAATTTTAGCCAGAACACGTAGGCAAGAAAAAGAAAAAAAAAGATCCAAATTGGAAAAGAAGAAATAAAAATCACACTGTCTGGGGATGGCAAGATTCTATATCTAGAAAACCATAAAGAATCCACTAGAAAACTATTAGAAAAAATATCTACAGCAAAGTTGCATGTACAAAATCAACATACAAAAATCAATTGCATTTCTCTATACTAATAAGAAACTAGAGGAAAGAGATATTAACAATACAATCCTATTTACAATTGTAACAAAACGAATAAACTTAACCAAGGAAGTGAAAGTCCTGTCCACTGAAAACTCCAAGACATTATTGAAAGAAATTGAAGAAGACATAAAGAAATGGGAAAAGTTCCATGATCATGGATTGGAAGAATAAATATAGTTAAAATGTCCTTATTACATAAAGCATTCTACAGATACAGTGGAATCACAGTCAGTATCCCAATGACATTTTTCACAGAAATACAACAAAGAATCCTAAAATTTCTATAGAAAAACAAAAGACCCTGAATAGCTAAAGCAGTTGTGAGAAAAATGGGCAAAACTGGAAGTATCTCACTCCCTGACTTCAAAGGATACTATGAAGGTATAATAATCAAAAGAGCCTGTTACTGGCAGAAAAACAGAGACAGACATCAAGGAAATGGAATTGAGTCCCCAGAAATAAAACCACTTATCTCTGTGTGTCTTTGGACAGCTAATCTTTGACACAGAACTCAAGGACGTGCAATGGAAAAAGGAAATTCTCTTCAATAAGTGGTCTTGGGACAACTGGATAGTCATGTGCAAAAGAATGAAAGCAGGCTGGTATCTTACACCAAACACAAAACTAATTCATAATGGATCAACAACTTGAATGTAAGACCTGAAACCATAAAACTCCTAGAAGAAAATAAAGGCAGTACACTCTTTGACATCGGTCTTAGCAGTATCTTTTTGAATACGATGTCTACTCAGGCAGGGAAACAAAAGAAAAAAACAAACAAATGGGACTACATCAGACTAAAAGACTTCTACAAGGGTAAGGAAACTATGAACAAAACACAAAGACAACCCACCAACTGGGAGAACATATTTGCAAATCATATACTCAACAAGGGGTTGATTTCCAATATATAGTGAACACTTATAATTCGACAGAAAAAAAAATGAACAACCCGAACAAAAAATGGTCAGAGGATAAAACATACTTTTCCTTAGAAGATATACAGACAGCCAACAGGTGCAAGAAAAGATATTCAACATCACTAATTATTAGGGAAATGCAAATCAAAACTACAATGACGTATCACTTTACACCTGTCAGAATGGCTGTAACTAACAAGACAAAAAATAACAAGTTTTGGAGTAGATGTGTGGAAAAGGGACCCCTCATACACTGCTGGTGGAGATGCAAACTGGTGGAGCTGTTATGGAAAACAGTAAGGGGTTTCCTCAAAAACTTAAAAATAGAAATAGTGTATGATCCAGCTGTCCCACTACTGGGTATTTAACCAAAGAACATGAAATCAACAACTCAAGAGATCTATGCACCCCTATGTTCATTGCAGAATTATTCAAAGTAGTCACGACTTGGAAGCAACTCATGTTACCATCAAAGGACGAATGGATAAAGAAGATCTGGTGTATTTATTCAATGGAATATGAGTCAGCCAACAAAAGGACAAATTTGTGCCACTTGAAACCACAGGGGTGAACCTTGAGGGTATTATGTTAAGTGAAATAAACCAGACAGAGAAAGACAAAAACTGCATTATTTCACTCCTATGTGCAAGATAAACAAACACATGGATAGGAGAACAGATTAGGAATTACCAGAGGGGAATTGCATGGGCAAAGACGAAAGGAGTAACGGGGCATATATGTATGGTGACAGATAAAAACACGATGCAGTTTATATAGAAACAGATATATAATAATATACACCTGAAATTTATGCAATGTTATGAGCCAATATGACCTCAACAAAATAGCTTTTAAAATAATAATAATTTTGAGTGACAAATTACCATGTCGTTTTTAGCCTGTATCTTAGAGGAATGCAAAGGATCGAGTGACATTGCTATCACAAAGCTCATTCTCTATGTAACTTCTGATTCAAGTGCCAACTGTTTTCAGAGTTGACATCCATAAAAATGAATACCGTGAATAAAATTTCCTCATTTTAGCAATAAATGACAGTATCCAACCATATATAAAATCAAATAGTCCTCATTCTGGTCACTAAGAGATGGATTTATCAATACCACTTTTTTCATACACTTAAGAAGCATCCAAACTGAAATATATCTCTCTGGTCGTTGTCCAAAGATGCAAGCATCTCTGCTGGTACTCAAGTCACTGATGTACCTCATCTTACAAACTCCTCGAAGCCATTTCATTTCTTCTTCCCTTGCCAGTGTGCATCGTGAGCCTATGAGATTTATGCCCTGAGGTTCCTCAGGGGACCATGTGAACTGATGGAACCAGTCCTTGCTACTTCCAAAGACCACCTATCAGCAACCCTCCATGCCTAATGCATGCTCAGAGTGTTTGCTACAAGCTTTTAGCTGCAGAGCGAGGCCCATGACATGGCAAGGCCATTGGGAATCAGAGATTCTTTCCTTCACCTTCTTGCCACAAAGTGGTGGTTCTGTGATGTCTAAATCTCTTTTCTGTGTCATAATCTAGGAAGAAGAAGGTAGAAAAATACCAGAAATGCTTTGTTTGCTCCTTAGTTTTCCATAGGAGTTTCTCATTGTTACATTGCCCTATTGTTACTGTTCATAATGCTGGGCATCCAGTCCAGTTATCAGTTGAGATACAACCTAGAGTGTCAGGATCCTTCAACCATGTATATGTTGACTTCATACACCACCTCCCATCAATGGGGTTCTCCCATGACCAGCTATATCATGCACACTCTCTTTAACGGCCTGAGGCCTTCTCTCCCAAGAAGGCAGAAACTCTGTTAATTGCAGTATGTTTTGCTTTACTAATATAATTTTTATCTTTGTATTTGAAATCAACTTTGACTTATGGAAACATTGTCATAATATGTATAGTAGAAGAAGAACTGTGTACTTTCACCCAAACGCACTTGTGGATGTGTTACTGGATTTACTTTACATTTTTTTTGAGAATTCTACATACAAAGACTCAGGCCAAGGATTTCAATGTATTGACCAAATTATCCAACAGGAATCCAAAGGCTTAAATATCAAATTATGT
Source organism: Equus asinus (assembly GCF_041296235.1). Taxonomy (NCBI): domain Eukaryota; kingdom Metazoa; phylum Chordata; class Mammalia; order Perissodactyla; family Equidae; genus Equus; species Equus asinus. The sequence continues at coordinate 40,381,473 of NC_091806.1, read as the reverse complement.
TCATGGACCCCACTTTTCCACCCTCCAATGATCTGAAAGGTCATTCATGAAGCCAATGATAATGTAGGGCATAAATAAACTACAGTGAATAGGTCCTTTGTGGCCTCAAACCCTCCCATGTCAGATGAACATGCAGGCTACATTCAAATGAAATGAGGAGTGCTGCACTTATGAGACTGTCATGTGCTCATGAGATCCCCAGACAGTGTTCCAGAGCGTTCCTACACCACATAGAAAGCACTCAAATGTCAAGGATTCTCTTTTCCTCCTAAGTTCCTTTCAGCATGAGTCATGGCTGGGAGACCAAAGAGAGACTGCACTCCAAAATATCTGTTATCCATTGGAAACTGATCATACATGAAGCAATTCCAGAGGGAGACCCGCCTTTCAGCAAGGAAGGCTACATACTAACAACTCTTCTGACCATCCCCACAGTCTCTCAGGTATCCTGGAGCATCCCGGGGGCACATGAATCAAATTGTAAGTTGATCCCACATGTGAATGAGACTCTTGAGGACAGCAAACCATAACCCCGCCAAAGATACCTCTCAAATAGAAAGAGTTTTGAGTTCTCTGCAAACAGGTGCCACTTATGATGTTGAAAATAAGCAGATACTTTCCATATTTATTCTAGAGAAGAAAGGGGTTATGCTTTGACATCTACGACAGGTTGAATGTAGTTTTTAAATGAATGCTGGAAGAAATGCATGGAGGAGGATGTGAAATAAACTCAGGACTTGTGAGGAGGGCCAGGAGACTGCTGAGCTAATACTAGCTGTAGGATTCTCAAGAATATTTACTTCGCTTAATTCTGTACTTTGCTCACTGGAAAGCCTTTCCTTCTGCAACAGTCTATTGTAGTGAAGAGGACAACAAAAGCCTTTATTCCTTGTGGTTGTTGGCCCTGATTAATATCCATCTAATATTTGTGTACAAGAAGCCTTAGCATCTTCCCTGAAGTGTCTCTCATTGTAGATCTGCCATTCTTTGGAGTCAGGCATAAGGAATGAGACCTGACAGGAATTTTTCTTATCCCAGCTTTTCGTTTTACTCAGTTATTGACCAATGAAATTGTGCGTTGGTTGGTTGATATATTTATTGTGCTAATTCAGTCTTGTTTATCATTGTGGGCAACAAACTGACCAGCTATTACCTCTTCTATAGGTCAGAAAAATGGCCTTCAACTGTCTAAAAAAAAGAACAAGACTGCAGATGAAATTACTGTGCCAATTAGGGCCTATGTTTTCTTAGTTGCAGAGTTTCTTTGTCCTACTCATCCCTCAATTGCTGGAACTGAAAGCCTGTGGGTTATATATCCTAGAAACTCTCGCCAGTTGCCTTCTTGTTGGGTTCTCTAATGGAAGGCACTGGTGGGAGATTGAAGGTGGGAAGAGTGCAGAAGTCATGTTTTCTCAGCTTTGACATCACCTGTTGCAGTGGTTGTGGCAACAATGTGTCTAGTGGACCAGCGGCACAGCAATGGCAGTGTGCACAGTGGTTACTATCATGTATGGGCTCCTGGATTCTTGTTTAGGCAGCTTGGTTCCAACAACAGCAGCCTCACCTTCACCTGCAGTCATGGAGTCTGAGCAACACTGTTTTTTTAATACCAATTCTAGCAATGGAGTGTCTTTCTGCGATTATTGATGATTGGGCATTCTTCACATTCTCTTTTCTGTTTCTCCAATCCTCCTTCATACATCATTTTTTAAAAAAAATTGTGGTAATATTCGTTTATGACATTATAAAAATTTCAGTTGTACATCATTATATTTTTATTCCTGTGTAGATTACACCATGTTCACCACCCCAAGATTAATTACAATCTATCACCAAACACTTGTGCCTAATTATACTTTTCACCCTCCTCCCTACCCCCTTCCCCTCTGGTGACCACCAATTCATTCTCTGTCTCTACATGATTGTTTGTTGCTGTTTTTATCTTTAACTTATGAGTGAGATCAGGTGGTATTTGACTTTCTCCCTTTTACTTATTGTGCTTAGCGTCACCCTGAAGGTCCATCCATGTTGTCACAAATGGAGGGATTTCATCATTTCTTATGGCTGAGTAGTATTCCATTGTGCATATATACCATATCTTCTTTATCCATTCATCCCTTGATGGGCAACTAGGTTGCTTCCAAGTCTTGGCTATTGTGAATCATGCTGCGATGAATGTAGGTGTATGTATCTTTATGCATTCGCGTTTTCATGTTCTTGGATAAATATCCAGCAGTGAAATACCTGGAACATATGGTAGTCCTATTCTTAATTTTTTGGGAATCTCCATACTGTTTTCCAAAGTGGCTGCACCAGTTTGCACTCCCACCAGCAGTGTATGATGTTTCCCTTCTCTCCACATCCTTTCCAACACTTGTTTCTTGTCTTGTCAATGGTAGCCATTCCGATGGGAGTTAGGTGATATTTTCATTGTAGTTTTGATTTGCATTTCTCTGATAGTTAACATGATGTTGAATATCCTTTCATGTGCCTGTTGTCCATATGTATATCTTCTTTGGAGAAATATCTGTTCAGGTATTTTGCCTATTTTTTAATTGGGTTGTCAGTTTCTTGTTGTTGAGATGTAGGCGTTCTTTGTATATTTTGGATATTAAACCCTTATCAGATATATAGTTTGCAAATATCTTATCCCAATTGTTAGATTGTCTTTTCATTTTGTTGACAGTTTCCTTTGCTGTGAGAAAATTTTTAGTTTGATGTAGTCTCATGCCTTTATTTTTTTTTACTGTTTCCCTTGCCTGGTCAGATATGATGCTTGAAAATATGGTGCTAAGACCAATGTCAAAGAGCATACTGCCTATGTTTTCTTCTAGAATTTTTATGGTTTCAGGTCTTAGATTCAAGTCTTTATTCCTTTTTGAGTTAATTTTTATGTATGGTGTAAAATAATGGTCTAGTTTCATTCTTTGGCATGAGGCTATCCAGTTTTCCCAACAACATTTATTAAAGAGACTTTCCTTTCTCCATTGTATGTTCTTGGCTCACTTGTTGACCATCAGCTGTCCATAGACATGTGGGCTTATTTCTGGACTTTCAGTTCTCTTCCAGTGATCCGTGTGTCTGTTTTTGTGCCAATTCTGTGCCGTTTTGGTTCCTATAGCTTTGTAGTATATTTTGAAATCAGGTAGTGTTATGCCTCCAGCTTTGTTCTTTTTTCTCAGTGTTCCTTTGACTATTCTGATATTTTGTTCTTCTAATAAATGTTAGGATTCTTTGTTCTATTTCTGTGAAAACTGTTGCTGGAACTATTATAGGGATTGATTTAATCTGTAGATTGCTTTAGGAAGTACAGACCTTTTAACTATATTAGTTCTTCAAATCAAAGATGACGGAATATCTTTCCATTTCTTTGTGTCTTTTTCAATTTCTTTCAACAATGTTTTATAGTTTTCAGTGTACAGATGTTTCACCTCTTTTGTTAAGTTTAATCTTAGGTATTTTATTCTTTTTATTGCAAATGTATATGAGTTGTATTGTTAATTTCTGTTTCTGCTACTTCATTGTTAGTGTATAAAAACACAATTGATTTTTGTATGTTGATTTTGTATCCTTCAAGTTGACCATGTTCCTGTATTATTTCTAAAAATTTTCTGGTGGATTCTTTAAAGTTTTCTATATGTAAAACCGTGTCGTCTGAGAATAGTGACAGTTTCACTTCTCCCTTTCCAATACGGATCCATTTTATTTCTTTTTCTTGCCTAAGTGCTCTTGCTAGGACTTCCAATAATATGTTACCTAAGAGTGGTGAAAGTGGGCATCCTTGACTGTTTCCTGTTCTTAGATGGATAGCTTTCAGTTTTTCTCCATTGAGAATGATTCAGCTGTGGGTTTGTCATATATGGCCTTTATTATTTTGAGGTGCTTTCCTTCTATACCCATTTTATTCAGAGTTTTTAATCATAAATGGATGCTGTATCTTGTCAAATGCTTTGTCTTCATAGATTGAGATGATCATGAGATTTTTACTCTACATTTGTTAGTGTGGTGTATGACACTGATTGATTTGCAGATGTTGAAGCATCCCAGCATCCCCGGACTAAATCCAACTTGATCTTGTTGTGTGATCTTTTAAAAGTATTGTTGTATTCAATTTGCTAGTATTTTGTTGAGGATTTTTGCATCCCTGCTCATCAGTGATATTGGCCTGTAAAATTCTTTTTTGTGTTGTCCTTGTCTGCTTTTGGTATCAGCATAATATTGGCTTCATAGAATGAGTTAGGAAGCTTCCACTTCTCTTCAATTGTTTGGAAGAGTTTGAGAAGGATAGGTATAAAGTCTTCTTTGAATGTTTGGTAGAATTCACCAGGGAAGCCGTCTGGTCCTGGTCTCTTATTTTTTGGGAGGTTTTTGATTACTGTTTTGATCTCCTTACTGGTGATTTATCTACTCAAATTCTCTGTTTCTTCTTGATTCAGTATTGGAAGTTTCTATAATTCTAAGAATTTGTCCATTTCTTCTAGATTATCCAATTTGTTGGCATATAGCTTTTCATAGTATTCTCTCATAAGTTTTTGTATTTCTGCAGTGTCTGTTGTAATTTCTCCTTTTTGATTTCTGATTTTATTTATTTGAGCTTTCTCTCTTTTTTTCTTGCTGAGTCTAGCTAAACTTTTGTCAATTTTGTTTATCTCTTCAAAGAACCAACTTGTGATTCATTGATGTTTTTCTATTTTTTCTTTGTTGTTAGAAAGATTCTCCCTGAACTAACATCTATCGCCAATCCTCCTCTTATTTTTTCTTGAGAAAGATTAGCCCCAAGCTAAAATCTGTTCCAATCTTCCTCTACTTTGTATGTGTAATGCCATTACATCATGGTTGATTCATGGAGTAGGTCCACTCCTGGGATCTGAACCTGCAAACCCCAAGCTGCTCAAATGGAGCAGGTGGAACTTTAAGTACTCTGCCATGGGGCCTGCCCCTGTATCTTTTTTAAATCTCTATTCCATTTATTTATGCTTTGACTTTCATTATTTCCTTCCTTATTTTGATTTTGGGCTTTATCCTTCTAGTTTCAGTTCCTTTAGGTGCACTGTTAGATTGTTTATTGACATAGGCCTTGAGTGCTATAAATTTCCCTCTTAGAACTGCTTTTGCTGTATCCCCTAAATTTTGGCAGGTCATATTTTCATTTTCATTTGTCTCCAGGTAGTTTTTTATTTCTCCTTTAATTTCCTTATTGACCCAATCGTTGTTCAGTAGTATTTTGTTTAATCTTCACATATTTGTGGCTTGTCTAATTTTCTTCCTGTAGTTGATTTCTAGTTCCATATCTTTGTGGTCAGGAAAGATGGTTGGTATTATTTCAACCTTCTTAAATTTATTGAGACTTGTTTTGTGACCTAATATGTGATCAATCCTAGAGAAGGTTCCATATGCACTTGAAAAGAATGTGTATTCTGCGGATTTTGGATGGACTGTTCTGAATATTTCTACTATGTCCATCTGGTCTAATGTGTTGTTTAAGGCCAATGTTTCCTTATTGGTCTTCTGTTTGGATGATCTATCCATTGGTGTAAGAGGAGGTTAAAGTGCCTTGCTATTATGATGTTACTGTCTATTTCTCTGTTTATGTCTGTTAATAATTGCTTTATATATTTAGGTGTTCTTATGTTGGATGCATAGATATTTACAAGTCTTTGAACTTCTTGTTGGATTATGCCCTTTATCATTTTGTAGTGCCCTTCTGTGTCTCTTGTTACAGTTTTTGTAGTAAAGTCTATTTTGTCTTATATAACTATTACTACTCCAGCTTTCTTTTCTTTGCCATTTGCATGGAGTATCTTTTTCCATCCCTTCACTTTCAGCTTGTGAGTGTCTTTAGGTCTAAAGTGTGTCTCTTGTATACAACATATATATGTGCCTTGTTTTTTTACCTAATCAACCACTCTGTGCCTTTTTATTGGAGAATTTAGTCCATTGACATTTAAAGTAGTTATTGATAAGTATGTACTTACTGCCATTTTTTAAAACATTTTTTCTTGGTGTTTTCATAGTTCTTCTCTGTTCCTTTCTTCTTCTCTTGCTTTCTTCCATTGTGGTTTGATGGCTTTCTTTAGTATTATGTTTGAGTTCCTTTTTATTATTTTTTGTGTATTTATTATAGATTTCTGGTTTTTGATTACCGTGAGGTTCATATAAAATAACGTACATAAATAGCAATCTATATTGAGTTGATAGTCTCTTTAGTTTGACCTCTTGCTAAAAGTTCTACTCTCTTAGTCACTTCCTCCCACATTTTATGTTTTTTGATATCATATCTAACCTCCTTTTCTGTGTGTGTGTGTGTGTGTGTATCAGTTAAACTAATCATGGAAATAGGAAATTTTATTACTTTTGTGTTTTGACCTTCATATTATCTTCATGTGTGGTTGATCTGCTACGTTTACTGTATTTATGCCTTTACCAGTCATTTTATTGTCTTTTTGTGGGATAATTTTCTTATTCTTGTTTGTGGTCTTCTCTTTCCTACTTAACTAAATCCTTCTTAGCCTTTCTTGTAAAATTGGTTTCTTGGTGATAAACTCCTTTAATTTTTGCTTGTCTGGGAAACTCTTTATCTCTCCTTCCGTTCTGAATGATAAACTTGCCAGGTAGAGTATTCTTGGCTGTAGGATTTTTCCTTTCAGCACTTTAATATGTCATGCCACTTCTTTCTAGCCTGTAATGTTTCTGCTGAGAAGTTAACTGATAGCCTTATGGGGTTTCATTTGTATGTAACTTGTTGTCTTTATCTTGTGGCTTTTAGGATTCATGTTTAATTCTCGAAATTTTAATTATAATATGTTGTGGTGTGGCCCCTTTGGGTTAATCTCATTTGGTGCTCTCTGTGCTTCCTGTACCTGGATGTCTTCCTTCCTTAGGTTATGAAAGTTTTCAGCTACTGTTTCTTCAAATAGATTCTCTGCCCCGTTGCCTCTCTCTTCTCCTTCTGGGACATTTATTGTATGAATGTTAGTGTGCTTGATGTTGTCCCTGAGGTCCCTTAGACTGTTATCATTCTTTTTACTTTTTTAAAATTTTAACTGTTCAGCTTCAGTGATTTCTTCAAGTCTTTTGTCCATATTGCTGATCTGTTCTTCTGTATAATCTACTCTGTTATTGAGTCCTTCTAGTCAATTTTCATTTCCAGTGGTGTATTTGTCATTTCTGATTGGTTGTCTATTATAGTTTCAAATATTGTTTTGAAGTTCTCACTGAGTTCATCCATTCTTCTCCCAAATGAGTCAGCTTCCTTATGACTTTTTGTTTGAACTCTGTGTCAGGCAGATTGTTTATTTCTGTTTCAATTCGTTCTTTTTCAGGTTTTGTCCTGATCCCTAACTTGGAACATATTCCTTTTTCTCCTCATTTTACCTTTTTCTCTGTGCTTATATCTATGTATTAGGTGGGTCAGCTATATCTCTTGATCTTGGAGGGGTGACATTATGTAAGAGATGCCTATGAGGCCCATCAATATGCTTCCTTCTCCTCTCCAGTTCCAACTGTTCATTGAGTGACTGCTGTGCAGGCTACATGTGTCCTTCTTTTGTGGCAGAGCTGCTCTTGCACAGAGCAAAAGTGTCTTTTGTCTCACACAGACAAAAGTGTTTGTCTCTAGCACACATTTGGCATTCAGCTTTTTTAAAGGTTTTTTTTTTCTGTAGGTTTCGTATTTTCTTTTCTCCATCAAGAAGTCTTCAACACTCTAGTTTTTTCCTTATTTATGTTTTGTGTCTCTCTTCTGTTTTTTAGTTTAGTGGACAGCCTGAAGTTTGTATTCAGAATCTTGTGCATAACATAGTCCATTTTCTGGTGGCCTCTTACTTCCTTAGCCTAAACTGATTCAGTCCCTTTCCTCCTACCCCGCTAAATTATTATCTTCATCTCTTATTCCAACTTATGTTGTGAGTTTGTGGTTAGAGTGATAAGATTGTCTTGGCTTTGGTGATTTCCTTCCCTTTATCCTAATGTTATAGTTGAATATTTGCTATCCTATTCTGATTCTATCTATTCGTCTCCCTACTCTGTGGTTTGTGAACCCTTTCTCCCTTTTTTTCTTTTTTCAGGGATGAGGGTCTTCTTGAGGATTTCTCGTGGGGGGCGTGGTTCTTGTGGCTATGAAGTCCCTTTGCTTTTGTTTGTCTGTAAAAGATTTAATTTCTCCCTCATATCTGAAGGGTATTTTTGCTGGATAGAGTATTCTTGGCTGAAGAGTTTTATCCTTTAAAGTTTTGAATATGTCGTTCCAATCTCTCCTAGCTTGTAAGGCTTCTGTAGAGAAATCCATTGAAAGTCGGATAGGCGTTCCTTTGTAGGCTATTTTCTTATGCCTTACTGCCCTGAGTATTCTTTCATTGTCATTCATTTTAGCCATTTTTACTACTATATGCCTTGTAGTAGGTCTTTTCACATTGACAAATCTAGGAGATCTGAAAGCTTCCTCCACAAACATTTCTCTCTCAATCCCTAGATTTGGGAAGTTCTCTGCTATTATTTCATTGAGTGCACTTTCTGCTCCATTTTCCTTTTCCACACCCTCATGAATACCAATTATTCTTAGGTTGCATTTTCTCATTGTGTCAGCTATTTCTTGGAGATTTTCTTCAGTTTTTTAAATTCTTAGTTCTCTTTCTTCCTCTGTCTGGAGCCATTCAGCCTGTCTATCTTCGATTATGCTAATTTGCTCCTCTATGGTGTCTACATGGGCATTCAGGGAATCCGTATTTTGTCTTATCTGATGCATGATATTTTCATCTCTAGTATTTCTGATTGATTCTTCTTTATAGTTTCTATCTCTTTTGTGAAGTAACTCCAGAACTCGTTGACTTGTTTCTCTATATTTCCCTTTACCTCAGTGAGTTTTTTGATGATAGCTATTCCAGATTCATTGTCACTTAGTTTGCTTATTTCCAAGTCCTCAGGACATAATTCTGTGTTTTAATTGTTTTCCTTCTGGTCTGGAGCTTTCATAAATTGTTGGATGGTAGAGGAATGGTTTTTATGCATACTACTACTATTTGGTTGCAGTTACAGCCTGTCGCCACTAGATGGGGGTCGAGAACAGCACATTCTGAGCCCTCCACCTTCAGGTGGCACACAGCGTGGGTTGGGGGAGGAGGGGCACTTTCTCTCACCCTCAGACCTGGATTCCGATCAGCTCTCCTTCTCTGGTTTCCTGGGGGCTTGGCTTGATGGGGTCCCCCCACGAGAAAGCTTTCCCCCATTAGAGGGTTACCACTGCATGGGTCTGTGGGAGTCCTGGAGGATCCTCCAGATGTCTGGCTCCTCCCCCACTCCTTCCCTAATGGAGCCTCCCACAGCAGCGATCCCAGTCTCTAAGGGAGGGAGCGAAGTTCTCTCTTGCCCTGTTCCAGCTCCTCTGAGGAGGGCTCCAGCCTCTCTGCCCTCCGTCGTTTGGCTGCTGTGGGTCTCTGACGATTTCTGTGCTATTGGAATTTTTTTGTTGGAATGCCATTGGTCTTTTTGGTTGTAATTTGGAGGGGAGAGAGTCCGGGTGAGCTCACTCTGCCATGACGCTGATGTCAACTCTTCAACACTCTAATCAAAAGTTGTCACTTTCTCTTTTCCACCACACTGTTGAGTACACTGCTTTGTTCTTTTCTAGTTGTTTAAAACCATTGTTTATACACTGTGAGATTTAAAAGGAAGATGGACAGAGATTAAACTCATGCTCAGTCTGTGTTCTTGATCCAACCTCAGGTCAGGTGTTCTATTTATTGATTTCCTTTGTGGTCAGGTGCTTTGACTGACAGATAACTGTGATATCACGGGCTTGTGGTGGTGAAGATCCATTTGTTCACGTTTCAAATAAGTGTAACTCCCTCTAAATCTCTTTTTGACATTTGGTTTTGTACTTTGAAACCTGAAGCTGCCTAGATTTGCATATATTAATGTGAAGGAGATAATACAGAGAGGACAGTTGTAGCAACAGCAGAGAAAAATGTTCTAGTATTGTTTAAGGGAAAAACTAGTCCTGCTTTCTAGATACAGTTTAGAATTTGTCAATCTCTAGGACAGCACCAACTGGTGGACTGATGCTTACCAAAGATCCGTGGGGAGAGACAGGGAACCCAATCAGTAAAGTAAAGAATTTGAGGTGTGGACATAATTTTCCAGCTCTGGGCTCTATTGACTATGTCAGCCTGGGAGAATCAATTCATCCTTTTAAGTCTCAGTAAATGTAGACCCTCTTCCTACCTGAAAGTCATACAGATTAAATGATAGTGTGTGTGTTAAACACTCAGCACTGTGCTTTATTTAGATTCTATCTTTAACATGAACCATCAGAGAGTCCCGTTCCTCTGAAAAGCAATTTTGAGTCATCTTCACTTCATCTCTAAGGTCCTCAAATGTTACTAACTTTTCTTCCTACAAACCACCAAAATAACCACATACCCCCCTTATTCCTCCTCCCACTATGGACACTGGTATTCTTGGTTCCACTCATCTTCTGTCTCAAAGTTTCAGTTGTCTGTGATTTCTTATCTCTTGCTCTGTGGCTATGAAATATGAGGAGATAGCCATTTTATCCATCTGCCATGATAATTCAGAGTCCTCTTTTGGCTAGAAGAAAAAAGCTTGTGAGCTGGTTTGAACTCATAGAAGCCACAGTGAAACTTACTTTTTAGTTATTTTGAACCTTGCATCCAAGAATGGCATATAAGACTCCTCCATCAGGCCAATGGTATACAACAGGTGTCCAGGGAGAATCCAGATTCTACATGAAATGGTGCCACCTGGAGGTTCAAATTTATGTTCAGTTTAAGAAAAACTCATTTCATTACTGTGCTAGACTCATTATTGAATGATTTAAAATTCATGCACTCCAGGATCTCCCAATCTGTGGTGAAATCAGACCCATAAATATGTTCCTTGATCACTATTGTATTGAATACAATTGAATACTAAAAGGACTTGGATTTAGACTTTCTCAATGGCTTGGCTAGAGATGTGCCTAAGGAATAATAGAAGCACAGAAAATGGCTACCTAAACCAGGGGGCATTTTGGGGAGGCTATGTGAGTGGGGTGGAGTGGGTGAATGGGAGTCAACAAATCTCAGCTGTGATGTAAATGCTCCATGGACCCTAAGTGCCAGAGAGGGCCAAAGTCCTAGCAGATATCTCTGAATTTATATAGATTCTCAGAGAGGATCTATCTTGGGGATTCAGACAGTATTACTGCAGGGCAGGAGAGAAAGTGTGTCAGATGGTGCTATACATACATTGCAGACTAGCAATCCTGAGAGATTGGTATGTGGTCAGTAAGAAGTCATTAGAATTCTTAGAGGTCTATCATGCATCACTTGATCATGAGGGGTAAAGGACATTGTTGTGAATTAGTGATCAGTAATTTGTAATTATCAGTTGTCATAGATTTAGCAGGGAAGAATAAAGAATCTACTATCCCTACCTGTACTGAAAAAAAATCAATTTGTACTGTATTTCTTAAAGTCCTGTTGTCTCCCTCTCACCATCTTTGACATTTGCACAATCACTTGCTCCCACATACGAACATTCACTTGAATGTTCTAGCTTGGACAAAGGACAGGACAAGTAGTAACAATGTCATGAAGACCAGAGTTCTTTCCCAAGATTAGGGACTATGGATAGTCCTGAAGACTGCAATGGCTCAAGAAGTGGAGGGTCTTCACTCCTGATTAAGACTGACTTTCTTCCCGGGGTTAGAGTGTAAAGGACAGAAGCAGAGAAAATATGAAGAAAAATAAAAGAATACGTCAATTCTTACCATCCATTTTGGGACAACTTCATACTCTTTAAAACAAATGAAGAGAAGACAGTATAAAAATAAATAAGGACATAAAAACAATGGAGAAAGGCTTTTCTAATTACTAGAAGATATGGTAGTTCAACCAATGTTAGAGATGATACTGGATATGGTAAGGAGAAAACTAATGGGTTCTGAGTCTGGGACCAGAAAGGACATATCCACTGGTCCATGACCCTAGGAATTGAAATATCACTCCAAGGTCATGGGCTCTAATAATGACCTACTTTTGCATGCAACAAATTAACTAAAATCATGCTTTGATGACAACAGATGTTCATCACATATTTGTTTAAAAAAATAATATCATTGAAGATCATTCTAGTCTTTCAACTGGAATCTAGATTCTACTTTCTGAACTGATTTTGAGTTTCTAAGTTAGTTTCCCTACAAAGAAGAGAAGATGCTATCTCAGGATATAAATAGTTGACCTCATTGGCTCTCTCATTTTTCTCGGTCAGTCAAGGTTAGAATACCAGTTAAAAATGACCTATTTTGGGGATCTCAATTATTATGACTCAATACAAGCAGTCACTCCATGGTGATGAGGAAGTTAAGCTAAGGATAAAATCAGTAGGCAGATTTGCACAGAATTCAGTAAATACAATGGCATGCACAAATTCCTAATTACATTACTATTGGGCTAGCTAATGGAAGGCAGCATCTGTCTTTTCTTGGGGATGCACTCCAAAGAAGGAGTCTGAATGACAACAAAGCAAGATCCTAGGAGCTCACTAAGTGCCACAAAATGTGACATGGCAATTGTGAACCCAGGCTGCAGAATACTATTACCCTCCTGGTCTACCGACCTTCATGCGGCCTTGGCATAAAAGGAGAATGGAATTGATCAGCTGCATTAATGTACCCACAGTCACATACTCCTTCCTTAGAATTTAATACCAACCTCTTGTGGAACTGGAAAAACTGTAAGATGTTTTTAATTCCATTGAACAGTGGGGGAAAATGGAAATAGGAGAGAATATAGAAATAAGTACAACAGGAGGGACCCCAAATGAGTCAATAATGAAGGCAGATCCTAAACTGTGGAGTAGTGTTGACTCAACCCTAGTACCTGGAGTCAAAGATCATAAAAAATTTAAAGAAAGTAAAACAAAAATGATTTCTATGCATGAAAATATCAGGAGCATGTATAAAATTTCAGACTGGTAGAAGAAAAATGGATTTAAGAAACATTCCAGTCAATGTAAAAGAAGAGACAGGGAGGTAAAATTGTAGAAAAAGGATTGCAGAAGCACTGGGGACCAGTTAATTATAGGTGAATAAACTGGAGAAACATTTTGCTGAAGACAACTAGAAAAGCTGGAGATCATACACGCTGTGGCTGTCAAGACCATGAAGACTCACAATTAGAATCTACAACTATGTACTGGGGGGCTTTAGGGAGAAGAAAAAAAAGAAGATTGGCAACAGTTCTTACCTCAGGTGCCAATCTTTTAAAAAAAAGAGCATGAAGAATTACTAGGCCTATATCTAGGCAGGGTATAGGCAGTGGGAAGAGATTTGCACTTTTGGGACTGGTTTTTCTCTGAGAGCATTTGTCAATCCTGCAGGAGAAACTGACAGGCCATCATATTCAAGGTTGGGTAAAGAATGGAGTCCAAGGTCTACATAGATTGTTGTTGATTATTAATCACCTTACTTTTTCAGTAGAAAAAAACCTCAGGGACAGAAACAAAACAAAGGAAGACAGGCCCTTGTAAGGAATGAGGTTCAGTGCAAATGGGATTGAAGTGATCAGAGAGCTTAGTGCCTCCAGGCGTGGTGATGTGTCCACAGTTGGCTGCAAGAAATCAATGTCAGTACAAGATAGAGGAAGATTATATCATCCTAGGATGATATTTCAAGAGGATAAGGATGTACCTCCCTGATCCTGATCCTCTCAATCAAACCAGAGAGCATAAGAGCATCTCAGAAAGAGACAAAGTAGAGAAGGGTTTATAAAAAAAATCTGCAAACACATCTTTTGTCTAATACACTCCATCACAGAGAAATCCACAAAGGACCCATAAAGTTCTCATGATATTTTATACTTTCCCTTTAGATTTCTTCTTTGACCCATTGGTTGTTGGAGAGTTTGTTCTTTGATTTCCACATGTTTATGAGTATTGCAGTTTTCCTCTTGAATGGGAAAACCACTCCTGGGTTCCTCCTCTCCTCACACATCCAGTACTTCTGACACCAGATGTGTGGGGGTTTTTCCACATCAGTCAGTTCTCTCACATGAACTGAGTGTCCTAAAATTTAACTCAATTTTGACACTATCTTCCTGGATATTGATTTCACAGGAATTGATTCCTCATCAGATTTCACGTGTTATGGGCTCAGTTCCATGACTCCCCCCCCCCACCTTCTGATGTCAATCACAAGTCCAGGTTTTTCCTGTGCTTCAAACTAACCAGCTGTAAATAAGAGGTTCCCACATCCTGCTCCTAAGGATTGATTAATTTGCTAGAATGGCTCATAGAACTCAAGAGAACATTTTACTTACTAGATTTCCCATTTTTTAAATAAAAGGATATAACTTAGGAACAGCCAGATGCAAGATATGCATAGCAGATGAGGCCTGGTATTTGGGAAGAGGCGCAGTGCTTCTGGGCCCTCTCCCATTGTGCCAATCTCCCAGCTTCTCCACATGTTTACCAACCCAAAATCTCCCCCAATCCCACACTACTGGGATTTTTGGAGGCTTCTTCACAAAAGTATGATTGATCATCAACTCAATGTCCAGCCCCTTCCACAAGGATTGAGGTGGGGCTGAAATTTCCAAGCTTCTAAGCACTGCTTGATCTTCTGGTAAGCAGCCACCATCCTGAAGTTATCCAGGAGCCCACCAAGAGTTGACTCTTGTGAGGCTTTGGTATCAGGGTGATGTTGGCTTTGTAGAATATGTTAGCAGGTGTTCCATCTTCCCTAATTTTTTGGAATAGTTTGAGAAGGATAGGTATTAAATCCTCTTTGAATGTTTGGTAGAATTCTCCAGGGAAGCCATCTATTCCTGGACTTTTATTTTTTGGGAGGTTTTTGATTACTGTTTCTGTTTTTTACTTGTGATTTTCTATTCAGATTCTGTATTTCTTCTTGTTTCAGCTTTGGGAGGTTGTAAGAGTCTAGGAATTTATCAATTTCTTCTAGATTGATCAATTTGTTGGCATATAGTTTTTCATAGTATTCTCTTATAATCTTGTATTTCTGTGGTATCCATTGTAATTCTCCTCCTTCACTTTTCATTTTATTTGTTTGTTCTTTTTCTCTTTTTCCTTTGTGAGTCTAGCTGTTTGTCAATTTTGTTTATCTTCTCAAAGAACCACCTCTTTGTGTCATTGATTCTTTCTACTGCCTTTTTTGTTTCAGTTGCATTTATTTCTGCTCTGGTTTTTATTATTTCCCTGCTTATTCTGACTTTGGGCTTTGTTCTTCTTTTTCTTGTTCTTCTTTCTCTAATTCTGTTAGGTGTAGTTTGAGATCGCCTATTTGGGATTTTTCTTGTTTGTTAAGCCTGTAGTGTGATGAATTTCCCTCTTAGTACTGCTTTTGCTGTATCCCATATGCGTTAGTATGGTATGTTTTCATTTTCATTTGTCTTCAGATATTTTTTGATTTCCCCTTTAATTTCTTCAATGATCCATTGGTTGTTCAGAGGCATATTGTTCAGTCTCCACATATTTGTCCCCTTCTCAGCTTTTTTCTTGTAGTTAATTTATAGTTTCATGGCATTATGTTCTGAAAAGATGCTTGCTATTATTTCAATCATCTTAAATTTTTTGAGGCCTGCCTTGTTTCCCAACATATAGTGTATCCTTGAGAATGTCCCATGCACACCTGAGAAGAATGTGTATTCTGCTGTTTTTGGTTGGACTGTTCTGTATATATTTATAAAAATCCATCTGACCTAGTTTTTCATTTAATTCCTCTGTTTCCTTGTTGACTGAAAGATCTATCCATTGATGTCAATGGAGTTTTGAGTGCCCTACTATTATTGTGTTGTTGTTAATGTCTCCTTTTAGGTTTGTTACTAGTCGTTTTATGTACTCTGGTGCTTCTGTATTGGGTGCATAGATATTTATATATGTTATGTCTTCTTGGTGGAGTGTCCCTTTGATCATTATATACTGCCCCTCTTTGTGTCTCTTTACCTGTCTCATCTAGAAGTCTACTTCATTTGATATAAGTATTGCAACACCTGCTTTCTTTTGTTTGTCATTAGCTTGCAGTATCATCTTCAAACCATTCACTCTGAGCCTATGCTAGTCATTGGATCTGAGATGTGTTTCCTGGAAGCAGCATACTGTTTGGTCTTGTTCTTTAATGCATCCTGCCACTCTGTGTCTTTTGACTGAAGAATTCATTCCATTTACATTTACAGTTATTACTGATATATAAGGCCTTAATACTGCCATTTTGTCACTCGTATTCCAATTCTCCTTCATTTCCTTTATTTCTCATCCCATGTACTTCAGACTACCAATTCTGTTACGTAGTTTTTAATGCTGGTTTTCTTAGTTGTCTCCTTATTTATTATTTGTGTCTCTGTTCTAATTTTTTGTTTAAATAGTGTTTGTAAACAAAATCTTGTAGATGAGATATTCCATTTTCTTATGACCTCTTATTTCTGTAGATTAAGCAGATTCAGCCCTTTTCCTCTCCCCACCCCAAATTGTTTTTGTCACATCCTATTCCATCTTGTGTTGTGAGTTTGTGGTCAGAATGACAAGATTATCTTTGTTTTTGTTGTTTTCTTTCCCTTTATTTTTAATGTTATACTTGAGTGCCTACCAGTTCTAATGGATCCCTACAATTTTCTGATTTGGTCTATCTATTTATGTCCTTACCCAGGGCTTTGTAAACTCTTGCTTCTCTCTCTCACTTTTGTTTTTTTGTAGCTATGAGGGCCTTCTTAATGATTTCTTGTAAGGGGGTCTTGTGGAAACGAACTCCCTTAGCTATTGTTTATCTGGGAAAGTTTTTTTCTCCATCATATTTGAAAGATATTTTTGCTGGTTACAGGGTTCTTGGCTGAAAGTTTTTGTCTTTCAAAGATTTGAATATATTCTTGCACTTTCACCTAGCCTGTAGGCTTTCTGGTGAGAAATCTGCTGATAGCCTGATAGGGGTTCCTTTATAAGTTATTTTCTTCTGCCTTACTGCCCTGGTTTTTTTTTCTGTGTCGCATACTTTTGCCAGCTTCTCTACTGTATACCTTAACCAGACCTTTTTACATTGATATAGTTAGGAGATCTGTTGGCCTCTTTTGCTTGCATTTCCATCTCCTTCCACAGGTTTCAGAAGTTCCCCACTATTATTTCTTTGAAAAAGTTTTCTGCTCCATTCACCTACTCTTCTCCCTCGTGAATACCTATAATCCTTGTGTTGCATTCCCTAATTGAGTCAGATATTTCTCTGAGAATTTCTTCTTTCTTTTCAGCGTTAGTTCTCTCTCCTCCTCCATCTGAAGCATTTCTATAGTTCTGTTCTCTATATTACTGATTACTTCCTTCTTGATATCAGTCCACTGTTCAGGTAATCCATATTCTTCTTGATCTCATCTATTTTGTTTTTCATCTCCAATACTTCTGATTCTTCCTTCTTTATAGTTTCAATCTCTTGGTGAAGTAACTCCTGAAATCATTGAACTGTCTATCTACATTTTCTTTTAACTCATTGAGCTTTTAATGATTAGCTATTTTGAATTCTTTGTCATTTAGGTTATAGATTTCTGTGTCTTCAGGATTGATTTCTGGGTACTTGTGACTTTTTTTCTGGTCTGGATATTTAATATATTTTTTCATACTGCTATATGGTATGAATTTGTGCTTTCACAATGTGGTAGAATTTGATCACCACTTCCACCTGTTGCCACTGGGTGGGAGGTCAAGAGCTGTAGGTTCTGAGACCACTACAATCCACAGTACAGGTCCCAGACACTGAACTGGGGTGGCAGGTGGAGGGGAGAGGCACTTTCTCCTGCATGCTCTTGGGGGCTTCTCACTCTGTCCTCACTGTCTGCCCTGCTGGGGTGTTAGCTTGATGAAGATACACCTGAGATAGCTAGTCACCCCTGTGTGGGGTTTTCAACTGGACTGTGAGGGACGTTGGGCATCTACGGTGTTCCAGGGAGGGCCACCACCCCTTCTTCCCTTTCCTGTCAGAAGCCACATGCAATCCCTGGGTCACTGTCCTTTGGGGTGGAAGAGAAGCTTTCTCTTACCTCATTCCACTTCCTTGGTGGGGGGTGCTCCAGCCTCTCCACCTCCTGACATATGGCTGCATGGTTCTCTTAGACGTCTTTTGTGTTGTGTGGATGTCCTTTGTTGGAATATGAATGTTCTTTTCATTGTATCTTGGGGGGAGTGTTTACAAGGATAGCTCACTCTGCCATGATGCTGATGTCACTCACTCTCAGCTCATGGTCCTGAACCTGCCCCACCACGGAGTCCTCAGACATAATTGGGTCCTTGGGGATCACTTCTGGATTCCTGAAATGACCATTTTATCACTATAGAGTGACCTTTGTCTCTTATGACAGTTGTTGGCTTAAAGTCTATTTTATCTTAAATAAGTATGGCCCATCCTGCCCTCTTTTGGTTCCCACAGGCATGGAATATCTGTTTCCATTCCTTTGCTTTCAGCCTGTGTGTGTCCTTAAATACAAAATGAAGTTCCTGTACACAGCATTTGGTTGATTCTTTTTTTTAAATACATTCAGCCATACTATGTCTTTTGATTAGAGAGTTTAATCCATTTAGCATCATAAGTAATTATTGTTAACTAGTTTATTACCATGGTGATTATGTTCATTGTTTTCTCTCTGATTGTCATTGTATTGTCCATATTGCCCTCTCCTGTGGTTATTCATTGTGATTTATTGATTTTTTGGTAGTAATTTGCTTTTATCCCTTTTTCTTTCTTGAATCTTCTATAAGTAATGTCTTTGTGGTTACCATGAAGCTTACTAAAGCATTTTATAATTGTAACAGTCTATTTGAATCTTATAACTTAGTTTTGATTCATATCTAAACTCTTCACTTTTCCTTCTAACTTCTCACTCTTTATATTATGGACATCACACTTTACCTCTTTTTGCACTTTGTATCCCTTACCTGTATGTATTTATACTTAATTTTAATACTTTTGACTTTTAAATTTTATACTAGAATTAAAAGTGATGTACACATGACCATTAGAGCATACAAAATTCTGTATTTGTGTACAAATTTACCTTTACCCATGACTTTTATACTTTCAAATGCTTTTATGTTGCTGTTTAGCATCTTTTTGTTTCTATAGGTAAAATTCTTTTTAGCACTGTTTGTAAGATAGATTGAGTGGTGATGAAGTCCGTCAGCTTGTGTTTGTCTAGGAAAGTCTTATCTATCTTTTCTGTTTCATAAGCATTTGAAACTTTATTGTAAGAACCACTTTAAAGAACTGAGTGTTTTGAAGCAGGGGCTTCAAAAGAGCTGCCCTACATATTGGTTTTAAACCTTTTCTTTGTCAATTGTCAGTTCATCTCATACAGTTTCTCATCCTCAGCCATATGACCAATAATGTGTTTCTACTCTTTCATCACATGACTGTTGAAATTATATGTACACAGCAGCAAAATTGGTTTTGCATATTGTTTCTAGTTTTCTTATGATAATTTCTTAAATGTAGAATTGTTGAATAATTCCCTTCCTTTTTTTAGGGATAGTTTTGATTGGTGTGGTATCCTTGGTTGGCTGTATTTTCATTCAGGACTTTGAATCATCCCGCTCTCTTCTGGCCGGCAAGGTTTCTGCTGCAACACCTACATATAGTCTGATGGGACATCCTTGTACATAGTGAGCTGCTTTTCAACTGGCAGTTTCAAAATTCTATTTGTTTTTGATTTTGACAATTTGATTATAATGTGCCTCAGTGTAGATTTCTTCAGTCCATCTGAATGGGCTTCTTTGGGCTTCATGAAACTGGATGTATATTTATCTCCACAGATTCAGAACAATAACAGCCATTATTTCTTTCATGAACTTTCTACCCAGAGTAATTTCAGAGTACTGGGCCTACACTCTCATTCAGTGGTCTATAGACCAGCAATGAACACCTGAGGCTAAGGGTCGGTGTCTGGAATGATAACCTTGTCAGTGTGCATTTTCTCCATGAATCTCCTCACACAATCGGTGCTGGGCTCAGGATCCATTTACCCCCAGTGTCCCTTGCACTGAAGCAGTGCTCCAGACCTCTGATTCCACAACACTTCCTCCAGCCTTAATTAAGATTCTCAGATCCATCCATGCCCATGACAGGAAATTTTCCTCCCACTGGGGACTTCCCAATGGGATATGTGTTCCACTAACAATGTATGGAAGTAATCTCCTCCATCAGCCAAGACACTGAGTATTGTGTATGTTCAGTTTTTACCCATTTGTGTCTTGACTAATTGGGATTTTCCCTGGGGAAGTCAGAAGTCACTAGTGATGACCCCACTAAGCAAACTGACATCTCTCTGTTTTCCCCACCTTAGCCACCTTGGAGTCTTTTTTTTTAAAGTTAATTTTTACTCAGTTTATGATAATTTACAATCTTGTGAAATTTCAGTTGTACATTATTCTTTGTCAGTTGTGTTGTAGGTGCACCCCTTCACCCTTTGTGCCCACGCCCTACCACGTCTTTCCCCTGGTAGCCACTGATCTGTTCTCTTTGTCTACATGTTTAACTTCCTCATATGATTGGAGTCATACAGAGATTGTCTTTCTCTATCTGGTTTATTTCACTTAACATAATTCCCTCAAGGTCCATCCATGTTGTTGTGAATGGGACGATTTTATTCATTTTTTACGACTGAGTAGTATTCCATTGTATATATATACACCATATCTTCTTTGTCCAATCATCAGTTGATGGGCACTTAGGTAACTTCCACCTCTTTGCTATTGTAAATAGTGCTGCAATGACCACAGGGGTGCATGGGACTTTTGGAATTGCTGACTTCAAGTTCTTTGGATAAATACCCAGTAGTGGGATGGCCGGGTCATTTGGTGTTTCCATTTTGAATTTTTTAAGAAATCTCCATACTGTTTTCCATAGTGGCTGCACCAGTTTTCATTCCCACCAGCAGTGTATGAGGGTTTCCTTTTCTCCACGACCTCTCCAACTTTTGTTACTTTTAGTTTTGGTTATTTTTGCCATTCTCATGGGTGTAAGGTGGTATCTTAGAGTAGTTTTGATTGCATTTCCCTGACGATCAGTGATGATGAACGTCTTTACATGTTCCTATTGGCCATCCGTATATCTTCTTTGGAGAAATGTCACGTCTCCTGCCCATTTTTTGATTGGGTTGTTTGATTTTTTGTTGTTCATTGTGTGAGTTCTTTATATATTATGGAAATTAATGCTTTGTCAAATATATGACTTGCAAACATTTTTTTCCCAATTAGTGGGTTGTTTTTTTGTTTCAATCCTGTTTTCCCTTGCCTTGAAGAAGCTCTTTAGTCTGATGAAGTCCCATTTGTTTATTCTTTCTGTTGTTTCCCTTGTCTGAGAAGACATGGTGTCTGAAAAGATCCCTTTAATACTGATGTCAAAGAGTGTAATGCCTGTATTTTCTAGAAGCCTTATGATTTCGGGTCTTACCTTTGAGTCTTTGATCCATTTGCGTTTATTTTTGTGAATGGTGAAAAAGAATGGTCAATTTTCATTCTTTTACATGTGGCTTTCCAGTTTTCCCAGCACCATTTGTTGAAAAGACTTTCTTTCCTCCATTGTAGGCCCTCAGCTCCTTTGTCGAAGATTAGCTGTCCATAGGTGTGTGGTTTTATTTCTGGGCTTTCAATTCTGTTTCATTGATCTGTGCACCTGTTTTTGTACCAGTCTCATGCTGTTTTGATTACTGTAGCTTTGTAGTATGTTTGAAGTCAGGGATTGTGATGCCTTCAGCGTTGTTCCTTTTTCTCAGGATTGTTTTAGGTCCTTTGTTGCCCCATACGAATTTTAGGATTCTTTGTTCCATTTCTGTGAAGAATGTCATTGGGATTCTGATTGGGATTGCACTGAAAATGTAGATTGCTTTAGGTAGTATGGACATTTTAGCTATGTTTATTCTTCCAATCCACATGCATGGAATGTCTTTCCTTCTCTTTACGTCCTCATCAATTTCCTTCAGGAAAGCCTTGTAGTTTTCATTGTATACATCTTTCACTTCCTTAGTTAAAGTCACCCCAAGGTATTTTATTCTTTTTGCTGCCATTGTGAACGGTATTGTGTTCTTGAGTTCTTTTTCTGTTAGTTCATTATTAAAGTATAGAAATGCTACTGATTTATGTAAGTTGATTTTATACCCTGCAACTTTGCTGTCATTGTTGATTATTTCTAAAAGCTTTCCAATGGATTCTTTGGCGTTTTCTATATATAACATCATGTCATCTGCAAACAGCAAGACTTTCACTTCTTCCCTCCCTATTTGGGTTCCTTTTATTCCTTTCTCTGCCCTAATTGCTCTGGCCAAATCCTCCAGTACTATGTTGAGTAAGAGTGATGATAGAGGGCATCCTTGTCTCGTTCCTGTTCCCAGGGGGTTGGCACTCAGTTTTTGCCTGTTGAGTATGATGTTGACTGTGGGTTTGTCACATATAGCCTTTATTATCTTGAGGTAATTTCCTTCTATCCTCATTTTGTTTGGAGTTTTTATCATAAATGGCTGTTGAATCTTGTCAAATGCTTAATCTGCATCTATTGAGATGCTCATGTGGTTTTTATTCGTCAGTTTGTTGATGTGGTGTATCACATTGATTGATTTGCAGATGTTGAACCATCCCTGTGTCCCTGGTATGAAACCCACTTGATCATGATGTATGATCCTTTGGATGTATTGCTGAATTCGGGTTTCCAAAATTTTGTTGAGAATTTTTGCATCTATGTTCATCAGTGATATTGTCCTGTAGTTATCATTTTTTGTGCTGTCCTTGTCAGGCTTTGGTATCAGCGTGATATTGGCCTTATAGAATGTGTTAGGAAGTGTTCCAACCTCTGTAATTTTTTGGAATAGCTTGAAAAGTATAGGTATTAGATTTTCTCTGAAAGTTTGGTAGAATTCCCCAGGAAAGCCGTATGGGTCTGGGGTTTTATTCTTTGGGATATTTTGATTGCTGTTCCAATCTCTTTCCTTGCGATTGGTCTATTCAGATTGTCTGCTTCTTCTTGACTTAGCTTCAGGAGATTGTAAGAGTCTAAGAATTTATCCATTTCCTCTAGGTTATCCATTTGGTTGGCATATATTTTGTCATAGTATTCTCTTATAATCTGTTGTATTTCTGTGGAGTCTGTTATTTCTCCTCTTTCATTTCTCATTTTGCTTCTTTGAGCTTTCTCTCTTTTTTTCTGTGTAAGTCTGGCTAGGGGTTTGTCAATTTTATTTATCTTCTCAAAGAACTACCTCTTTGTTTCACTGATCCTTTCTACTGCCTTTTTTGTTTTAATAGCGTTTATTTCTGCTCTGATTTTTATTATTTCTCTTCTTCTGCTGACTTTGGGCTTTGTTTTTTCTTTCTCTTATTCAGTTAGGGGTAATTTGAGATTGCTTATTTGGGATTTTTCTTGTTTGTTAAGGTTTGCCTGTATTGTGATGAATTTCCCTCTTACTACAGCTTTTGCTGTATCCCATATGAGTTGGTATGGTATGCTATCATTTTCATTTGTCTCCAGTTATTTTTAATTTCTTCTTTAATTTCTTCAATGATCCATTGCTTGTTCAATACCATGTTGTTTAGTCTCCATATCTTGGTCCCTTTCTCAGCTTTTTTCTTGTAATTATTTTCTAGTTTTATAACATTATGATCAGAGAAGATGCTTGTTAATATTTCAATTTCTTTTAAATTTACTGAGGCTTACCTTGTTTCCCAGCATATGGTTTATCCTTGAGAATGTTTTGTGCACACTTGGGAAGAATGTGTATTCTACTGTTTTTGGATGGAGTGTTCTATATGTATCTATTAAGTCCAACTGTTTTAGCTTTTCATTTAATTCCACTGTTTCCTTGTTGATTTTCTGTCTGGATGATCTGTCCAATGATGTGAGTGGATCCACATTTGGTGTGGGACACTGGGTTATACACATATGGGACTCTGGGTTACTGATGTACCTGAGCCTTTTCTCCTGGGAGGTTTCCCATTTCTTTCCACATTGAAGGAATCTCCATGAGTGCCTCTTTCAGGAAACCCAGCTAGAGCCAATGTCAGGGGAGCAGGAAAGCATATCTTTCCCTCCTCCCACTGAAATACCTAATTCTAATATTTAAACCTAAGACTCACCCTGGTTTTCATGGAACCTGTGATGATGGTGACATGCCCTGAATAGCATGAGATGCTACATGCAGCTCCATGGTAAAGGAAAAGCCAGTGAGGAATCTACCTTAGTTTTCTAGAATTAATGATAATCTTTTGACCCAGTACACCCAGACACATTATACCGGGCTGCTTTGTACTGGGGTTTGGGGACCAGGAATTCCTTCACAGGGAACCTGACGACAACCTTAAGCCCAAGGCCTGCCCTCCTTGTCTGTACACACCTGCATAGCAGTAAAGGGGGAGGGCCACCAGCATGAGGACCGTCACCAGCTTCATGATGGAAGCAGCAGTTGTTGCCTGGTCTCTGATGTGGAAGGGATGAAGGGACTCACTCTGGTGGGGAGCAACCAGACTTCCTCCTTTTATTCTCCTGGTTACCAATTTAATCTTTCCCATAAATGAGGAAATGTGTCAGATGATAAACTTGGCATTGGGCCTGGAAACGACAGTGAGAATCAACCAGAACCCAGCCAGCCTGTGCTTTTTGTAGAAACCAAGGTGGTGGAGCTTTCTAGACCCCAAACAACTTGAGAAGTGCAATAACAATACAAAACTTTAGGTAAAATTAATGTAAAAGTCCTTTCTAAATAAAAAAGCAAATCACACCATCGTGAACCTGTGTTGTCATCCTCGTGTTCTTTTATTATTACTGTGGTCATCATTCTCTCCTCCTTGTCCTCCTCCTCCTCTTCTTCCTCCACTTCTTTCTCTCGCATTTCTCCTTCTTCAAAGTACAAAAACTTCATGTCGTGTGAGTCTGTTACTGCTAGTTTACCAAGTACTTGGGCTCATTGCAAGACCACATACCTCCTCCAGGAGGCAGACTTCCCTCACCCATGGACACTTCACTCAAGTGCTTGAAGTTTTGGCAATAATGCCTCAGCACTCTGAAGGTTGATTTTAGAAAGAATATCTCACTTAACTCAATTTCCTAAATTCATCGATTATAAAATAATGATTTAATTTTGTTTTATATTTGTTATCTTTTTAAGATTTTTCTCCCATTGATTCACAGGATCATGTGAAGTAGAACAACTGATTGCTTAGGGGAGGCCGTGCTGAATCATGGAGGGTGATGGGATCTGGGCTCATGCAGGTGTAGATTTGGATCTTGGATGCAACACGTAATCATGAAGTGTCTTGGGCAAGTTAAAGCAGTGGTCACTCCAAGCTTCCTTTTCCTCATTTGTAAAATGGCCAGAAACGGTACCATAAATGGTTTTATAAGGAAGACAGACACTCCATATAAAGAGCTTATCACAGGGCTTAAATCAGGGTAATAATGAACAAATGGGAGGTTCCATCGTTCAACAATAACCATGAGCTTCTCCTGTGACAGGTCCCTGTGCTCTATGCCACAGATTCAGTTGTAGGAACACATTAGAGGAGGACCTTGCTCTGTGGAGCTTACCTCTTACCAGCGAGGCAACAAGCAAGCCTACCAGTGAGTGAGTGATATCGGACAGTGACTGTGGAAGGAAAAGCAACACAACCCCCAGGGTCAGCATCCTGCATAGAGGTCCAGGCAAAGTTATAGGGGGATGGACTTTGAAGCTTGGATGAGTGGACAATGATACCCTGGGGAAGATGTCGGGAAGAGTGGTCTAGGCAGAGGGAACAGCAAATACAGAAGCCTGAGAACAGATGGTACTTGGCAAGGTATTGAACTTGTTCCTCTTGGTACCAAGAGAGGGATAGGACAGCCTCATAGGATAGAAACCCACATCAGTTCTAGCAGGGATGATATGAAGGTCATAGGAACTAGAGAAACAGGGTTGGCTTAGGTTAAAGAAAAAAGAAATGGATGAGAGCCAGAGAAATGAGTCAATACCCGTGAATGAGTAATTACCCTTGAATGCATTATTTGCTCTCTGGATTACTTGTGACTCTGTTTCCGTCCTTCACTGGAGGATAACTTGCCAAGAACAAAACTGATTTAGCAAGATGCTAGAAACAGAGAAACTTATGTTCTCATGTGTGTACTTTCACGCAGTTGACGCTGGCTGGCAATTTTCATCCCAAAGGCAAGTGCAGGACTTTAGTAATGAAATAGGATAATGTTTTTGTCATCAGGACTTAATGGGGACTCTACCTAGAGCCCTAGTTGTTATCGACTTGCCCTGTCACTTGCTGGGACTCTAGACCCTTCAGAGGTTTCTTACTCAGCAAAAAGAATCCCACCCACATGATGCACACGGTTCCCTCAATAAAGAAGTTGTATGTTCTTTGCCTGAATGTTTTTTCTCTACAACTGTTGATGATTATTCTCTGGTGGATCCAAAACCAGTAACAAGGCCCAAAAAAGACTCTTTTCAAGCCAGCACTTACAGAGAGAAATAGGAGAACCCAAAAGTCAGGACGGTGGTGCTGCCAGCCTGATTCTTTCTCTTCCCAAAAGGAGCTTTGACTCAGATCCCCATATTAAGGTCAGAAACTAAAGGAGTGAAATGGACTTCAGTTTTAGTATTTGTGCACATTTATTGATCACCTTCTATGACAAACTGTGGTGCAAAGTTAAATGATTCAGATTTTACCTGGAATGAACTTGTGTCTTCAGGGAGAATTAATGTATGTGTCCTCAGGCTCATAGAAGCCCTGAGATATACTGACACTAATACTTTGGTCATTTGAGGCCTTGCCATGTTTAATAAAAGTAATAACATTCAGTGAGAGTCAGTTTTTCTCAGTGACTCAGGCATTGGCACAAAAGCCTGTAAAATAATGATTTTGAAATTCAGATGGTCTAAAGTTTTTTAAATTGTAAGTTACTGAGGGGCTGGTCCCATGGGCGAGTGGTTAAGTTCCCATGCTCCAGTTTGGGGGCCTGGGGTTCCCAAGTTCAGATCCTGGGTGTGGACCTACACAGCACTCATCAAGCTATGTTGTGGGGGAATCCCACATAGAAGAACTAGAATGACCTACAAATGGGACAGACAACCGTGTACTGGGGCTTTGGGTAGAAAAAAAGAGATTGGCTAACATCTGTTGCCAATTTTCCTCACCACAAAGCACAGTAAAAAGAAAATTATGAGTTAATGATATCAGCCCCACAGTATTTGGAGTGAGACTCCTCATTTCTTTTTTTCCCACTCATTCTGTAAAACTGGTTCTAGACCTGACCTCCAGGTCTGCTAGGACATTAACCTCAGGCATGTTCTTTGGAGGCAAACCTCTTCTTCCTTAAGATCCTGCCAAAGTCTAGAAGTCTGGTGGGAAGGTAGTTACTCAGGACAGAAAGTTTAGGAAATGCTCTGCTCTTCGGGACATTTTTTTCCAATTATTTTATTGAAATCATGAAGGTTTATAACATTGTATAATTGTGGGTATACATTATTATTCATCAATTCCTGTATAGCCCTCATTGAGCTCACCACCAGCAGTCTAATTTTTATCCATCACCATACATATGTGTCCCTTTTCCCCTTTCACCCACTCCTGTGCCCCCTTCCCCTTGTGTAACCACTAATCTTTTCCCTGTTCTTTTTGTGTGTGAGGAAGATTGGCCCTGAGCTAACATCTGTTGCCAATCTTCCTCTTTTTCTTTGAGGAAGATTGTCACTGAGCAAACATCTGTGCCAATCTCCCTCTATTGCAGGTGGGATGCTGCCACAGTGTGGCTTGACGTGTGGTACACGGTTCATGCCCAGAATCTGAACCTGTGAACCCCAGGCTGCCGAAGCACAGCACGAACGAACTTAACCACCAGACCCCTGTGCCAGCCCCTAATCTTTTCTTTTTATCCATGTGTTATGTATCTTCCACATATGAGTGAAATCATACAATATTTGTCTTTCTCCATTTGGCTTATTTTATTTAACATCATACCCTCAAAGTCCATCCATGTTGTTGCAATTGGGACAATTTTGTCTGTTTTATGGCTGAGTAGTATTCCATTATGTGTATGTATATATATATATACACACACACCAAATCTTCTTTATCCAATTATCTGTAGCAGGGCACTTGGGTTGCTTCCACATATTGGCTATTGTGAATAATGCTGCAATGAACACAGGGATTCATAAGTCTCTTTAAATTGTTGATTTCAAGATCTTTGAGATAGCTGGACCATATGGTATTTCTATTTTTAATTTTTTAGGAAATCCCCATACTGTTTTCTGTAGTGGCTGCATCATTTTACATTCCCACCAGTAGCATATTACGGTTCCCTTTTCTCCACATTCTCTCTAACATTTGCTAGTTTCTGTCTTGGTAATTATAGCCATTCTGACAGTTATAAGGTGAAATCTCATGGTGGTTTTGATTTGCCTTTCTCCAATAATTAGTGATATTGAACATCTTTTCATTTGTCTGATCACCATCTGTAAATCTTCTTTGGAAAAATGTCCATTCATATCCTCTGCCCACTTTTTGATCGGATTGTTTGGTTTTTTGTTGTTGATGTGTATGAGTTCTTTGTATATTTTGGAAATTAACCCCTTGTTGGATAAATGATTGCAAATATTTTCTCCCAGTTGGTGGGTTGTCTTTGTTTTGTTCATGGTTTCCTTTGCCAGTCAAATGTAGTCCCATTTGTTCATTTGTTTCTTTTGTTTTGCTTGCCTGACTAGACATGGCATTCAGAAGGATGCTGCTATGACTGATGTGAAAGAGTGTACCGCCTATATTATCTTGTAGGAATTTTATGATTTCAGTTCTTAATTTAAGTCTTTAATGCATGTTGAGTTAATTTTTGCATATGATGTAAGATAAAAAGCGTCGAGAAAGGAGATAAATAGACAAAATAAGAAAACTGCAGCTCTCTTTTAGAACAGGGTAGCAAATACTCAATTGTAACTTAAAAGATAAAGGGAAGAAAAGCATCAAAGGTAACCAGAAACACTTCAAATGAGTCACAAGCTCACAACACAAAACAGAATAATTTGTGACAACAATAACTCAGAATGGGAAGAAACTGCTGAAGTTAATGGAGATAAGAGCCTATCAGAAAATGGACTATTTCATCTTTGGTATCTTTTATACAAACCTCATGGTAACCACTACACCAAAAATCAGAGCAGAGCTACAATTCATTAAAAGAAAGAGAAAACTGAGAAAACCTGCACATAAAACCACCAAAATGAAATGTCACTCAGAAATACAAAGGAAGAGAAATGATAGAAATATGGCACAACCAGAAAACATGAGATAAATTGGCAGTATCAAGCCTTCATATATCAATAATCACTCTAAATGTAAATGGATTGAATTCCCCAATCAAAAGACACAGAGTAGCTGGATGGATTAGAAAACAAGACTCAACAATATGCTGCCTCCAGGAAACACAACTCAGCTCTAAAGACAAACATAGGCTGAGAGTGAAGGGGTGGAAGATGATATTCCAAGTTAATGGCAAACAAAAGGAAGCAGATGTTGCCGTACTTATGTTAGACAAAGGAGACTTCAAGATTAAAAAAGACAATGAGAAACAAAGAGGGGCAGTATACAATCATATAAGGGACATTCCACCAAGAGGACACAACACATACGAATATATATGCACCTAACACAGAAACACCAACATCTTTAAAGACACTATTAAGAGATGTAAAAGGAGAGGGTAACAGCTTCCATGTATAATAGTAGCGGACCTCAACACTCCACTTATGTCAATGGATGTCATCCAGACAGAAAGTTAACAAGCAAATAGTGGATTTAAATGAAACACTTGATCAGATGGACTTAAGAAATATAGAGAGAGCATTCCATCCAAAAACAGCAGGGGACATATGGCTGTCAGTGAGATATTCATTGTTCACAGTATCCAGGCCACTCCTCTACTACATGTCTTACTTGCCTTGGATCCAGCCTGCTGTGGCGATTTCACAGCCATGTCTCTTTGTACAATGTGAATAGTCCTAGGATCGTTGTGAGGCCTGAATGAGATACAACAGATAAGTCCTCAGAACATGGCTGGGCACAGAGTAGGTGCTATCTGCACATCAGCTGCCAGAGATTAGTTTTATAAAAATGAGAAAGAAGTTATGATAAACCTTGAAGGACTGCTAGGACCATCATAAACCAGTGAAGTCTCTGCTTCTACTTCACATTCTCTACAAGATCTAGAGATAATTGTGTTCAGATCTGAGGTCAAAGTCCTAAGTTGAAAATAAAGCACTGTATTTGATCCAGGCTTACTTGATATTTTTCTGACTCCTTCTTAAAAGAGTTTTATTGAGATAAAATTTACATATCACTTCTTCTCAAACATAGTCTACATTCTGTTGGCCTAGTCATCCTCTCAATACCCACCACCAAGCTATGTTTACACATTTTCAAAATTCAATAAAACATGAATGGCAAACAATTACATACCACTTACTCGATGCAGAGCACTGGTGAAAACCTCTTTTAATTTTCACATCTGCAATCCAATGAGCAGAGTGATGTTGAAACATTGTCTAA
Source organism: Equus asinus (assembly GCF_041296235.1). Lineage (NCBI taxonomy): Eukaryota > Metazoa > Chordata > Mammalia > Perissodactyla > Equidae > Equus > Equus asinus. Next base: position 40,350,924 of record NC_091806.1, on the reverse strand, counting down.
ACTGGGATACTTTGGAGGGTGAAAGAGGTCACTAAATGGATGCAATGCTGGGACAGTAACATAAATCAGGATTCTCCTGAGCCAACTGAGATGTGTGGTCTCCCTCCCCATGAGGTAAGCATATCATTTCTCCCCAGCTGCTGACAATGAGACAAGACAGGTCAAGTAACTTGACCAAGGACACACAGCTAGTGGAAGGCAGAGCCTGGATAAGAGGCAGGGTGTTTTGATTCGAGAGACTGCTCCTGACACTATTGATATCTTGAGTTGGAGACTTATGGACCTTCACTTTGTGGCTCATATGGATCCTTGGGACCTTGATCCCACATCTGCACTAGGTGAACTCCAGGTGGATTTTTGGGCAGTTTTCTGCCTGTGGCGTTTCCTCTCAGTGAGATTCCTTTCCCAAGTGTCCTTGCCTCAGTCTCACAGAATTGAAACTCCTTATTCATTCCCAATGTCACATCAAAGACAGCCCACTTCATGTGCTCTCTTCTGGCCCCTGAATCTCTTGGGATGTCCCTTCCCAGGACCTCATGGCTCTCTGAGAGCAGCTCTGTCTGGACATCCCAGGACCTAATCCCAAGGCCCTTTACTCCCTATTCATGCTCCTTGAGGGCACAGTCTGTGCACCTCTGGTCTTTGTTGGACAGTAGTCAACATGTAGCTGCTTCATTAATTGTTGTGTAAGTGTGTTTCAGGACAGATTTTTAATTTTTACAAAGAATTCACTGATTATATCACATGGTTTATTATTCCCTCTGTTTAGCGAGAGAAGCTCATTTAAGCTTGAATCTTTGGTAAAGGCAAGAATCAAACCCAACACTAAAACCAGACATCAGCGTGCATCCTGGTGCTAACACCACCTTCTTTCTGTTCTAGGATGAGGACTTTGGAGTCACAACAGAGAGGCGTCAGGTGAAGAGAGGAGGAAGTTGAAGCCCATAACATCAGGGATGGGCCAACTCAATCTCCCTGTTCTGCAGAAGTAGCCATTACCTTGATCCAACATAAACCGGATCCGTCTAACGACTTGTGTCAGGGAGCCAGATTTGTTAGCTCAAATCAAAGCTGATGGGGAAAGATCAGTTCAGCCTCAGGTAATTCCCCTTGGCTCATTCACCAAAACAGTGAACTTTGCACAGCTTGACCTTTCCATAAAATGTGTGGTTAAATACTTAATCCCATACACTTGTGACAGTTCATATGGTTCATTAGGTACCTACAAAAACATCTTCTCTATTTGTTAGTAATTTTCCCTCCACTGTGTGCCCACATTTTCTTCCTAAGTGTAGGCATCCACAGTTGTGAATCTCTGGTCCTTAGGAGCATTACAAATAGTGTGTGCAGGTTCTGACATAAAGTATTTCCACTGCTAGAGCAGTGATTTTCTTCTAGGACTGATTTACTTCCTCATCCCACCCATATCTGTGGACATTATTAATGCCTAGAGATGTTTGTGGTGCTTCCACAGGGTGGGTGGTGTGCTATTTTCATCAGATGGGTAGAGACCAGGCATGCTGCTAAACAACCTGCAATGCTCAGGACATTCACTCACAAAAGAATTCTTCAGCCTCCAACCTCAGTAAAGCCGTGGTTGGGAAACCATGCCATAGAGAAATGTCTAAAAGCATTTGCCCTTGTCGTGAAAGGTCAGTAGTGCAAGGCAGCCTCACACAGTGGACCGTGAGTGGAGTCCCAGTGCAGACAGACACCGGCAAGAGCGTGGGCATCTGTACCCTCTAGTGTGTGGAGTTCAGCTTTGTGGCCAAACCTCTGCCCAGATAGTCCCCATATTTTCTCTGTCCTGTCATCCTCATCCAGGTTACCCTTCAAGATCCAAGTCAATCATAACCTCATCACAAAATCTTCCTTCCTGGAGAATGCACAGATCATAAGGTCTTTGCTCTCCTTGAATTTCTATAGGGCTTTAGTTTCTATGATAGAATCTCATTCTTAGTGATGTGCCTCATCCTTTTCTTCGGTTCTCACTCTCTCATTTTACATGATAAAAATGTCTTGTCATTTAACATGATAATTAATTTTTAAGGAAGTTTAATAAATTATGTTTGCACAGTGCCTGGCCATAGATAGCAAGAAAAAATGTTGCTACTTCCTTTATTACCTCTATTGTTATTAGCTACAGATGGTTTTGCAACACAGGGACCTATGTGGAAGATGACAACCGTATATTTCTAGCAAGGAATGCTTGATGCTCCTCTTCTCTGTGCAAGGAACTGTGCTAAGCAAGGATGAGAATACCAGATATTGTCCTGCAATTGTGGAGCTGAGGTCTTGGGGACTAGCATCAATTAATTGATTATACATTTGTAAATCTTCAAACTCGTAACTGAGTCAAAAAACATCAATGTGCCAGAAAAGCCTACAAAAGGGACATTGACCAAGTCATCGGGGCTAGGGACAAATCCCCCAAGGATGGGAAGATTGAACTGAAATAGTCCATTAGACAAGAAGGAGGGAAGACATGAAAAAGCATGAACTATGAAAAGTATAAAAAACCTGAACAGTTGTGAAGAGCTTTCAGAATAATCAAAATATGTCCCTCCCTGATGAAATGTACTGTGAACCTGAGCCTGTGCGAGCACAAGCTCTGTTCAGCAGATGTGGAGATGTTGTGACAGCTCAGCGTGCCATCAGAGAGGTTTCACTACCCAAGTCATGCCCATGAGTCTGTAGACTAAAACCGTAAGCCTGGTTTCCTCCTCCATAGATTTCAGAGAGAGAAGGTGTATCTAGGTTTCCTTAGTGTTCTGACAAGTGGTGATTATGTTGTTTTCATCAGTGCCCTAAACTAGGAACTGGTGACAACCCATGAGGTTTGACAAACAAGATAACAGTAAAGATTTTTTGAGAGATTAGTATGTGCCAGACCCTGGTAAATCTACACACACGTGCACACGTATTCATCCTACAAAACCTATCATGGGGCACTTTTATGAGCCATCTTTTCCGGATGAGAAAACTGGGTCCTCTTAGAGAAACTGAGTAATTGTCCGAAGGTCTGAGACCATGAACGAGCTGAATATAGCTCTCCGTGCTCCTCACCACCGTGTCTCCTGATCCTGGGGGTGGAGGCAGAGCTGCCTACAGGTAGCCCCTACCATCTTGTGTAACTGATGTGGGTGCCACTGTGGCCCTCCACTGGGCTTATCCAAACCTTGCAGTGTGCTCACTGATAAAACAACTTGTAAACATGCTCCTTTATAATAAAGGTCTTTCTCGGTTCTTCTCAGTTCTGCTACCCCACAGAATCACCAGTGGAGTTTAAATAGTACAGGTGCCTGGGCATCACCTCAGGCCTACTGAATCAAAATCTCCAGAGAAGGGAGTCAGGAAATAGGTATTTTTTAAAAGCTCCAAAGTGATTTGATTGTACAATTGAGACTGAAAACCTATGTCCGGGACTGTGAGTCCTCTCAAATATGCTTTCATTTAAGCAGGTAATTTCTGATGAAAGACAATGTGTCCTACTCACACAGAGCAGGATGGCACAAGAGTGGAATGGCAGGTGGGGATTGTATTGCCTTGGCTGGGTGCTGCCTTCACCTGCGTTAGAAATGAAATTGACCCTGGTAGAAAAGCTCGATTTGAATGGAAGACTTGAGCTCATGGGAGGGGAAATGGGCACCTACCGTGTTCACCTGTCTCTTCATTCCATCATCTTCCCTGCCTGGATTCCAAGATCAGAGAAACTCTCAACACCTGTGATGTTTCTCTGGCTCCTGACACCCCCGGACTTCTGGGGAAGAAAGAGCATTGAGTTCATTTAATCATCACAATAAATCTACGATGACAGGTGGGTGGCTAGTCATCATTATAGGCTTACTCTTCGGGGACTGAAGATATGAACCTCTGCATTGTTGTCATCTCCACCAGACACAAAGTCTCTGGCCTTGGAATGAGCCAGTGAGAGAACAGATAAAGCAGGTTCTCCTCAAGGAAGCTCTCCAAGGGTGGGGTGTGTTCCACAGTGTTTTAAGATATCTCTGTGAAGGTGGTGGTTATGGAAGGGAGAGGATAATTCTTGTTCAGACTTGATCAGTGTGTCCTTGAACCAGGCAGGTCAGCCATCAGCATGCAGAGGAGCAGTCAAATTGGGTCTCCCTAGGAACCTGTCTCTATAACCAAAGTGCAGCCTGCAGCTTTCCAGTCCCCTGATCTGCCCTCCTGGTGTCACAACATACTTGTGCCTCTGCACTGTCATAAACATACAAAGAGCAAAGGCTCGGAGGTACACAGGACACAGTTCTAGAGGTGATGGAACGCTCCCCTGGAGGACAGAGCAGAATCCCTCAGGGCTGCTCTCCTGGAGTCTGTCCCACCTGGGAAGGAGGGAGGCGTGGGGAAAGTGACACAGAGGGATGAAATCAGCCCTGAGTCAGAAAGGGAGGGCTGGAAGCCAGACCTTGTGACCTGCCACGTGCTAGGTGGGCAGAACCAGTGATGCTTTCCGGGTACAAACAGCCCTGGACTCCCCAGGCTCCTGAGTGCAGCTCCTAACTGCTCATGATTTGCTAAAGCTGCAAGCTCAAAGCAAGTAAACAACCATGAGGCTGTTCCTGCCAGTCCTGTTGGTCACTCTGGCCCTTTGCTGCTGTGAGAGTGAGTATCATTTCTCATAAGTCCTGAACCAGCTGTGGTAAGTAACCTTGTCTGAACTAGATGAACTTAATTGGGGTGATCAGATCAAAATCCAAACCTTTTCCTCGACTTGTGAACTAGCCCCCAAAAGCCCGGGGCTCATTTTCTCAAAACCTAATACTCCGGAACTTTTACAACAAATCATTGCAGGCAAACTTAAGAGTTTTCCACCTGAAGCCTGACTCCTTGTCCGTGATCTGTGTTTGAGAACCTGCCTAACCTAATAAGATTTGGATGAGAATCATGGCTCTGCCACTTACCAGCACTTCGAGCTCGAACAAAATGTTTAATGTCCTCAAGTCTCCTCACGTCATCAGGTTTTACAGGAAGCACTGACAGCAGCTACGACAATGGAGTGGCATGAAGTGTGTCAGGAGTCCAGTTTTAGGTGTCGATCTGACATCTCCTAGTTATCAAACGTTCTCCTTCCAGAGAGTTTTAGGTGTCAGTTGAGTCCATAGCATTTAAACTCATAGATTCAGATTCATAAAATGCTACAAATGGAAGAGTTTTAGAGAGTTCTCGGTTCAAGAAGAGCCAGTGTTCTCTGAATCTCTGAATAACAAATCTTCAAGTGGGCTCTGTGAATAAGCAGCACTCAATGTGTCTAGGATTACCACCAGGACTTGGAGGAGAGCTAGCACCGCCATTAGGGCTATAGTTTCTATTTTTCTAGATTAGTTCTAGCCATTTATTAAACGATACTTCTGCATGTCATCATGCCCCTGATACTGACCTATTCTCACAGAGTCTTTCTCTTTCATCTGACTTTCTAAACATCCACCTCTTTCCCTTTCTGGCCTCTGCTTTTACCATCTCCAAATACTCTGCATAGTTGGATGTCTAACTGGGGACAGATCAGAGCCAGGTAGGATATGTCTCAGGCTCCACGCTGCTTGCAAAACCTTGGGGGGCTGGAGAAGCCAGATGAGGAAAAGTGGTTACTTCAAGTCTCAGCACAATTCCAGGGGGTCAGGAACGGGCCACAGTTTCCAACTCTCTGAGAAATTCTGACCAGCACTGCAGAAAAAAAGGGCTAATCATAACTTTCTGTACAAGCTCCAAATGTGTTCAAAGTGATTAGATTTACCTTTTTTAGCTTTGTAGCTATGTCTGTATCCCAGGACATAATCCTATTCTTTAATTTGGTCTCAAGGCATCATCCAATGTATAAATACTTTACTTCCTCTTCTCCAGATTTACTCTTCCTTCTATGATCTCCAGTAAGATTCTGAACCTGTCATTTATTTGAAATTTTATTATTAAAAATCTCCTCCCGGGGCTGGCCCCGTGGCTGAGTGGTTAAGTTCGCGCGCTCCGCTGCAGGCGGCCCAGTGTTTCGTGGGTTCGAATCCTGGGCGCGGACATGGCACTGCTCATCAAACCACGCTGAGGCAGCGTCCCACATGCCACAACTAGAAGGACCCACAACGAAGAATATACAACTATGTAACGGCGGGGGGCTTTGGGGAGAAAAAGGAAAAAAAATAAAATCTTTAAAAAAAAAAAAATCTCCTCCTGCCCAATATTTAAGACAAGTAAGGTGTTACTCTATTAGAAGGAAAACCCAATCTAGAAAAAGTAAATTTAAGGAAAAAAGAGTAGTTTTGGAAAGGAGCGTTGGGACCCTGAAAAAAAAAAAGAATTAGGCATCATGAAACCTGGTGTCCAGTCCTAGCTCTGCTGCATGCAGTGTGACCTTGAGGAAACCATGACTTTGAGGGTCTCACAATATCATCAGCACAATGAAAAGATGAAAATATAAAATCCCTGGGTTTCATGTCTAGTTCTAAAATCAAGAGCCAGAGGAAAAATCGCCTTTGCTTAACACGAATTGTATTTCTTTTTCTTCTGCTCCAGCCAATGCGGCCGCCTGTCCAGCCGTTGCTACTGATATAGCAAACTTCTTTCTCCTTCCTGACTCTCTCTTCAAGCTACAACTTAGCAAATATCAGGCACCTCCAGAAGCCAAGGATGCCACGATGCAAGTGAAGCAATGTATAAATGAGATCTCTGCTGGGGACAGATATATAATCACAGAGACCTTGGTAATTCTTTCTTCTCGGTACATAGAGACTTCTCCTCAGATGAACAGAGAGGAAGGAGGTCAGGGTGCTGCTCTTGAGGGGACAGATGGTAGAGGCACCTGCCTCTCTGTTCACATCTGATAGGGTGACCCAGTGCCCACAGGGTGCATAATAAGATTATACCTACTGCACTATACCAAGGCTGCACAACGACCTGGCCATCTTCCTCTTTCTCAGGTCACCTCTCTGGGTACCACGTTGCTCATAGTGTCCTGTGGAGGAGGACACTTGGGGCCCCATGTAGTGATGTTGAAGGGTAAAAGCACTGCTGCCTCCCTGCCTGGAAGCTTTCCTGAGGGCGAGTTCCCTCACCCAGGGACACAGTCCCTGTGGAATCTCATGGGGAGTGTTAACCGTTGAATGAAGAGACAGGTGAGAGGGAGGGAAATAGACCTTGTCCTCCATCAGGATGGAGGCGGTGCTGGCTGGGTCCTTGCCGGCTTCTACAGAGGTGAGGCCCACTCCTTGCACCTCGGTCCACTTTTCTATTCCTCACCCACAACTCTCCTCCTTATCATGGCCAGTGGCAGAGACCTCACTTTTTATGTCTCCTGTGGCCACTTGTGAAGGTAAAACACTGAAATTATGTCTTTATCAAGAAATTAGATATTTAAAGGTATCTCTCAACCCATCTACCTCTGAATTTAGGTCATGAGGTTCAGCTGCAAATGCCCACAGATGCTTGATTCTCAGTGTTGGAAATACAAGTGCCATCAGGTTGAATTTCCACACCACACAGCAGGGAATCTCCTGAAAGCAGTACTTCCCAAGTCCTCTTTGCTGGCGTCCTCTCTCTCAGGACGTCCACGTCTCAACCCTGTGTCCCCTTTGGAGTCTTCTGTCCAAGGACATAAAAAAAAGAAAACCTGCACTGCTCTGTCCAACCCTTCACCCACTCCTTCCATAGAAACCTGAGTCCTACTCTCGGGTCACCTCAGGGTTTGTTTGCTGGACTATGAAATGGTTCTTTCCTGACTTTCATGGTTGCTTGAATTGTATCTGAGTCCATTTAGTTTATTGCACACTGGGGTCCTGCCTGGTGTCTTCCATTTGCCTTTGGTTGGTTGAAATTTCATTGACATCTTGGTGTGAAGAACGGTCTATGTTAATGTGTCATCTCTAGGAGAAGCATGACTGACCTCCCATTTCTTTCTCGTTTTTTTTCTATTTCAGGGGAAAATAGTGTTGCAGTGTGGTGCATGAATCTTCTAAAGTAGTACCCCTGTCTTTCAATGGTCACCTGCTCCTCCCTGGAAAATGTAAAGGTTTCAACATCTTGCTTTAATAAATTACTTGCCTTGCATTTCTCTACTTGTCTTGTCATTATCCAACAGCCTCTACACTCGAGGTGGGGTGGTTTCCATCATGAAGTTGCCATTGGGTGTTGTCACTAGTAAATTTCTCATACCCAACATGCAGTTACCCATGGCGGCCTGAGGTCCTGTGATCAGAAGAGGAAGTATTTGTCGTGAACCATCCTGCATTACTTCACAGATTTCCCATTTATGTTGCCACGAGTGAAAAGAATGGCTAGGGTAAAAGGCAATGAAAACATCCCTGCTACTGGTCTTTACTGAGTGATACTTGTAGCCTAACTGTCTGCCCAGCCAGGTGGTTCCCAATCGGAAGCATCAGTAATATTTAGTCCTCATCACCACCCACTGGTTTTCCCCCTTCACTGTGCTTTCAAACCTATGAACTGTCCAGTGTAATTTGTTTTCATCCACCTCTCAAATGTAATGAATCACTGGGGTTTAATCTTCAGTTAACTCTTTTTCACTGTGCACACTCCCACGACTCATCGATGTCTGCGCCACTCACCAACACCTCAGGCTGATGCTTCCTCCCTCACATTCTCCCAAGATGTCCAGACACAAGCATCCGGCTGACATCTGGACAACTCTATTCAAGCACTCCACAGTTATTTCTGAGGGAATATATAAAATTTAACTCATTGTCTGCCCACAACCTACTCCCCTTCCATGTGCCACCACATCCTGGCAAATGGGACCACCACCCAATGAGGCATCTGACTCAGAAAACGTGGATGCATCATAGGCTCTGAGTTAGTTTCCCGTGGCTGCTCTAACACACTACCACGCACTTGGTGGCTTCAAGCTGCTTATTTTCTCACAGTTTGGAAGACAGGAATCCACAGTCTGTACCACTCTGCCAAAATCACTGTGTCAGGAGGACCATGCTCCCTGTGGAAAGTTGAGCTGAAAACCTCCGAGGTGCTTCCAGCTGCGATGGCTGACATTGTACCTCATCTTGTGTCCATATCACTCCAATCTCTGCTCTGTGAGGCCACCTTGCTTTCTCTTTTTCTGAGTGTATAAAGTTTTCCTCTGTCTCCTTGATGCAAAATCTATGGGATTGCATTTAGAGGACGCCAGAAAATTCAGGTTAATGTCCCCATCTCACAATCCTTATCATTTTCCACATCTGCAAAGTCCTTTTCTGCCAAGGCGGAGTAACATCATAGTACCAGGGATAGTGATGCAAATATTTGGGGTGTTTTGTAGCTTACTCTAGTTCATCTCCCTCCTGCTGTCTAAGAGCCCACAAAATTCTGCCTCCTCCACTGCCACAGCATCGCCTCTGAGCTTCCCCTGCTTTCCATCCCCATAACCATCCTCACAGTCCAGTCCTAGTCCTTCCCGGCTTTCTCAAAAGTCTCCTAAATGATCTCCTGGGCTCTGAGATACGTTCCAGCCACACATCGACTCGTTGACACCACAGTGATCCTCCCAAATCAAAATGTGACCCTGATCTCACTTTGATAACCCTGAAATACTAGTGGGCACGTGTATCCAAATGTTTCAAGTAAGAGGACATTATTAATTCTGAACTCACTCTCACATCTTTCATAGTAGGTATTTTTACACCACCTCTTGATTTAGAAATGGAGGGTGACAGTTATCTACTCTTATCAATGATCAGCAGTGCTTTTACAATAAATGTGTATTTTTAATCACATCTAGAAGTACATACCCTGAAATTAGTCCTTATTCTGTGAAACACATTATGTATCCAGTCTACACACTATGCTTGGTGGATGCAAGGATTCAGCGAGCTCTTGCAACGCCCTGAGAACCCAGATTGGAGTCGCTGCTGGAGGGGCCAGTCTCACTGTTGGCGTTGGGCACAAGGACTTTGAAGACCCCATCCCCGGGCAGCCCTCTGACCTCATCCCCCTGCTCACCAAGGATTCTATGCTCAGCCTTAGTGCTCTATTTGCCATTCACTTATGCATTACAGGGAGTCTCACCCTTGTACCAGACCTCTCATGCCCCCTTTTGCCTCTCTATCCTTCCCTGCACAGGAAAGCTGACATACTATGTGTAGTGTCCATTTCTTGTGTCCTCCTTTGTGAAGTCCCCTTTGACTCTCACATTCTAAAATAAACCTTTGTTCACAGACATTAATTTTATTTTTTAATTTTTAATTATTTTTTTGAGGAAGATTAGCCCTGAGCTAACATGTGCTGCCAATCCTCCTCTTTTGGCTGAGGAAGATCAGCACTGAGCTAATATCCATACCCATCCTCCTCTACTTTATATGTGGGACGCCTGCCACAGCTTGGCTTGATAAGTGATGCTAGGCCCACACCTGGGATCGGAATCGGTGAACCCTGGGCCACCAAAGCAGAACGAATGAACTTAATCACTGCGTCACCGGGCTGGCCCCTCACAGACACTAATTTTACACTCAACAACACAGACAGAGATACATATTTTTACACACACACACAGAAACTCACAGACACGTACACCTAATTAGACATGCACACAGACACAGACATACACACAGATACACACACAGTCACAGACACACCTAGAAACATGCACAAAAGACACACACACAGACAGGCATACACATCCTTCTATTATCACTTTATCTTTCTGTGATATAATGTTAATATCACAGAGTTGTGGTGAGAATTTATTGAATGAATTAATAATGTAAAGCAACAAACAATATCAACCATTATTATTTTTCCTAAGACACTGAGAGCGTGTGTGCATTGAGCACCCTTACGGTCTGGACAGTTTACCTATTTGTCTCATGTAGTCCTCACTAGTCTCCAGGAAGGTAAAAGAGGTTCCTGCCACTGACCATCAGTGGGGATGAAGAATGTCCTACCCAGCGTTTCTCAACCTTGGCTCTCTGTTAGAATTAATCAGGAGGATTTCCAAAGCAAGTGATGCCCAGGCCCCAGTCCAGGAGAAATACATTAGTGTCTGCGTATAGAACCGAGGCAGTCCCCATTTCCTCACCTCCATCTCCTACAGGGGCAGCCACTCAGTGAATAGGGAGGAGGACCAGACTCTCCATGAGAGACAGAGAACCCCCAGTGTCACCAAAGAAATCACCTTCAGATCTTTCTTTGGTCACTTATAGTCCTTCATACCTGGCAATTGCAAGTCACTCATGAGTTTCACAGCTGTAAAGCTAATGAGCTTATGATCTCAAGCAGGAGAATTTGCTTCATGAGCTGCTATGTAAGAGTGTGAGTTGGGATAATGTAAACTCCAAAGCCTGGGGCTGGAAGGTTTATTTGTCTTCTCAATGAAGAGGTTTAGATGTTTAGTAACTGTTTGGGATTATGACAAGTTTCTGGAAAAGGACAGTGGTGGCTGCATTGTGAATACACTTAATGCAACCGAATTATAGACCCAACCAGGGTTCAATCATAAATTTTATGCTATGTGTATTTTACCAAACACATAAAAATAGGCTTCACAGGCCAAGCCCTCCATGAGGCAGCAAAAAGATGACTGTAATGGGAGCAGGCCCTGTATTTCGATCCCCACTGGACATGCCCCCAAGAGCTGTTGGCACCTCAAAGTCAAATTACCTCTGGTGTCAACTGTGTTTGATTTGCCTCCTGGAATATTTATTGTTGAAGATATGACTAATTTTAAGAAACTCTGGTTCAAACTCACAGATTGAGTTCATCCAAGTACAAAGGATTGACTCGTGCAGAGTCTTGCCTTTATCCCTTGAGGCCTCTCATTCCTCCCCTGGGCAAGTCCTATCATGCTCTGCCTAGACTCACCTCCTCAAGTATCTTCTCCCTGCAGCCATCTCACTCTCTGTGACAGGGCCAATATTCTGAACACAAAGCTCTGGTTCTGTCACACCCTCACTTAAAGAAACCTTCAATGACTACCATTTCTTATGGTATAAAGCTCAATGTCTCCATTCAGAAATTAGAATGTTCAGGACTGTATAATAATTAAGACCGTCTTGATTCAAAATTAAGCCTTCTTTCTTTCTCTCCCTTACTTGTACTTTTTCTCTTCCAGCTACTAAACATAGTTTCTCACATTGCTAGGGCATAGGGGAAGGGGAGAGACAGGAAATAAGAAAGTTCTGAATTGACTCATACTCTTTGGTTATTGGTCCAGGTTCTCTGGCCCAGGAAGATGCTGTCTCCTGTAGGAAACCATCATGGGTAATCCAGAAGCCCATATTACTAAGATTTCTTATTCTCTTCATTCCTTAATAAACATTCAAAGTACAACAAGGAGCTCTGGGAAAATAAAAATATGACAGCTGAAAAAAATAATAGTAAAGGAGCTGGAAGTCAAAATAAAATAGTGGAACAATGGTAATGGAAAGGAGGTGGAAAAGATAAGGAAATGTGAGGGAAAAGAAAAGAATATTAAAGCATCCACCCAGAAGGTCCAAGTAATGACGTCCCAGAATGAGGAAGATCATGATAGAAAGAAAACCACCAAAGAAATTCTACAAGAGAATTCTATACAAAAGAAAACTATGAAAGTGAATAGCCCACTCATTCCCCACATCAAAGCACATTTTTGTGACTTTTCGAAACATCATCCTAAAGAAAGGACTTTCTTTCAGAGAGAAACAGTAAATTGTGTCCAAGGATGGGGAATAAAAATTGAATCCAGACAGGACTTGGTGACACAGGAGTGGTACTAAAAATTCAGGGGCTCCAATCAATAATTGTATATGAATATAATTCTACATGCAGTCAACTATCATTTAATCATGAAGACAAATAAAGATATTTCAGATGTGCAAATCTTCAAAAGTTTTAATTCCAATGATTTTTTTCTCCAAAGGTATCAGATGATATGATCTACGAAAAAGAAGGAGTAGACAAAGAAAGATAAGGCTTGGAATCCAGTAAACACAGGATATAACATAGATTTTTCACAGATGAATCAGGGGAGAACTGTAAAACACGATATTTAGAACATGTCGATACCGGGGGACACAGTGAGGAAGCTGCAGACAAGCATTCTACAACATGACATGGACAGGAATGGACAGGGGTCCAGTGCTTCTCATTGGAGCTGTTTTTCAATATTTTCCTTTTGAACAATGCTCCTATATCCCTATTTTAAAACAAAAATTTTTGAAAATATACAACGTTGTAAGATAACAGAAGTGAAAAGGAAGGACAGGATAGAAAAAAAGGGCACAAAAAAATGGGCAGGAGGAAAATTTTACAAAAAATATGTAATTTGCTGCAAATGATCTGAGGTCAACTTGGAATCTACACTGCACAAAACTTAGGAGAAACTTGGTGTATTTTGATGAAAGAATTCATGAGTTTCCTTAAGGAATTATCACATTAAGTGAGAAGACGTGAGACAGAGAATTGAAGAAAGAGGTGAGGTATACCACTGAGAATGACATTCTACCATAGAAAGTAAAGGTCAATAGAAATTCAAGGATGAACAAAGCTCTTATGATGTGTGCATTCTGCAGGAAGGAAGACTTTGTGAGAAGGTGATGACTGATGGATCTTGAAGGACAAACTGGATGAGGGTGACAGAACAGAGAAAATATGGGGAGCATCCAGGCAGAGGCATGGCCGTGAAGCTGAGCTCTGCACACTAGAGTGTATAGATGCCTCAGTTCCTGACGGTGTCTGTCTGCACAGCAACTCTAGTCACTGTCCATCGCGTGAGGCTATTTCACACTACTGACCTTTCACCAGAAGGACCAATGCTCTTAGATATTTCTCTATGACATGGTGTCCCAACCATGGCTTTACTGACAAGAGGCTGAAGAATTCTTTTGTGAGTGAATGATCTGAGCATCACATGTTGTTTAGCAGCATCCCTGGTCTCTACCCACTTGATGCCAGCAAGACACCACCCACCCTGTAGAGACACCACGAATATCTCTAGACATTGACATTGTCCACAGATGTTGGTGGCATGAGGGAGTACATCAGACCCAGGAGAGCTTCACTGCTCTAGCAGTGGAAATACTTTATATCAGGTTCCAAACACTTCCCTTGTAATGTCTCTAATGACGAGGGGTTCACAACTGTGGACGCCAAGAGTTAGCAAGAAAATGTGGGCATGCAGTGGAGGGAAAGTTACTATTAGAGAAGATAATGGTGTCGTTATTTAATGAACCATACAAACTGTCATATGGGTATGGGATTCAATGTTTAAACACACATTTTGTGGAAATGTCAAGTTGTGTAAAGTTCAGGGTTTTGATGCATGAGCCAAGGAGAATTTCCCAGGGCTGACACCTGATCCTGGCTCTGCTTCCACATCCGGCTCACTGACTGAAGTCGTTAGATGGATCTGGGTTACACTGGATCAAGTTAATGCTTAATCCTGGGGATTAGGCAAAGTGAAGTGGCCCTAACCCTGAAGGCATGGGCTCCAACTGCCTCCTCTCCTCGCCTGTCCCGTCTCTGTTGTGAGTCCAAAGTCCTCGTCTAGAAACAAAAAGAAGGTGGTGTTAGAACCACGATGACATGCTGATGTCTGTTTTTCGTTTTGGGTTTGATTCTTTCCTTTACTAATGATTCAAATTTAAATAAGCTTCTGTCTCTAAATAGATGGAATAGTAAAACATGTCATATAATCAGTGAATTCTTTGTAAAAATTCAAATCTATCCTGAAAGACAGATACACAAAAATTAATTAAGTACCTACTGTATCCCTGTCATCACACAAAGAGAGGTGCAAAGGCAGTGAACTCAAGGAGGCTGAACAGGGAGGAGGGGGCCATGGGATGAGGTCCAGGATGTCAGGTGAGAGCTGCACTCAGAGAGCCATGGGGTCCTGGGAAGGAGGAGATCTCTGGAGATTCAGGGGCCAGAAAAGGGCACAGGAAGTGGGCTGTCTTTGATGTGGCATTGGGAATGAATAAGGAGTTTCAATTCAGTGGGACTGAGCCAAGGACAGGAGCAATGAGCTCAGGCGGAAACCGTGGGGCCTTCACAGAAATCCACCTGGAGTTCACCTAGGGCAGTTGTGGGGTCAAGGTCACAAGGATCCATCTGAGCCATAATGTGAATGTCCATAAGGCTCAAAGTCAAAATATCAAGAGTGTTGGGAGCAGTCTCTCGAATCAGAACACCTGTCTCCATATCCAGACTCTGCCACCCACTAGCCGTGTGCCCTTGGTCAAGTTACTTGACCTCTCTTGTCCCATTGTCAGCAGCTGGGGAGAAATGATATGCACACCTCATGGGGAGGGAGACCACACATCTCAGTTTGTTCAGGAGAATCTTGGTTTATGCTGCTGTCCCAGCATTCCATCCCTTTAGTGACCTCTTTCACCCTCCAAAGTACCCAAGTTTGGCCAATAAGTTTATCATCACCCTGTTCATTGATTTGTTGTGAAGTTTCAAAGAGGTTTTAACCAGTTCCCTGCATCAAGTAGGAGCTATGTCATTGTATGCCCTTCATGTTTTATTGACTTTTGAAGGCAAGAAAATAAGGATTGGTGGTGGGCATTGAGCAGATGCCTAGGCCAACACTATGTAGGCTATGTTTGAGAGAGAATACAGAGCTTTATTTTCAGACTTAGGACTTTGACCTCAGATCAGAACATGATGATCTCTAGATCTTTTAGAGAATGTGAAGTAGAAGCAGAGTCTTCGGGGGTCCATAATGGTCCTAGTCATCCTTCAAGGTTTATCATGTCATCTTTCTTATTTTTATAAAATTAATCACTATTAGCTGACGTGTAGATGGCACCTGTTCTGTGCCCAGCCCTGTTCTGAGGACTTACACGTTGTAGCTCATTCAGGCCTCACAACAATCCTAGGACTGTTCCCGATGTACAAAGACACATGGCTGTGAAATCTCCACACTAGGCTGGGCCTGAAGCAAGGGAGCCACCTGGTCTGGGAATGGCCTGTTTGACTTGGACAACGAACATCTCGCAGACGACCACGATGTCCCCAAGACAAGAGCCTTTCCTGAAGTTTCTGTCCTGGGAAATTTCCTCTCCACCCATGGTCTAGACTTTGGCAGGATCTTAAGGAAGAAGAGGGTCACTTCCAAGAACATGCCTG
The DNA here is from genome assembly GCF_041296235.1 of Equus asinus. NCBI lineage: Eukaryota > Metazoa > Chordata > Mammalia > Perissodactyla > Equidae > Equus > Equus asinus. The sequence goes on along the minus strand of NC_091806.1, from coordinate 40,334,862 downwards.
AGGTTAACGTCCCAACAGCCCTGGAGGTGAGGGCAGAGTAAGGTTTACCGAATGAGTGAGAAAAAAGAAATGTGGCATTTCTTATCCCAAATACTGTGGGGCTGATATCAGTAACTTACATTAAATAAAATTTAGATCAGTTCAATTTCAAAATAACTCTTTTGTAGGCTTTTGTGCCAATGTGTGAGTCGCTGAGAAAAACTAGCTCTCACTGAATGTCATTATTTTATTAAGTATGGGAAGGCCTCAAATGACTGAAATATTCATGTGAGTATATCTCAGGGTTTCTATAAGCCCGAGGACAGTCCAAATATAATTCCCTCTTACTGCATGCTTTACCTCTCCCCCAAGACACTAGCTCATTCTGGGTTGAATCTGAATCATTTAACTTTCCACCATGGTTTGTCATAGTAGCCGATCAATAAATGTCCCAGAAACACTGAAACTGCAGTCCATTTTATTCCTTAGTTTCTGAGCTTAATTTGGGGATCTGAGTAAAAGTTCTTTTGGGAAGAGAAAAAATCAGGCCATCAACACAAGCATTCTGACTTTTTGGCTTCTCCTATTTTTCCCTGTCAATGCTGGCTTACAAAAGAGGTTTTTCTGGGCCAACGTTATTGTTTCTTGAGTTGCCTGAGATGATCATCATCAGTTGCATGGAGAAAACAAGGAGGTAAACAAAACACACTTCTTTATTTTAGGCAACATGTACATGATGTGGGTAGGATTGTTTTTTGCTGAGTAAGAAATCTCTGAAGGGTCCAGTGTCCCAGCAGGTGACATGGCAGGCCCATAACAAGTGGGGCACCACGCAGGGTCCCCATTAAGTCCTGATGAAAGAAACGTTATCCCATTTCATTATTAAAGTCCTTGACTTGCCTTTGGAATGAAAATCACTAGCAAATGTCAACTGTCTGAAAGTACACACAGGAAAACATCAGCTTCTCTGTTTCTAGCATCTTGCTAAATCACTTTTGTTCTTGGCAAGTTATACTCCAGTGAAGGGTGGAAACAAATATGTCCAAATAATCTGGACAGCAAATAATGCATTCACAGGTAGATAACTATTGACTCATCTCACTGGCTCTCTCGTCCATTTCTTTCTTTCTTTTTTTTTTAACCTAAGCCAAGTTTGTTTCTCTAGTTCCTGTAAACTTCATATCATCCCTGCTTAATCTGATGTGGCTTTTCTATCCCATGAGGCTGTCCTGCCCCTCTCTTGACACCAAGAGGAACATGTTCTTTACCTTGCCAAGTCCCATCTACTCTCACACGGAGCACATTTTTTCTATTCCCTCTGCCTAGAACACTGTTCCCCAAATCTTCCCCTGGACATTGCTGTCCACTCATCCAAGCCTAAAGGTCCCTCCTCCTATAGTTTTTACTGGACTTCTGTGTAGGATACAGCCCCTGGGGGTTGTGTTGCTGTTCTCTACACAGTCACTGTCTGATATCACTCACTCCATTGTAGGCTTGCTTGTAGCCTTGCTGGTAAGAGGTGAGTTCCAAAGAGCAAGGTCCTCTTCTAACGTGTTCCTACAACTGAATCTGTGGCACACAGTGCAGGGACCTGTCATAGGAGAAGCTCGTAGTTATTGTTGAACAATTGATGGGTCGCTGGCTGGCAGGATGGATGTGTGGATGGATAAAACCTCCCATGTTTTAAATAATTACCCTGTTTTAAGTCCTGTGATGGGCTCTTTACATAGAATGGCTGTCATCCTTACAAAACTAAGCATACTATCGTTTATGCCTATTTTAGAAATTTGAAAAAGGAAGCTCAGAATGACCAGCATTTTAACTTGCCCAAGGACAATTCATAACTAGGTGTTGCATCCAAGATTCAAAGCCACACCCACATGAGCTTCAGTCTCATCACTGTTCCACCATTCAGCACTCCCTTCCCTAAGTAATCAGTTATTCTGCTTCTTCACGTCATCCTTTTAGTCAGTGGAAGAAAAATCTTAAACAGCTCACAAAAACTAAAAAAAAAAAATTAATTCATGGATTTGTAATAGAATTAATTATTAAATTGAGTTAAATAAATGAGACATTCTTTGTAAGAACAACCTTCAGAGAGGTGACATTAATATTTCCCAAACTCAGCAGGGATGGTTGAACATCCACAAATCTATCAACGTGATACACTACATTAACAAAATGAAGAATAAAAATCACATGATCATCTCAATAGGTGCAGAGAAAGCATTTGACAAGATACACCATCCATTTATGATAAAAGCTCTAAATAAAATGGGTATAGAAGGAAAATACCTCAACATAATAAAGGCCATATATGACAAACCCACAGCAAATATTATTCTCAATGGAGAAAAACTGAAATCTATCCCCCTAAGAACAGGAACCAGACAAGGATGCCCACATTCACCACTCTTCTTTAACATAGTATTGGAAGTCCTAGCCAGAGCAATCAGGCAAGAAAAAGAAATAAAAAGGATGCACATTGGAAAAGAAGAAGTGAAACTGTCACTCTTTGCAGATGACATGATTTTATATCTAGAAAACCCTAAAGATTCCACTAAAAAACTTTTAGAAACAATAAAGGAATACAGTCAAGTTGCAGGATACAAAATCAATGTACAAAAATCAGTTGCATTTTTATACACTAACAATGAAGTAGCAGAAAGAGAAATTAAGAGTAGAATCCCATTTACAACTGCAACAAAAAGAATAAAATACCTAGGAGTAAACTTAACCAAAGAGGTGAAACATCTGTACACTGAAAACTATAAAACATTGTTGAAAGAAATTGAGGGAGACACAAAGAAATGGAAAGATATTCCGTGCTCTTGGATTGGAAGAATTAACATCGTTAAAATGCCCATACTTCCTCAAGCAATCTATAGATTCAACACAATCCCTATCAAAGTTCCAACAACATTTTTCACAGAAATAGAGCAAAGGATCCTAAAATTTATATGGAACAACAAAAGACCCCATATAGCCAAAGGATTCCTGAGAAAAAAGAACAAAGCTGGAGGTATCACACTCTGTGATTTCAAAATATACTACAAAGCTATACTAACCAAAGCTGCATGGTACTGGCACAAAAACAGACACAGAGATCAATGGAACAGAATTGAGAGCCCAGTAGTAAACCTACACATCTATGGACAGCTAACTTTTGACAAGGGAGCCAAGAAAATACAATGAAAACAGGAAAGTCTCTTCAATAAATGGTGCTGGGAAAACTGGACAGCCACATGCAAAAGTTTGAAAATAGACCACTATCCTACACCATACACAAAAATTAACTCAAATTGAATTAAAGACTTGAATGTAAGACCTGGAACCACTAAACTTCTAGAAGAAAACATAGGCATTATGGTCTTCAACATCAGTCTTAGCAGCATATTTTCAAGTACCATGTCTGACCAGGCAAGGAAAACAATAGAAAAATAAAGAAATGAGACTACATCAAACTAAAAATCTTCTGCACAGAAAAGGAATCCATCAATAAAACAAAAAGGCAACCTAACAATTGGGATAAGATATTTACAAACCATATATCTGATAAGGGGTTAATATCCAAAATGTACAAAGAACTCATATAGCTCAACAACAAGAAAGCTAACAATCCAATTAAAAATAGGCAAAAGATCTGAACAGACATTTCTCCAAAGAAAATATACAGATGGCCAACAGACACATGAAAAGATGTTCAACATTATTAACTATCAGGGAAATGCAAATCAAAACTACAGTGAGATATCACCTCACTCCCATCAGAATGGCTATAATTAATGAGACAGAAACAGTAAGTGTTGGAGAGGATGTGGAGAGAAAGGAACCCTCATACAGTGCTGGTGGGAGTGCAAACTGGTGCAGCCAATATGGAACACAGTATGGAGAGTCCTCAAAAAATTAAGAATAAGACTACCATACGATCCAGCTATTCCACTGCTGGGTGTTTTCACAAAGGATATGAAAACTTGAATGCACAAAGATACATGCACCCCTATGTTCATTCCAGCGTTATTCACAATAGCCAAGACTTGAAAGCAACATAGGTGCCCATCAAGGTATGAATAGATAAAGAAGATGTGGTATATATACACAATGGAATACTACTCAACCATATGAAATGATGAAATTCTGCCATTTGTGACAACTTGGGTGGATCTTCAGGGTATTATGCTAAGTGAAATAAGTCAGAGGGAGAAAGTCAAATATCATGTGATCTCATGCATAAGTAGAAGATAAAAACAACAATAGACAATCACATGGAAACAGAGATTGGATTGGTGGTTACCAGAGAGGAAGAGAGAAGGGAGGAGAGTGAAAGGGGTGATTAGACACATGTGTGTGATGATGGATTATAACTAGTTTTTGGGTGGTGTACATGATGAAATCTACGCAGAAATTGAAATATAATGATGTACACCTGAAATTTTTATAATGTTATAAACCAATGTTACTGCAATAAAAATTAAATAAAAAATACAATTGACAAACAAATTTAGTTATTTCTGTGACACACATTTTAAGATAATGATTAGAATTATAGCATTATACCAGGACATAGATTTTTAGGAATTTCATGTAATTTTTAGAACCTTTATATTAATAACATACATGCATACAGGGATATCCATAAAGAAGGTTTAGTATCACTTATTTGACAATGCTTCCCATGTAACTTAACATACAAAACAAGCCTCGTTAGTTTCATATCTCCCTTTTTATAGGATGAAGAAAAATTATTTGAGAAGTTCCAGGGACCAACTGTAAATTCTCAGTTACTTTCATGCAAAAAGAAAAGAAAGACTTTATTTAGGATTTCAATTTTCAGAAGTTTGTCAAAAATACAAAATAGTTTAAAACATTTGGTCGAATAGGTCACTGTGAAACAAAGCTTAGTTATCCATTTAACCGAAGTGACAACAGAAGATATTAAATGCAAATGCAGAAAGTTAAAAAGTTGAAAACAACTCTTAACTCTTTTAATAGAGAGGCCTCAGCTTTTTTGAACATAGGAAATTATTTTGACAAAACATAGACGCCTTGCCTTTTAGGTAGACTTACTCAAAGATCAAGAAAAACTTTTCATAATCTCTTTATTAAGAGCAGACTAAAAGTCCCAAGAGGGAAAACCAAATTCTAAGAGAGAAGGTCTGTCTGCAGAATGAACTATGTAGTAAAGAATTAACCTTATCCAAAGAAAGATGTGGCCTTTGCCCTTTGCTCCTGGGAGATGATCTTTAAACCCTTGGAATGTCCTATCTCATAAAAGTGTCTCTGTCTCCCCCGGGAGGCCTTTGGTCATACCAGGTGGTCTAACAATAGAATTATAACAAGGAAATTTGGACATAGACACAGGGGAAGAAAACCACAAGAAGATGGGGGCAAAGATTGGAGTGACGCATCTGCAAGCCAACAAGACCAAGGATAGTCAGCAACCACCAGAAGGTAGGGAGAGGCAAGGAAAGACAGTCTTCTAGAGTCTTCAGAGAGAGCATGGCCCCACTGACATCTTGATTTTGAAGTTCTAGCCTCCAGAACTGTGAGGGAATAAATCTCTATTGTTTTAAGCTGCTCATTTTGTGGTACTTTGCTCTGGAAGTCCTAGGACACTAGTACAACCACCTAGTTCTCATTTGATCCTGCAGCCTTGGGATCCAGGTGGGTGCCTTGTCAACACAGAGCTGGAAGAAGTTACAGAAGTTTCTCATGAGGCCTAAGTCTCTTTCCATGAATCAGCGACAGGGCAATGCTTTACTTCAGTTGGAAGCTCACAGGGCCTGATGCTTTGAGTTGGGAGAAGAAATAAACACCAGGCATTGCCCAGAGAGAACTAAATTCTTTCCTAAGTGCTGTCTTTTCTCAGAGATCACAGAGATTGGGGCCAGAAGGGATCAGCAACCAAAATTATCTTATTGATTTCCTGACAACTTGGACTAATGTAGCCCCCAATCTGGCAATTGTTATTTATGAAATATCTCCTAGATGGCTATGAAGATTCTCTCAACAGTGGATTGTTTCACACAAAAGACTCTTTGGAAACATCTTCCTACCTCTTCTCCATGTAGTCAAATCTGTGTGCCGTACCAAGGTGTGGCTTATCTGCAACCCCTTTGAATCCCAGCCTGCTTTCCTCTCTCACTGAGCTACCTCTTGGGGACCCAGTTTGACAGTGAAAGCCAGGGGACACAGATAAATTCAACATTAACCTAAGGCCAAGGCCATGGAAAGGAAGCCTGCTTCAGCCAAAAGTGTGCTATACTGTAACCTTGACCAGGACACCTTTGGTTCATCCTGCTACAAGGGTAATTCAGCTAAATTCATTTTTTGAGAAAAGAAGTTAAGGTCTCAGTCTGATAGGACAATCTTACTCTATGGCTGCTTTTCCTTCCCTTACATGAAGGGTCAACTGTTCAGATAGCAAGTACATTTTGGTTGAAAATGTGGCAGAAATCAAAGCATTGTATGTGTCGACGAAAATAATCCATAACCAATCTATAAATGAAAATTTGAGTGAGTTTATTCTGAGCTTAAATTTTAGGATTATAACCTGGGAGAGTCTTTCCACAAAGGAACAGAGCACTCCAAAGAAGTGGGGGTATAAGGGTGGTTATATACCCTCAAAGAGGGTGTTTCACATATGATTGAAATGTCCCTCCCACAATAGTCACAAGATTGCCCTGTCGGCACAGCACTTGATGGACACAGCAGGTAGTGGGTCTACTATCTTGGTGGGCGTAGCAGGAGGCAAGTCTATTGTCTCCAGCTGGGCGGTCACAGGTGAGTGCAGCAATCAGCTTCTAGCCTAAGGAAAGATACTTAAACCTTAAGGAGATGCCAACGTTGGGAGGGGGAGGGAAGTTGCACCTTTATCTCAAGGGCCTTTGCTCTTGCCATAGGGAATCTCTAAAGCAGATATACAATGCATGCTCAATGGCCTCAGTCAGGCCCTTTTGGAAAGACAAGGTCAGGCCGAATTAGGTTTACACCAAATGGCTTCCTCATATATTCCAATATATCCTATTACTTGCCATTTTTATTTGTCATATGGTTCTGCAACACTGAGTCAGGAGAATGTAATGATTTATTAAACTGGCCTCCCCAAGAAGATAAGCTATCTGAGTTGATAATAGTCTTAAGAGGTCTTAGAAGTGATGCGGGCTCTGTGAGTCAAGGAGTCAAAAGAAAGATTTCTTGGACTCTCAACATCTGGCAGTAGTGCTCTTTTATTCAGAGAATAGCATGGAGTAGCATGGGGACAGGACCCATGGGCAGTAAGAGCTGCAGGCATGGGGACAGGACCCATGGGCAGGAAGAGCTGCAGGCATGGGGACAGGACCCATGGGCAGTAAGAGCTGCAGGCATGGGGACAGGACCCATGGGCAGTAAGAGCTGCAATGGGTTGAGGGTAGGGCTAAATTTATAAGGCATAGGTATGTGAGTTATTTCTTTACAAGATAAAGGAAAGATCATGAAAAGATCGTTAAAATGGTATCAGTGCAGGTTGGGTCTGGTTATTGGGTGGTCCTATAACTTTAGATAAGAATCAGATTGGATTAAGTCAGGACATCCTATGCTTCCCGGAGGATGATATAGATGAGTATGTAGGGCAGGACACCTTGGGCTTCTCTCCCTGGGGCAGCCTTGATCCTCATCAGAAGGAAACAAAGCACTGAGAGATAGGGGTTCCTTTCTCCTCTTCTGCTGTATCAACCTGGAAGAGAGGGACCGATGAGTAATTGCTTCTGCTCTGATAGATGGGGTGGGGAGAACTTCATGAAAGATGTGAGCACCAGTCATGTCCTGGGGCTGCACAGTCAGCATTACATCCATCCTGGGGATGGTGTCCCCAATCCCAAACCCTGACCCTGAGCCTCTCCCTGTGATGGCAAAGGAGAGAACCATGCAACTGAACCATGGTCTAAGACAGCAGGTCTCAGATTTTATTGAGCATCAGAATCACCTGGAGGTGAAATGCAGATTGCTGAGCCCCACCTCTAGTATTTCTGATTCAGTAGGTCTGGGGTGGGGTCCAAGAATTCTCTGGTGAAGCTGCTGTTGCTGGTCTGGGAACCACCCTCTGAGAACCACTTGTCTAGGAGGAGCCATTGATATCTTGTCCTTTGTTAACACATCCAACCTGAGGTTGATGACAGTCTTCTTCATGGGATCCAGAATAGGGAGGCGGAGATCAAGAAATTTGTGCAATTTTTGTTTTACTTTTTTTCATTCAAATATTCCATGAATGATGAATGAGATTCCTTTGTTTCTGAACTGCCCAATGTTAGAGTTGCTTAATTCAGACCGTCTGTGTGGGTAGGCTAAGGGGGAACTGAAATAGGCCGGCAATAATGAAAATGAGCCCCCAGAAGTAAGTTTGCAGTACTGATGGCAGTTCTCAGCGAAGAGGCAGCTATTCCAAAAGGGTCTGCCAGCCAAACTTCCTGTCATAGCACTGTCCACATCTTTTCCATGGAAATTCCTGGTGCTGATTATGGTCCTCGGTGGGCTTTTCTGGCTACAGACTAAAACATAAGCATCTTTTGGGCAGGAGCCTCGACAGGGCTATTTGTAACACAAACCCAGAACAGTGCCTGGCTCTCCAACGCTTTTCACAAATATTTGTTGGATGAAGAACAAATGGTTCAGAAACTCAAAAAAGCAAATTCTCAGGAGCTGGGGCAACTGATCTTAGGAGGAATGAAACTAGAGTGATCTGGATATTTGTGAGCTGATCAGTGAAGATGACTTGTTGCTATGGGAGAAAAACACTGGATTTCAGATTGAGGTGCCTGGAACTCATTTTTGTGGCAGAGTCACATTGGTGCCAATCTGGAGACTGTGGCTGTAGAGACAGTAATAGCCCTGTGAGGGCACCATCTGGGCTGTTGCTGTTGTGTTTACTGCTCTATCCCTGGGCCTGGCACAGAGCCTGACACACTGCAACTGCTCATAGTGTTTATTGAATAAACAATAGGTCGGCTTCAAATGGGGGGAGCTCCAGCACTGAACAATAGTTGGGCTGAGGTTTGGAACTGGTGCAGATATCAAAGGACAGCAATTATAATTCAAAGCTCTATATCTGAATAAGAGAATATACTTATTTTACTTGCACAAGGAAACATCCTTCTCTAGGTTAATCAATCCTAGGAATTCTAAATTGGATACAAAAATATATTTTCAGGTCAAGGGATATATTTGTCAAAGACAAAGCTTGGCAAAGTATAAAGAACAAAATAAAAATAGCTCTAATTCTGTCACTCAGAGATGCCGCTAAATTTTTTGGTGTATTTCTCCCTTTCGCTTTCTATTAGAATCCATGTTTCTTACTTCAGTTTTTCACTCAAGTAGCAGTATTTGTGAGCATTTCCATGCTATTGAATGTTTCCCATGTACTATTAGAAATAATGCTTCTGTAAACATCTTTATACATAAATCATTATTTTCATTTTTAATCCTTTAAGAAAAATCCATGGAAGTAGATTTTTTAGAACAAAAGTTGTGATACAGGTTGCAAAGTGGAAGTGAGGCAGGAGATAAGTTATGTTGCAGGAGAATTGATGAATTATGACTTTCCTCCTACCAATAATTCATACAAAGAGATGAGAACTGTTTCTAAAATAGTTGCGGGGAGCCACAGGTTTTAAATGGAGTGTGTAGCTATGTTACTGCCCTGGACAGGATCCTAATCATCAGTTCCTTTGGAATGTGCCCTGTGCATAGCATGCAAGTTACCAAATTCAGAAAGCAAACAGCAACTAAATAAGCTTCTAAAATGTAAGACCCTTTAAGAAACCAAGTAAACTACACAATGCTTACTGGAATTAGGCAACTCTGCAAGGCAGGCTGGGTAAATTCTCAAGATGACTGGCCACTAAATTGTGTTTCTAGGCACAATAATGTATCCTGCTTGAAAAATGTTTTGGGGAAAGTGGAAAAAGCACATAAACAACCAACCGAAAGCTTTATTGCCTCATTGGAATTAGCTGGGGTCTGTTGGGCATCTGCCATCTGGGCTGTTTTGTTCACTGTTTGTCCCCGCGCTTGGTAGGAAGCCCAGCACACTGCAGGCTCAACAACGCCACACTCTTCCCGGAATGTGTTACTGCTGATTCTACTCGGCATAGCTTGATATAGTGTGGTCTGTATGGTCTGTGCTGGAAAGGTGCTTAGGGGACTATAAAAGCTCTCAAAGATCCAAAGGGACCATAGGGAAATTATCAACTAGCTGTAGGGACAAGACCGATTGTATTGGTTAAAGTTTCTGGTTGCATGCAATGATACCCATCTGGTTAGATGCAGGCTGTGAAATAATAAGAATATATATACAGTCTCTGTCCCTAGTTCCTGACAAAAGCCTCCTAAAACTGTTGTGATTTCCTAAGTGATAGGAACACTAGGAGCATCTTTTGTTCTAACGAGGTGACTCAGGGTGGGGTCCTGAATGGCTCCGGGATGGGGGCGGGTCACTAGAAAGATCAAGCCGTAATTAGAAGCTTAGGGTTTTCAGCCCCATCCTTCATCCTCCAGGGAGGGGAGAGGGGCTGAAAAAGCAGTTAATGATTGATCAAGCCTACATGAAGAAGCCTCCATAAAATCCCCATAGTGTGGGGTTCAGAGAGTTTCCAGGTTGGTGAACACATCCACATACTGAGATGGTGGTGCACCCCAACTTCACGGGGACAGAGCTCCTGTGCTCAGGACCCTCCTGGACCTTGCCCTACATATCTCATCATCTGGTTGTTCATTTGTGTCCTTTATCATTTCCTTAATAAACTGGTAAATGTAAGTGAGTGTTTCCCTGAGTTCTGTGAGCTGCTCTGGCAAATTAATCAACCTTGAGGAGGGGGTCGTGGGAACCCCCGATTTGTAGCCAAGTCAGATGGAAGTTGTGTGTAACCTGGGGACCTACCACTGCTCCTGATTGACTTTTCAAGTGGGGAGGGGACAGTCTCATGGGACTGAGCCCTTATATGTGGGATCTGACATTATCTCCAGGTAGATAGTGTCAGAATTGTGTTAAATTATAGGACACCCAACTGATGTCATGGAGAATTGCTTGGTGTGCATGTGTTTGTGGGGGAACTCTGTATATCTGGTGTCAAAGTGTTGTGAATGTATAGTAATGTGAGAGTAAAGGAGATATACATGAAAGAAAGACAGGAGGAAGACTAGTAGGTTTTTCCAATACAAAGATGAAAAAGGATTTATTAAAGAATATTAAGAATGTCTGGGATGCTCTGAATCTACACAGATGAGAATAATACCCAACCATGTGATGAGGCTTACTCTAGACTCTAGAGAAAATATTTGTTCCACCTTCACTGGGCACCTTCCCTTGGGACTGGACGTCTGTCTCCCCAGCCCTGCTTCCCCCGACCACCAGGCACCTTTGCTACTGTGCTTGCCAGAGGATCAGTCCCCCATGCCACTACTTCACCCTGCTCACTTCTGAATCCAAGAATCAAGTGGATGCCTCTGATTGGTGGAACCCAAGTCACATTCCCCCTTGGCTGCAAGGAAGTATAGGAAAGCAAATTTTGGAGTTTCTACTGTGGAAAGGTAGGATTCATATAAAAATATTGGCAAAATGTAGGCAGAGTGTTGAAAAGATGTTGGGTGGCCATAAATGACAGATATCCACTCCCCAATGTGTGAAAACTACTGGTAAAAAAAAAAAGCAACCCAGTCAAAGGTGAGATTTTTTGGCATAAATTATTTGAGTATTGGAGGATTTCAGAGAAGGGAAAGGAGCTTGTGACTGGTGGTTTGGCACAGACAACTTGGAGTAGGTGGATCTTGAATTTGGTGTGAAGGAAATCAAGGATTTGAGATGGGACAGAAGAAACAGGAGGGTCTTTCAGGTGGGAGGCTCAGCATGAACAAAGGTGTGGAGAGGGAGGGTGCCATATAATTTGTTGCCCAAACCAGCACACCTGAGGGTGAAAGGAAGCACTCTGAAAATTTATACTGCGACAATGAGCATCAGTTGGGATTGATCCAGGCAAACTGGGCCTGACCCCCTGAGGACAGGAGAACCCCTAGCCTTCTCATCCTGCCCACAAGTAATTGAACGTCTTTCACCACTTTGGGGAATTCCCTTCACTCCTGGCTTAACTTCTCTCCCTACTTTAAGGCTCAGTTGTTTTTTTTTTAACTCCTCCCCACCCCTGGTACATAGTTGTATCTTCTTAGCTGTGGGTCCTTCTAGTTGTGAAAGGCTCAGTTTTAATGAACCCCCTCTGTGAAGCCTTCCCCCTGTACCGCCCACAGGGTTAATCGGTCTTCCACTATATTAGTTTCCTATGGCTGCTGTAACAAATTACCACAAATTTAGTGGCTTAAGACAACACAATTTTATTATCTTACAGTTCTGGAGGTCAGAAATCCAAAATGGGCTGCAGAGGTGTGTTCCTTCTGGAGGCTTTAAGCAAGAATCCATTTCCTTACCTAGTCTAGCTTCTAGAGGCCTCCTTTATTCCTTGGCTCATGGCCTCTTTCTCCTTTTTCAAAGCTAGCAGCCTAGCATCTTTCAATCTCTCTCTCTCTCTGACCTCTGCTTCTATTGTCACATTGCCTTCTCTGACCCTGACCCTCCTGCCTGCTTCTTATAAAGTCCGTGTGATTAAATTGAACACTCTTGGATGAACCAGGGCAATCTCCCCTTCTCAAAGTCCTTAACCTCTTCCGCAAATTCCCTTTACCACATAAGGTACCACATTCACAGGAATTAGGACATGGACGTCTTTGGGGAGGCCATTATTCTGTCTACCACACCCACTGCTTTGAATATGATTATTTTAGCACGTCTCAGTTGTTGTGTGCTTGTTTCATCATAACACAGCTCATGATCACTTGGGTTCAGCTAGATGGAGATGGGCACCAAATTCTAGGAAAACAGGTTATAGAAAGTCACACACAAGTTTGAAGCAAGAGAGCCAGGACTTGAATTCCATCCTTCCATCTCCAGGTCTTGTGCTCTCTCTGTCCTAATGGTTTAGCATCTCCCTGCATTCTAATATGGTAACTCACTTAAATTTGGGGGGAGGGAAGAACTAAGATGTGAATAATAAATAAAATCTTGTTTGTTCTATTAATTTATTACTAAATCTATGCTTTGAATTTGTATATATATGTGCGTATATATATATATATAACATTTTATCTATCTATCTATCTATCTATCTGTCTATCTATCTATCTATCTATTTTCTCATCCCAGACTGTGGGTCCTCCTGGGGCAGAGGTTGTCTGGAACCCACCTGGCCTCTTTGGCACAGGCTTTTTGCCAAGCAGGTTCTCAGGACCGTTTGTGCTGTGGCTGATGAGGATGAGGAACATGTGATAGTAGAGTCTGAATCTCAGCTCTTTTTTTTTTTTTTTCTGATGGGATAAATGAAATAGTCCTTTGGTGGGCAATTGATAGACTAGGCTGAAGAGACTTCTTTCAGAGCTGCATCCTCTCTTACTGTCCTTACCAGGGGTAGATGAAATCAATTAGGTGTCCTCTACGGTAGCCCCAGACATCCACTCCAGTCCAGAGGTATGGGTCGCAGTTACAGCGATCTAGCCACAAAAAGGCGCTGCTCCCTTAAGGATTGGCCAGCAGACGCCTTGCGATTATAATGTTGGCCACTGGTCAGAGCCTTCTCGGTCTGTGGTGGCTCTTCTTTGATACAGATAAGATTAGGCCCTGCGTAGAGCTGTGTAACTCTGTCTTGTCATTCAGTAATACATCTTGAACACTGTTCTATATCAGTACATGTATAGCTGTAGGTGGTTATTTAGATTGTTGGCAATTGTAAACATAATTGTAAACATAACTGCAATGATCATGATGGTACCTACATTGCTTACAGCAGGGCTGCTTATAATCCACTCTTCAGTTATCCCTAGAAGAGGGGTCGTCTCCTTCTCTGAAGGAAGATTGGCTCACCTGACTGTGAAATTGGGTGATGGATTATTGGGCATGTGAAGCTAAGCCCCTCCTTGGCTCTCTCAGGAGCGAGCCTGCCTGCAGGTGAAGTCTTTTCTTCTTTCTGCTCCTTTCTTCTCCAGGAGGTTCTCCTGGGTTACTAATTGTCTGCAATTCTTGTAACACTCTAGAATGTAGGTAAGGGCATCATCATGCTCATTTGTTTTGGCATTACTGCAGTCCTCCTGCTTCCTCCATGTCTTCAAGCTCACTGGGGTACACCTGGGGATGGAGGCCAGTGAATGTTAGCTGTTCATCGGTGCTTGGGAAAGTTCATTTTGGCTTAGATTTCAGCTTGATGAGGCTGATCTTTTGACAGCCATTTTACTCTCATGCATATTTTTCACTTGATTCAGAACTGGGAAGGAACAGATGTGATTACTTAACACCCCAAAGCAACAAGGTGGATTCTGGAGGCAGAAGATTCGGGTTTGAATCTCAATCCTTTCATTTACTAACTTTGTAATCTTTCACAAATTACCCTCTCTGAGCCTCAGTTTACTCATCTGGAACATGGGGATCATGATAATTAGCCAGCTACAGAGCTATGTAAGTAGTGGGTATAACAAACAACACATTTCTTGACTCATTGTAAATGCTCAATAAATGTTAGTTATCATTATTTTGACCTATGCTCTGAAACAGTTAGGATAGGAATTATCTAATCCTTGAAGGTTTGTGAAAATTGTTAGTAAATCCATCTAGTCTGAGAGGTTTTTAAAGGATCAACAAACTGTGGCCCATTGTCAAATCTGGCCCTACATCTGTTTTTTTTACAGCCTGAAAGCTAAGAATGGATTTTACATTTTTAAATGGTTGAAAAAAGAACTCGGAGGAAGAATAATATTATTTATTTATTTTGGAAAACTTTTGTATTGAAATATATTTGACATACAAGATGGTATAAATTTAAGGTCTAGAACATCATTTTTTCCTGGAATTTTCTATTAATATTTCTATTACTATTTCTTCCCAGTAATTTTATTGAGCTCATAATGGTTTATAACATTGTGTAAATTTGGGTGTACATTATTGTTTATCAATTTCTGAGTAGACTTCATTGTGCTCACCATCAGTAGTCTAATTTTTGTCTGTCACCATACATATGTGCACATTTATCCCTTTCGCTCACCACTCAAATCCCTTCCCTTCTGGTAACCACTAGTCTGTTCTCTTTATCCATGTATTTGTTATCTTCCACATATGAGTGAAATCATGCAGTATTTGTCTTTCTCTGTCTGGCTTATTTTGCTTAACATCATACCCTCAAGCTCCATCCATGTTGTTGCGATGGGACGATTCTGTCTTTTTTTAATGAATCAGTAGCATTCCATTAAATATTTGTAGCACATCTTTATCTAATCATCAGTCAATTGGCACTTGGGTTGCTTCCACATCTGTCTATTGTGAATAATGCTGCAATGAACACAGGGGTGCATAAATCTCTTTGGAAAATTGATTTCAAGTTCTTTGGATAAATACTCAGGAGTGGGATAGCTGGATCATATGGTATTTCTATTTTTAATTTTTTGAAAGATCTCCATACTGTTTTCCAAAGTGGCTGCACTATTTTGCATTCCCACCAGCAGTGTATGAGGGTTCGCTTTTCTCTACATCCTCTCCAACATTTGTTGTTTTTCGTCTTGGTATTTGTAGCCATTCTCACTGGTGTAAGGTGCTATCTACTTGTAGTTTTGATTTGCATTTCCCTAGTAATTATTGATGTTGAACATCTTTTCATGTGCTGTTGGCTATCAGTATATCTTCTTTGGAAAAATGTCTGTTCATATCCTCTTCCCATTTTTTGATCAGGTTGTTTGTTTTGTTGTTGTTGACTTGTATGAATTCTTTATATATTTTGGGGATAAACTTCTTGTCTGATAAATGATTTGCAAAAATTTTATCCCAGTTGTTGGGCTGTCTTTTCATTTTGTTAATGGTTTCCTTTGCTTTGCAGAGGGTTTTTAGTCTGATGTAGTCCCATTTGTTAACTTTTTCTTTTATTTCTCTTGCCCACATAAACATGATATTTGAAAAGATGCTGCTAAGACCAATGTCAAAAAGGTACTGCCTGTATTTTCTTCTAGGACTTTTATGGTTTCAGGTCTTACATTCAAGTCTTTAATCCATTTTGCATTAATTTTTGTGTATGGAGCAAGGTGATGGTCTACTTTCATTCTTTTGTGTGTGGTTGTCCAGTTTTCCCAAAATCATTTATTGAAGAGATTATTTTTTCTCCATTGTATGTTCTTGGCTCCCATGTTGAAAATTTGCTGTCCTTAGATGTGTGGGTTTATTTCTGGGCTTTCAATTCTGTTCCATTGATCTATGTGTCTGTTTTTGTGCCAGTACAATGCTGTTTTGATTACTATAGCTTTGTAATATATTTTGAAGTCAGGGATTGTGATGGCTCCAGCTTTGTTCTTTTTTCTCAGGATTGCTTTGGCTATTCAAGGTCTTTTGTTGTTCCATATAAATTTTAGGATTCTTTCTTCTATTTCCATGAAGAATGTCATTGGGATTCTGATTGGGATTGCACTGAATCTCTAGATTGCTTTAGGTAGTATGGACATTTTAACTATGTTTATTCTTCTGACCCATGAGCATGGAATATCTTTCCATTTCCTTATGTATTCCTCAATTTCTTTCAATAATTTCTTGTAGTTTTCAATATACAGGTCTTTCACCTCTTTGCTTAAGTTTATTACTAAATGTTTTATTCATTTTGTAGTAATTGTGAATGGGATTGTATTCTTTATTTTTCTTTCTGCTACTTTGTTGTTAGTGTATAGAAATTCAACTGATTTTTGTAAGTTGATTTTGTACCCTGCAACTTTGCTGTAGTTGTTGATTATTTCTAATAGTTTTCTGATGGATTCCCTAGGGTTTTCTATATATATATAGAATCACATGATCCACAAACAGCAAGAGTTTCACTTTTTACTCTGCAATTTGGATTCCTTTTATTTCTTTTTGTTGCCTAATTGCTCTGGCCCAGATCTCCAGTACTATGTTGACCAGGAGTGGCAAGAGTGGGCACCCTTATCGTGTTCCTGTTCTTAGAAGGATGATATTCAGTTTTTCACCATTGAGTATGATGTTGGCTGTGAGTTTGTCATAGATGGCCTTTATTGTGTTAGGGTCCTTTCCTTCTATACCCATTTTATTGAGAGTTTTTAACATAAGTGGATGTTGGATCTTGTCAAATTCTCTCTCTGCATCTATTGAGATGATTATGTGATTCTTGTCTCATATGTTAATGTGGTGTATTACACTGTTTTATTTGTGGATGTTGAACCACCCCTGTATCCCTGGAATAAATCCCACTTGATCATGATGTATGATCCTTTTAATATATTGCTGTATTTCATTAGCCAATATTTTGTTTAGGATTTTTGCATCTGTGTTCTTCGGTGATATTGGCCATTAATTTTCATTCTTTATGTTGTCCTTGTCTGGTTTTGGTATCAGAGTAATGTTGGCCTCATAGAATGAGGCAGAAAGTTCTCCTTCCTCTTCAATTTTTTGGAATAGTTTGAGAAGGATAAGTATTAAATCTTTTTGAATGTTTTGTAGGATTCTCCAGAGAAGCCACTGGGTCCTGGACTTTTCTTTTTTGTAAAGTTTTTGATTACTATTTCTATCTCTTTACTTGTGATTGGTCTTCTCAGAGTCTCTATTTTTCTTCTTTTTGTTTTTTATTGAGGAAGATTAGCCCTGAGGAAACATCTCCTGCCAATATTCCTCTTTTTTGCTGAGGAAGATTGCCCCTGAGCTACCATCCATGCTGCTTTAAATGTGGGACAGTTGCCACAGCATGGCTTGACAAGTGATGCATAGGTCCACAGCTGGGATCCAAACTGGCAAACCCCATGCCACCAAAGTGGAATGTGCAAACTTAACCACTACACCACCAGGCTATCCCATGTTAGGCACATTTTAAGATTACTTACTTAAGAATTTTGTTCTCTGTTGGGGTGGGGCTGTATTGCTATGAATTTCCCCATTATGATTGCTTTTGCTGCATCCCATAAGAGTTTCTGTGTTGTATTTTCATTTTCATTTGTCTCCAGGTATTTTTTCATTTCCCCTTTTATTGCTTCACTGATCCAAAGGTTGTTCAGTAGCATGTTGTTTAGTCACCACGTATTTCTGGCTTTCCCAGTTTTTTTCTGGTAGTTGATTTCTAGTTTCACAGCATTGTCGTTGGAAAAGATGGTTAAGATTATTTCAGTCTTGTTCAATTTATTGAGGCTTGCCTTGTTTCCCAACATATGGTCTATGTTTGAAATGATCCATGTGCACATGAGAAGAATGTGTATTCTGCTGTTTTGGGATGGAATGTTCTCTATATGAGTATTAAGTCCATCTGATCAAGTGTTTTATTTAAACCTACTATTTCCTGTTGACTGTTTGTCTAGGTGATCTGTCCACTGATGTAAGTGGGGTGTTTGGGTCCCCTACTATTATTGTGTTGCTGTTAATTTCTCCCTTTAGGTCTGTTAATAATTGCTTTATATGCTTTGGTGCCCCTGCCTTAGGTGAATATATATTAATCAGCGTTATGCTCTCTTGGTGGAATGTCCTTTTTGTCATTATATACTGCCACTCTTTGGCTCTCATTGTCTTTTTTAACTTGAAGTTTACTTTGTCTGATAGAAGTATGGCAACACCTGCTTTCTTTTGCTTGCCATTAGCTTGGACTGTCATTTCCATACCTTCATTCTGAGCCTATATTTGTCCTTAGAGTTGAGATGTGTTTCCTAGAGACAGCATGTTGTTGGCTCTTGTTTTTTAATCCATCCAGCTACTCTACACCTTTTGATTGGAGAATTCAATCCATTTACATTTAGAGTGATTATTGATATATAAGGGCTTAATATTGTCATTTTACCTCTTGTTTTCTGGTTTTTCTATGTTTCAATTCTTTCTCTTCCTTTGTATTTCTGAATGCCATTTCATTTTGGTGGTTTTCTGAGAAGGTTTTATCAGTTTTCTCTCTTTTTATGGATTGTGGCTCTGGTATGATTTCTTGTTTAGTGGTTACTGTGAGGTTTGTATAAAAGATCTCATAGATGAAATAGTCCATTTTCTCATAGCCTCTTATCTCCGTTAACCTAAGCAAGTTCCATCCTTTTCCTCTCTCATTCTGAGTTATTGCTGTTACAAATTGTTCTGTTTTTAACATTGTGAGTTTGTAACAAAGTTGAAATGTTTATTGTTACTTTTGATGCTTTCTTTCCCTTTATCTTTTAAGTTAGAATTGAGTATTTGCCTCCCTGTTCTGATAGAGAGCTGTAGTTTTCTGATTATGTCTGTCTATATCCTTCCTCAAAGCTTTGTGGACCTGCACCTTTTTGTTTCCAATGTGAGAGCATCTTTAATTATTTCTTGTAGGGGAAATCTAGTGGTAATGAACTCCCTCAGCTTTTGTTTATCTGGGAAAGCTTTTACTTCTCCATCATATCTGAAGGAAAGTTTTGTTAGATAGAATATTCTTGGCTGAAAGTGTTTGTCTTTCAGTATTTTGAACATATCATTCCATTCTCTCCTAGGCTGTAGGGTTTCTGCCAAGAAATCTGCTGAAAGCTTGATAAGGTTTCCTTTGTAGGTTATTTTCTTCTGCCTTGCTGCCCTTAATATTTTTTCTTTGTCATTGACTTTTGCCATTTTTATTATTATATGCCTTGGAGAGAGTCTTTTAGCATTGATGTAATTAGACGTTCAATTAGCTTTGTGTATTTGTAAATGTGGATCCTTTCCCAGATTTGTGAAATTCTCAGCTACTATTTCTTTGAACAAGTTCTCTGCTCCTTTCTCCTTCTTGAATAACTATAATCCTTACATTGCTTTTCCTAATTAGTCAGATATTTCTTGAAGAATTCCTTCATTCTTTAAAAATCATAGTTCTGTCTCCTCCTCCACTTGTAGAATTTCTATATTTTTATCCTCTAAATCACTATTCCTTTCCTCCATAACATCTGCTCTATTTCTTAAGGAATCAAGATTATTCTTTATTTCATTAACTGTGTTTTTCATATTCAGAATTCCTGCTTGATTTTTTTCTTATAGTTTCAATTTCTTTGGTGAAGAGATTCATTTTATTCTTGAGCTCATTGAACTATCTTTCTGTGCTCTCTGATAAATCGTTGAGTTTCTTTGTGACAGCTGTTTTGAATTCCCTGTCATTTAGGTGATAAATTTCTGTGCCTTCAGGGTTGGTTTCTGGAGAATTGTCATTTTCCTTCAGGTCTGAATTGTTGTTTCTGTTTCCCATTGTGTTTAATGAACTAATCTTTTGCCAGGGCATTTGTGGTAGTATTAGGTCACATATCCCACCTGTTACTACTAGGGGGAGGCAGGAGCTGAGTTTCTGGTCCCATCTTGTCTGCTGGAGGCTGTGGGGATTCTATGGGCTTGGGGAGCTGTATGGACTGTGCCTAGTGGGCCGGGCTTCCTTGCTGGAACCGATCTACAGCCACTCCTTGGGGCCTCAGGGACACGATGGACTCCCCCCTGCTGGGAAAGTGATCAGGAGCAGGCTAAGAGCTTCTACCACCTTTTCCTACAGTCACCCCAGGGCACGTTCCCTCTTTTTGGGCTCAGCAGTACTAATGGCCCTGGCTCAAACTTGGAATGCACTTGCCCAAGCATGTTGATCTGCAGCCATCTCTGCTTGCAGGTTCCACTAGCTTCTGTGCTTGGTGGGCAGGGTTTCCTCACCAGGACCAATCTAGGGCCACTGCTTGGGGCCTCAGGGGCACAGCAGGCTCATTCCCCCCACCAGGAAAGCAATCACAAGCAGGCTAAAGGCTCCCACTGCCTTTTCCTACAGTCACCTCAGGGCATGTTCCCACTTTCAAGGTGCTTACAACAAACTAAACAGCGTTTGTTCACATGCACAGGGTTACTGGGGGAGGGCAAAGGGTGCTCACTTATTTCCACCACTTCCCAGAGGGCCAGTCAATCCACTCTCAGATGTATAGTTGCATGCGTCTCTGAGGTGTCCTGTCATGCTGTGTGGGCTTCCTCCATTGGCCAATGAAGGTCCATTTAGTTGTAGTTAAAAAGGGGGAGAGACAAAGGGAACAGGTTACTCTGCCATGTTGCTGATGTCTCAAGATAGTTTCTTTTCAATCCTCTAACGTATCATGGAGACCAAAGAAATTGATTTCAGCTGCACAGATTTTTCTTTTTTTTCATTGTCATCTCTTAAATTAAGGTAAATAATCTCCAAATTAAAGAATAGAAGAAACAAAGGTAACTGACCTAAGATCAAAGTTAGAATCCTCATAACTATTTTAAGGACTGTAAGTTTACATAGGCTAAATTCTTACTCAGGAAAGTACAAAACAAAAATCAATCATCTATAATGTCATTTTGATACATTTATATATTGGAATATTATGGCCACTGTAGTGATAATTAGCACTTCTATTGTGTTACACCTCATTTCTTTTTAGTGGTTGGAATAATTAAGTTCTAGTCTTTTATGAAGTTTGATGATTATAAGACAATATTGTTGTCTATAATCACTATACAGTACAATAGACTTGTAGGGCTTATTTACTACTCAATGCAAGTTTGTCCTGTTAAACAACATAGTAGATGCTGGGCCTGTGTGACCTCCATAAGTTCCACTGCAGTCTCTTCCCCGTTATCTTAGGTGGTTAGACCCTTAACCTTGACAAAAGCATGGAAGGTATGGGATCTGAGCCAGATGTTCATTCTGTGAGTCTTGGAACAAGTAGCACCCTGGGGCTGATGGTGATTTTTTTTCCTATTCCTGGTTATTTCCTGAGATCCTTAGTGGTTCCAAGGTCTGACTCATTGGATGTATATTTTAAAAATCATCGGGCTTCTGTGTGAGCCCATCATTTGTAATTCTACTAACTAGAACAGAAGAAGGAACAATGTATATGCCCAGGGGAAGTTAATGAGATCATCTCTAGGGATGTTTCTGGACATTCATGAAAGAAGAGGATGGGCTGGGAAGCATTGCTTAAAAATAACAAAGCCCCAATTAACTTTATAGTAGCTGCCATGAGAGCATACTGCCATTTTCCTTGTATCAAAAGTACTGCTGAGTGATTGTCTCCTTCCTATTGAAGTCTCATTCATTTTGATTTTGAGGGGGAAGGAGTGAGCAACCAAGTGGTTCACAGAAGCTGCGCCATTCAGCAAACCACTGGATTTAGGAGCCTAAAGATTTCAAAATGCTAAACATCAGTGTCTTCTGTCCCTTCAAAACTCTTTCTGCTTCATCTCTCATTGGCTGGTGGCTGGACTTGGCCCAGTGTCACTGGGATCATTATTTTAATTTATACAAACTCAGGAGGAGGGTGAATTAGAGGCAGCATCCTCTGTGGATTAGGGCTTGCCCCAGAGGTGGCTTCAATGAGGGAATGGAACAAATGGGCTCACCAGCCCTATATAGAAGGCATACAGCTGGGATGTGAAGTCACATAGAACCAGTTTGACCCTTAACAGAAATGGCCAGAGAGAGGAGAAAGTGTGGTAGAGGTGGGGTTGAAATAGGGAGAGAAGAACTGGAACTTTGAGAGAAGGAGGAAAATACCAATGTTACATCTTGAGTCCAGTTTCTAGGCTGGTCCAGGCATTGCTAAATTCAGATGATGACCCAACACACTCAGCTACTTCCAGGTATGCTGATCTGGATCTGGAGATGCTGCCAGTGTATGAGAGATGAGCAGATTATTCAGAGATGACTGTATTGGGATGATGGAAGACTTAGGCTGGTCCCAGCTATAGTCCCTTTCCCCTAAAGTGATACAGGACACTCTATAATTAATCCCTAGCCCTAGCCCAGATACTGTTCTCAGAAGCGGGTTTTGTTGACTGATTGATTCTCTTTCCAGAAGGTGCTGGGAAGGGAAGAAGAGCAAAACAATGGCCCAAGAGACATTTGGGCTCGGTGGCTCGTGCAGACATTTTTATTTCTCGTGCATGTGAATATGAAGGTAGTAATGCAAAATCCTTTTGATGTGGACATGGACTGAATGGAGTCACCTCTGGGGGACTCCCTCACCTGTGCAGTGGCTACCTGGACCTCTGTAGAAATAAAGTCTTGTTAATATTTAATTTCAAGGAAAAAATCTGTAGAATAAAATGGTTTTATTGATGATATTTTTTTCCCCAAAGGTAGACGAGGCAGGTAGTGAATCTGAAAATGTTTCTGGGAAGCAATGAAAATTAGACCCAAGATAGAATGTCAAATTACGTGATGATTATTTGGCAAGTTTAGAGAAGGGTGGTTACATTCTACAGGAGATCAGATTACTCTTTTGATAAGATTACTCTTTTGGACTCTTGGAGAGTCCACGAGAAAACTCTTAAAACTAATATCAAGAGACACTTTAATGACTACAGGAAAAGAACAGGAGGAATTTCTGACCAGACACATGTAACCATCCTCTCTTCAGTTCCAGGCAGTCCTTCCTCTTACTAAAGATTGTATCTAGGACTGTGCGAGAGGGACAAATAGGAGAAGCATTTCCATAGGGTCTTTTCCCCTATCCTTTTCTTGCCATAAACTATGAACACTACACTAATGGTTCTAGCCTCCTCATGGTCTCTCTGATTCCTGTTTCTTTCCTCTAGAATTTGTTACCAGTGTTTTTTCCACGGGGCATTTAACCCTCAGGTACACATCATCCACCCTCCATTCCCTATTTGCTGAATGCTGACATTACGTGTTAGATAATGAGGACCCTGGGTGAACAAGATCACTATTACCTGCCAGCACAGACCTACAGCCCAGTGCTGGATACAGACACTTTAAAAATGATTTTTTTAAGTATTTGATAATTCATTGGTTTTTTAGGTGTGTTGTTTTTTACCAAGTGATTGTAGATTTTTCTGTTATCATTCTGTCATTGGTTTTTAGTTTGATTCTACTATGGTCAGAGAACATACTTTGTATGATATAGATTGTTTTGATGTTGTTGAGGTTGGTTGTATGACTCCAGCTGGTCAGAATACTTGGTCTGTACACTCTCATTCAGTGATCTGTACACCACCAACCAACACCTGAGGCTAAGGGTCCCTGGAGTGATAACCTTGTGAGTGTTCATGCTCTACATGGATCTCCTCACACAATCGGTGCTGGGCTCAGGATGTATTTACCACCAGTGTCCCTTGAGCTGAGGCACTGCTCCAGACCTCTGGCCCCACAACAC
Source organism: Equus asinus (assembly GCF_041296235.1). NCBI lineage: Eukaryota > Metazoa > Chordata > Mammalia > Perissodactyla > Equidae > Equus > Equus asinus. The sequence goes on along the minus strand of NC_091806.1, from coordinate 40,310,706 downwards.
TTCATCCAGTCTTGATTAAGATTCTCAGACCCATCCATGCCCATGACAGGAAATAGTCATCCCACTGGGGAATTCCCAATGGGATATATGCTCCCCTAAACAATGTGCAGAGGTAATCTCCTCCATCAGCCAAGAGACTGAGCATTGTGGTGAATCTCCCCTTTTTCTCCTTCTAGGTCTTGACCAAGTTGGGCTTTCCACTGAGGAAGTCAAAAGTCATCCATGAAGTCTCCTCTAGACTGATTGAAGTCTCATCTGTTCTCCCCCCCCGAGCCACCTTAGAATCATGTGCTCCCACCGAGCCAACACTCCGATGCTCAGTGATGAGTTTCCCAATGGTCTTCAGGTAGGTGCTGGAATGGGCATCCTATGCCTCAAAGACCCTTTCATACCTTCTCATCACCCTCAAGCTACTTTGAACCCTCTCTCTGGAATGTTCATTCCTTGGGAAGATTGGGTAACATTCAGCTACATTGCTCTAGGTGGTGGTAAGGTCCCTTTTCAACTGCATGAATGTGCCATATTTGGTAATTGACTCTTCCTTGGGAGCCAACCTCCTGTTCTTGGGCACTCAGCTGCCTGCCACTTGGCCTGGGCATTCTGGAGCTGATGCTCCCCTTTCCACCCATCTCCAATATTTAATTCAACACTCCAATATGCCTGACAGTCTGGCAGTTGCTCTGTCAAAACATTTCACCATCATTTACTTGAACTCTGCATAATAATGCAGGCACAAACCCCACCCAACTAACACTCTCCACCTATATCATCAGACAAGTGGTGCAGCAAGGAAGCACGTGACCATATAAATGGGTGCCCTCCTTCCCCTGGGGCAGCTCAGTGATGTCCCAAGGCAGATGGGGGGCAAAGTGGTCAAAGTGCTCAGACTGAGGAGGGGGAGGGGCATTCCTGGGCATGTCACACGTAGAGGTTTACATCCGATTCTGCACTCCTGGGAAGGTATCTCCTTGGAGCTCCCATTGCTCAGAATCCTTCGGCCTTTCCTCCCTGGCAAGTCAGTGACCAGTCCACTAGAGAACGGGAATTTCGGTGACAGCAGTCATGTTTCTCCTTCTGACCCCCAACCTCAGGGCCATCTGCTGCTCCATTAGAATGTCCACTCATCACTGAAAAAGTATAACACCCCTTATCACATGGGTCAGGGCTCATGTCTGAGCAGATGTGAATTTTGTATATCATATGGTCCATCTCCAGTTCCTGCACCCAAATTTCTTTCTTTTCTTCTCCTCTCAGGGTCCAAGAGAGAGGGTGGACTGAAGTTCATTTCTGAGGAGCAGAGAGAACCAGCGCCTCCTCCCTCCGCAATGGGGATGCACCAAAAGTACCAGGAACTTAGCATGGCCCATGAGTTCTTAGTAACTGATTGTGTGTCTCTGTGTATGTGTGTGTCTGTGTGTGTGTAATACGTGGGATCTTCTAAGATGTAGGTCCTAGGGAAGGGTCCATTTTCCTGGGCCTAATGGTGTCATAGATCCTGTGGTGTTTTGGAGAAGGGAGAGAAGAGGGCCTCATTATGACTTTCATGGGTCTTAGGCCACTTCTCCATAAAAACATATTAAATATTATATCTTACAACTGCGTTGGTATAAACATGAATATTCCTCACATTGGTTCATTTGTTCATATTTATTATTACTATAGTCACTTTTGGTTAATATTTTTGGAGAAATTATAACATTTTTGTGCAACCTAAAGGTGTTATGAGTCTAATTCCCTGTTTTTGTTATGCCTGGTAGAAGTGCCAGCCCCGGTGGGAGCTGAATTGTCCTGAAAAGAGTCAGGGGTGTTACTGGGTGTGAGGACAGCCCAGGAAGGAAGACGAACCTGCTGAGGTGGAAGCAGAAGGGGTGCACTAACTTATCCCTGGTAATAGGATTGTGGGCACTGATAAAGTAAGGAGAGCTCAGGTTCAATGAAAACTCACTTGCTTTGCTTTGTTCCTACAGAACACACACATTTCCCTCAACCTTCACTGCCTTGTAGGTCACTGTGGGAATGAGCAAATGGACCACATTGCCACTCACAGGAACAGAACTAGAGAGCATCACACAAATTAAGGGGGCACCAAAAGTATCAGTAATTAGGGTACATAACATTTTAATAAAATATTTTTAAAAATCAAAATTAATGTGATATATCAAATTTTAAAATCAAGACAGGATTCACCCTGCTTTGCATGAGTCACCTCTCTGGCTGGCTCTATTCCTGGCCGTGCAAAATTGTATCAGGGACAGAAAGAGTCAAGAGAGGAGCCTCACCATGGTGCTCAACACTCAGAGTGGAGATGAAGCCTGCAGTGGATCAGGAACCTGAGCAGGACCCAACCAGCAGAACCTCAGTGCCTGAAGGTGCCAGAGACAGTCCCGGGGGAGACGGGGTGATGTGGAAGGAAAGTCACTTTTCCAGAGACAGGGTCAAGCTTGGGCTACAGATGGGAAGGAACAAGGGCTTCTCAGATTCTTCAAGTCCTCACCCATAAGATCTCAATGAATATGTGTGTGTGTGCATGCATGAGTACACACGTGTGATATATGAGGCTCTCTAAAGCCTTCATTTTAATCAGATAACAAAAAAGAAATTTAGAATTTCCAGATACTTTATCGAAATGAAAATGTAAATGAGGTTTCAATAGTTGTCTTGCTGTTTGTAGATCAAGACAAACAAGAAATAAAAATTGTAATTTGTAGCAATTGACAGTTGGTTTCTGTCTACAGAGGCTACCATTCTCTGTAGTCCTCTGAGCCAAAGATCTTGTGGAAAGTTAACATATATATATACCACACCAAATATTCTTGTACATTATGTGCTGAAAAACAAACACAGAGACATCACTTAGATTCTCAGTTCTCTCTTACAAAGTAAAATTCTGAAAAACAAACATTTCTCCTCATTGTTTTCCTGGGTTTGTCCACACACCTCTGAAATCCAAGAAAGTTAGTGTTGGAAGTAGCACTGACTGAAGAAGGGGATCTTTGTTGCTAATCTCTCCTAAAAGTGAGGGGCTTCTTGAGAATCAGATGTTTTTTACTCCAATAGAAGGAGTTAGATAAGAGTTTTCCTGAGAGATCTTTTCCGCTCTTTTGTCTTTTTCATTTATCATTCTGTAAAGGTTCCACAAAGTGAAGAGGCAAATTGGCACTGGGGCCCGGAAGACTTTCTTGATGTCAAAGTCATCAGACTCACCAAAAGTTAAATTCACTGAGATAAAATAAGGCATGTTCTCCATTGATTTGGCATAATTAGTGAGAAACTTAGAGCCCGCTTGTCCCTGTTCAGTGTTTTAACAGCTCATAAGAAAAAACTGAAATTATCATCATCTCTCTGAAATTGGGCAGAGTCTCGTTTGACTGGTTGAGATAACATGACTGCAATTCCTCTGTGGCCTTTGCAGTGGCGTTATCTAATATGAACTCTTAAAGAGCCGCTAGATAGTCAATCATGGACAGTTCAAGATTAGTTGTCTTTTCAACCACATCCTCAAGAAGTTGGCAGCTGAAACCTTGGAGGAAAGCATGCAAAAGTGGGCTCAACCACGGAAGTAGGAACCCCTTTTGGAGTGTAACTATGGTGTTTATCATCTTCTAACATCCCCGTAGAGACGTACATTCAGGAAGATTATAGTGAATCGTCTTGAGTTCTCAATCCTAGGAGAGTAAAACTCAGGATCTGGGATTTCCTTTAAGCCCTAAAAAATCTGCTCTCCCCCACCCTTCTGTCTCTATAGCTCAGAGAAGCCCAGAATTTTGTAACCAGGATTAAGGAGAATGCTCAGGAAATGAGATGCTCTGATTTAGTGCAACATATTAAACATTATCTGGTCTTTCTTTGTTCAGAGTCATGTGATGCTTCACTATTCTCATCACAGCATCAAGTAGGATTTCCCAGTATTGTAGGTGTATTGGATCTAGAATATTGTCCATTAGCTCTGTTGACACTAATGATTTTCTGCAGCAAAAAATAGTGCTCAAATAAAATCCTTGTTCATGGAGTGAACAGTTGTGGCCACTTGAGTTGTGTTGGGGCAAGCACTTTGGAATTGGATTCATAAGAGCTGGGTTTTACTCATGGCTGTGCAATTTTCTATTTACTTGACCTTGAGCTTATCACCTTTAACACATCTGCATGTACTTCATGAACAAATGAGGTGGGATGTTAAAAGAGCTTGGTAAATTGAACAAAGCATACTACATAGGGGATCTATTATTGAAGATCAGATTCTGGCTGCTGGGGCATTGCCCCCAACCTGGCACCCGGAACCCAGAACTTCATTGCTGGCAGAAGACCTTCAGAAAGTATGAGTTCTCCCCAGTCAGTGTTGATCATGAAGAGACTGGGAGCTAAGAAGCACACCGGTAGGCCCAAATCAACTCTGCAAATGTGTGAAGAGCAGACCCTCCACTTGATGTGGAACACTGGGTCACACATGCAGCCTGAGCCATTTCTCCTTGGAGATCTCCCATTTCCTTCCACATTTAAGAAAAGTCCATGAGTGCCTCTTTCAGGAAACCTAGCCAGATGAAATTTCAGGGGACCATCAGAGCATATCTGATACCTAGCAAGGGTTTGATCTGCTCTCTGCGAGATAAAAGGCCAAGCAGGCAGTGGTAGAGGAAGAAATTTAATAAGCAATAGGCTAGTAAATCAGAAGATGGAGGACTATCGTCCTGGAAAAAAAAAACCCATCTTACAGGGAACTGATTCGGAAATGACTTATATAGGCAAATGGGCTTGGGGAGGGAGCTCAGAAATGTCAGGTGATGGATGACTGCAGAACGTTGGGTGCCTCTCCATAGCAGATCTGCTGAATGCAACATTCCTGAGGAATCTAAGAAAATCTCAGTTACATCCTTATCTTGGACAGAAGGAACAGTTTGGGCAGAGGACATAAATTTTCTGCTAGCGAGTTATTTCTTCTACCAGTTACAGATTAGCTTGCCTACATGCAGTTCTAAGCATTTTTCAAAGCACATTGTGAGAATAAAACAGGAAGGAGAGCATGCGGCCTTGGGGGCTGAAGTTCTAAGAGCTGTCTGTGCAGGGGCATCTGTCTTTCATATTTCTTCATGGGCCACATGTGAAAGCTTGGGGAGGGTTCTCTGTGTTGCGTGCAGTGGATCTTTAGTTTGTGATGTGTGAAACTTACAATCGGTCGTTGTAGATTCTCAATGATGCTGCGTGATGCTTAGTCAGGCAGAGGGCTGTCAGCAAGCTACTATCTTATCAGTGGTCCTCCTGCTGTTCTGCAGGGCAAGCTCAGAAACTTTCATTGCTTTGTTTCCCACATTAACCTTATGGGTACAGGCACAGTTTCATCCTAATCCAGGGAAACGTTAATTCCTTCACACTTGGTTTCATATCTTTCCCTCGTTCCCCTGAAATATCTAAGTTTAATTTTCAATCCCAAGACCCTTTCTGGTTTTCATGGTACCTGTGATGATGGTGACATACCCTGAATGGCATGAGATGCTACATGCAGCTCCATGGCAGAGGCAAAGCCCATGAGGAAACTACCTTAATTTTCTAGAATTAATGAAAACCCTTTGGGCTATTACACACAGACACATTATGCTGGGGCTGTCCTGTACTGGGGTTTGGGGACCAGGAATTATTCCACAGGGAACCTGACAACAACCTTTACCCCAAGGCCTACCCTCCCTATAAGTATCCATCTGCATAGCAGTAATGGGGGGGGAGGGCCACAAGCATGAAGACTGTCACCAGCTTCGTGGTGGAGGCAGCTGTTGTTGGCTGGTCTCTGATGTGGCAGAGATAAGGGAGTCACTCTGGTGGGGAGCACCCATAACTCCTCCTTTTACTCTTCTGGTCCCCACCTTAATCCCGCCCCCATAAATGAGGGAATTGAGTCAGACAATAAACCTGACATCGGACCAGGAAACAACAGTGAGAATCAACCAGAACCCAGCCAGCCTATGCTCTGTTTGTAGAAACCAAGGAGGCAGAGCTCTTTCAACCCAAACAATTTTGGAACTGCAATAATGACACATGACTTAGATGAAATTAATGCAAAGGTACTTTCCAAATAATAAAGCAAATCACACCATCATGACTCTGAGTTGTCATCCTGGTGTCTTTTATTATTGTTGTGATCGTCATTATCTCCTCCTCCTTCCCCTCTTCCTCCTCATCTTTCTCTTCTCGTTCTCCTTCTTCAAGGTTCAAAAAGCTGCGTATCCTGTGAGTCTGTTCCTACTGGTTTACCACCTGGGCTCAGTGCAATACCACATATCTCCTCTGGGGGGCGGACTTCCCTCTCTCTTAGACACCCAGGTGCTTGAAGTTTGGGAAATAATAACGTCAACTCTCCGTAGGTTGTTTTCACAAAGAATTTATTTAACGCAGCTTAATAAATTCATTCTATTATAAATCCATGAATTAATTGTTTTTTAGTTTTTGTGAACTGTTTAAGATTTTTCTTCTACTGACTAAAAGGATGATGTGAAGAAGAAGAATAACTGATTGCTTAAGGGAGGAGTGCTGAATGGCGGAACCGTGATGAGACTGAGGCTCATGCGGGTGTGAGTTTGAATCTTGGATACAACACCTAGTCATGACGTGTCCTTGGGCGAGTTAAAATGCTGGTCATTCTGAGCTTCGTTTTCCAAATTTCTAAAATGGGCGTAAATGATAGTCTGCTTAGTTTTGTAAGGATGACAGTCACTCTACGTAAAGAGCCCATCACAGAACTTAAAACAGGGTAATCATGAAAAAAATGGGAGGTTTTATCCATCCACACATCCATCCTGCCAGCCAGGATTGAAACTCCTTATTCATTCCCAATGCCACATCAAAGACAGCCCACTTCCTGTGCCCTTTTCTGGCCCCTGAATCTCCAGAGATCTCTTCCTTCCCAGGACCCCATGGCTCTCTGAGTGCAGCTCTCGCCTGACATCCCAGGATCTGATCCCATGGACCCCTCCTCCCTGTTCAGCCTTCTTGAGTTCACTGCCTTTGCACCTCTCTTTGTGTGATGACAGGGATACAGTAGGTACTTAATTAATTTTTGTGTATCTGTCTTTCAGGATAGATTTGAATTTTTACAAAGAATTCACTGATTATATGACATGTTTTACTATTCCATCTATTTAGAGACAGAAGCTTATTTAAATTTGAATCATTAGTAAAGGAAAGAATCAAACCCAAAACAAAAACCAGACATCAGCATGTCATCATGGTTCTAACACCACCTTCTTTTTGTTTCTAGACAAGGACTTTGGAGTCACAGCAGAGACGGGACAGGCGAGGAGAGGAGGAAGTTGGAGCCCGTGCCTTCAGGGTTAGGGCCACTTCACTTTGCCTAATCCCCAGGATTAAGCATTAACTTGATCCAGTGTAACCCAGATCCATCTAACAACTTCAGTCAGTGAGCCAGATATGGAAGCAGAGCCAGGATCAGGTGTCAGCCCTGGGAAATTCTCCTTGGCTCATGCATCAAAACCCTGAACTTTACACAACTTGACATTTCCACAAAATGTGTGTTTAAACATTGAATCCCATACCCATATGACAGTTTGTATGGTTCATTAAATAATGACACTGTTATTTTCTCTAATAGTAATTTTCCCTCCTCTGCATGTCCACATTTTCTTGCTAACTCTTGGCGTCCACAGTTGTGAACCCCCCATCATTAGAGACATTACAAGGGAAGTGTTTGGAACCTGATATAAAGTATTTCCACTGCTAGAGCAGTGAAGCTCTCCTGGGTCTGATGTACTCCCTCATGCCACCAACATCTGTGGACAATGTCAATGTCTAGAGATATTCGTGGTGTCTCTACAGGGTGGGTGGTGTCTTGCTGGCATCAAGTGGGTAGAGACCAGGGATGCTGCTAAACAACATGTGATGCTCAGATCATTCACTCACAAAAGAATTCTTCAGCCTCTTGTCAGTAAAGCCATGGTTGGGACACCATGTCATAGAGAAATATCTAAGAGCATTGGTCCTTCTGGTAAAAGGTCAGTAGTGTGAAATAGCCTCACGCGATGGACAGTGACTAGAGTTGCTGTGCAGACAGACACCGTCAGGAACTGAGGCATCTATACACTCTAGTGTGCAGAGCTCAGCTTCATGGCCATGCCTCTGCCTGGATGCTCCCCATGTTTTCTCTGTTCTGTCACCCTCATCCAGTTTGTCCTTCAAGATCCATCAGTCATCACCTTCTCACAAAGTCTTCCTTCCTGCAGAATGCACACATCATAAGAGCTTTGTTCATCCTTGAATTTCTATTGACCTTTACTTTCTATGGTAGAATGTCATTCTCAGTGGTATACCTCACCTCTTTCTTCAATTCTCTGTCTCACGTCTTCTCACTTAATGTGATAATTCCTTAAGGAAACTCATGAATTCTTTCATCAAAATACACCAAGTTTCTCCTAAGTTTTGTGCAGTGTAGATTTCAAGTTGACCTCAGATCATTTGCAGCAAATTACATATTTTTTGTAAAATTTTCCTCCTGCCCATTTTTTGGCCCTTTTTTCTATCCTGTCCTTCCTTTTCATTTCTGTTATCTTACAACTTCGTATATTTTCCAAAATTTTTGTTTTAAAATAGGGATATAGGAGCATTGTTCAGAAGGAAAATATTGAAAAATAGCTCCAATGAGAAGCACTGGACCCCTGTCCATTCCTGTCCATGTCATGTTGTAGAACGCTTGTCTGCAGCTTCCTCACTGTGTCCCCCGGTATCGACATGTTCTAAATATCGTGTTTTACAGTTCTCCCCTGATTCATCTGTGAAAAATCTATGTTATATCCTGTGTTTACTGGATTCCAAGCCTTATCTTTCTTTGTCTACTCCTTCTTTTTTGTAGATCATATCATCTGATACCTTTGGAGAAAAACTCATTGGAATTAAAACTTTTGAAGATTTGCACATCTGAAATATCTTTATTTGTCTTCATGATTAAATGATAGTTGACTGCATGTAGAATTATATTCATATACAATTATTGATTGGAGCCTCTGAATTTTTGGTACCACTCCTGTTTCACCAAGTCCTGTCTGGATTCAATTTTTATTCCCCATCCTTGGACACAATTTACTGTTTCTCTCTGAAAGAAAGTCCTTTCTTTAGGATGATGTTTCGAAAAGTCACAAAAATGTGCTTTGATGTGGGGAATGAGTGGGCTATTCACTTTCATAGTTTTCTTTTGTATAGAATTCTCTTGTAGAATTTCTTTGGTGGTTTTCTTTCTATCATGATCTTCCTCATTCTGGGACGTCATTACTTGGACCTTCTGGGTGGATGCTTTAATATTCTTTTCTTTTCCCTCACATTTCCTTATCTTTTCCACCTCCTTTCCATTACCATTGTTCCACTATTTTATTTTGACTTCCAGCTCCTTTACTATTATTTTTTTCAGCTGTCATATTTTTATTTTCCCAGAGCTCTTTGTTGTACTTTGAATGTTTATTAAGGAATGAAGAGAATAAGACACTTTAGTAATATGGGCCTTTGGATTATCCATGATGGTTTCCTACAGGAGACAGCATCTTGCTGGCCCAGAGAACCTGGACCAATAACCAAAGAGTATGAGTCAATTCAGAACTTTCTTGTTTTCCTGTCTCTCCCCTTCCCTTATGGCCTAGCAATGTGAGAAACTATGTTTAGTAGCTGGAAGAGAAAAAGTACAAGTAAGGGAGAGAAAGAAAGAAGGCTTAATTTTGAATCAAGACGGTCTTAATTATTATACAGTCCTGAACATTCTAATTTCTGAATGGAGACATTGAGCTTTATACCATAAGAAATGGTAGTCATTGAAGGTTTCTTTAAGTGAGGGTGTGACAGAACCAGAGCTTTGTGTTCAGAATATTGGCCCTGTCACAGAGAGTGAGATGGCTGCAGGGAGAAGATACTTGAGGAGGTGAGTCTAGGCAGAGCATGATAGGACTTGCCCAGGGGAGGAATGAGAGGCCTCAAGGGATAAAGGCAAGACTCTGCACGAGTCAATCCTTTGTACTTGGATGAACTCAATCTGTGAGTTTGAACCAGAGTTTCTTAAAATTAGTCATATCTTCAACAATAAATATTCCAGGAGGCAAATCAAACACAGTTGACACCAGAGGTAATTTGACTTTGAGGTGCCAACAGCTCTTGGGGGCATGTCCAGTGGGGATCGAAATACAGGGCCTGCTCCCATTACAGTCATCTTTTTGCTGCCTCATGGAGGGCTTGGCCTGTGAAGCCTATTTTTATGTGTTTGGTAAAATACACATAGCATAAAATTTATGATTGAACCCTGGTTGGGTCTATAATTCGGTTGCATTAAGTGTATTCACAATGCAGCCACCACTGTCCTTTTCCAGAAACTTGTCATAATCCCAAACAGTTACTAAACATCTAAACCTCTTCATTGAGAAGACAAATAAACCTTCCAGCCCCAGGCTTTGGAGTTTACATTATCCCAACTCACACTCTTACATAGCAGCTCATGAAGCAAATTCTCCTGCTTGAGATCATAAGCTCATTAGCTTTACAGCTGTGAAACTCATGAGTGACTTGCAATTGCCAGGTATGAAGGACTATAAGTGACCAAAGAAAGATCTGAAGGTGATTTCTTTGGTGACACTGGGGGTTCTCTGTCTCTCATGGAGAGTCTGGTCCTCCTCCCTATTCACTGAGTGGCTGCCCCTGTAGGAGATGGAGGTGAGGAAATGGGGACTGCCTCGGTTCTATACGCAGACACTAATGTATTTCTCCTGGACTGGGGCCTGGGCATCACTTGCTTTGGAAATCCTCCTGATTAATTCTAACAGAGAGCCAAGGTTGAGAAACGCTGGGTAGGACATTCTTCATCCCCACTGATGGTCAGTGGCAGGAACCTCTTTTACCTTCCTGGAGACTAGTGAGGACTACATGAGACAAATAGGTAAACTGTCCAGACCGTAAGGGTGCTCAATGCACACACGCTCTCAGTGTCTTAGGAAAAATAATAATGGTTGATATTGTTTGTTGCTTTACATTATTAATTCATTCAATAAATTCTCACCACAACTCTGTGATATTAACATTATATCACAGAAAGATAAAGTGATAATAGAAGGATGTGTATGCCTGTCTGTGTGTGTGTCTTTTGTGCATGTTTCTAGGTGTGTCTGTGACTGTGTGTGTATCTGTGTGTATGTCTGTGTCTGTGTGCATGTCTAATTAGGTGTACGTGTCTGTGAGTTTCTGTGTGTGTGTGTAAAAATATGTATCTCTGTCTGTGTTGTTGAGTGTAAAATTAGTGTCTGTGAGGGGCCAGCCCGGTGACGCAGTGATTAAGTTCATTCGTTCTGCTTTGGTGGCCCGGGGTTCACCGATTCCGATCCCAGGTGTGGGCCTAGCATCACTTATCAAGCCAAGCTGTGGCAGGCGTCCCACATATAAAGTAGAGGAGGATGGGTATGGATATTAGCTCAGTGCTGATCTTCCTCAGCCAAAAGAGGAGGATTGGCAGCACATGTTAGCTCAGGGCTAATCTTCCTCAAAAAAATAATTAAAAATTAAAAAATAAAATTAATGTCTGTGAACAAAGGTTTATTTTAGAATGTGAGAGTCAAAGGGGACTTCACAAAGGAGGACACAAGAAATGGACACTACACATAGTATGTCAGCTTTCCTGTGCAGGGAAGGATAGAGAGGCAAAAGGGGGCATGAGAGGTCTGGTACAAGGGTGAGACTCCCTGTAATGCATAAGTGAATGGCAAATAGAGCACTAAGGCTGAGCATAGAATCCTTGGTGAGCAGGGGGATGAGGTCAGAGGGCTGCCCGGGGATGGGGTCTTCAAAGTCCTTGTGCCCAACGCCAACAGTGAGACTGGCCCCTCCAGCAGCGACTCCAATCTGGGTTCTCAGGGCGTTGCAAGAGCTCGCTGAATCCTTGCATCCACCAAGCATAGTGTGTAGACTGGATACATAATGTGTTTCACAGAATAAGGACTAATTTCAGGGTATGTACTTCTAGATGTGATTAAAAATACACATTTATTGTAAAAGCACTGCTGATCATTGATAAGAGTAGATAACTGTCACCCTCCATTTCTAAATCAAGAGGTGGTGTAAAAATACCTACTATGAAAGATGTGAGAGTGAGTTCAGAATTAATAATGTCCTCTTACTTGAAACATTTGGATACACGTGCCCACTAGTATTTCAGGGTTATCAAAGTGAGATCAGGGTCACATTTTGATTTGGGAGGATCACTGTGGTGTCAACGAGTCGATGTGTGGCTGGAACGTATCTCAGAGCCCAGGAGATCATTTAGGAGACTTTTGAGAAAGCCGGGAAGGACTAGGACTGGACTGTGAGGATGGTTATGGGGATGGAAAGCAGGGGAAGCTCAGAGGCGATGCTGTGGCAGTGGAGGAGGCAGAATTTTGTGGGCTCTTAGACAGCAGGAGGGAGATGAACTAGAGTAAGCTACAAAACACCCCAAATATTTGCATCACTATCCCTGGTACTATGATGTTACTCCGCCTTGGCAGAAAAGGACTTTGCAGATGTGGAAAATGTTAAGGACTGCGAGATGGGGACATTAACCCGAATTTTCTGGCGTCCTCTAAATGCAATCCCATAGATTTTGCATCAAGGAGATAGAGGAAAACTTTATACACTCAGAAAAAGAGAAAGCAAGGTGGCCTCACAGAGCAGAGATTGGAGTGATATGGACACAAGATGAGCTACAATGTCAGCCATCAAAGCTGAAAGCACCTCGGAGGTTTTCAGCTCAACTTTCCACAGGGAGCACGGCCCTCCTGACACAGTGATTTTGGCAGAGTGGTACAGACTGTGGATTTCTGTCCTCCAAACTGTGAGAAAATAAGCAGCTTGCAGCCGCCAAGTGTGTGGTAGTGTGTTAGAGCAGCCACGGGAAACTAACTCAGAGCCTATGATGCATTCAAGTTTTCTGAGTCAGATACTTCTTTGGGTGGTGGTTCCATTTGCCAGGATGTGGTGGTACATGGAAGGGGAGTAGGTTGTGGGCAGACAATGAGTTAAATTTTATATATTCCTTCAGAAATAACTGTGGAGTGCTTGAATAGAGTTGTCCAGATGGCAGCCGGATGCTTGTGTCTGGACATCTTGGGAGAATGTGAGGGAGGAAGCATCAGCCTGAGGTGTTGGTGAGTGGCGCAGACATTGATGAGTCGTGGGAGTGTGCACAGTGAAAAAGAGTTAACTGAAGATTAAACCCCAGTGATTCATTACATTTGAGAGGTGGATGAAAACAAATTACACTGGACAGTTCATAGGTTTGAAAGCACAGTGAAGGGGGAAAACCAGTGGGTGGTGATGAGGACTAAATATTACTGATGCTTCCGATTGGGAACCACCTGGCTGGGCAGACAGTTAGGCTACAAGTATCACTCAGTAAAGACCAGTAGCAGGGATGTTTTCATTGCCTTTTACCCTAGCCATTCTTTTCACTCGTGGCAACATAAATGGGAAATCTGTGAAGTAATGCAGGATGGTTCACGACAAATACTTCCTCTTCTGATCACAGGACCTCAGGCCGCCATGGGTAACTGCATGTTGGGTCTGAGAAATTTACTAGTGACAACACCCAATGGCAACTTCATGATGGAAACCACCCCACCTCGAGTGTAGAGGCTGTTGGATAATGACAAGACAAGTAGAGAAATGCAAGGCAAGTAATTTATTAAAGCAAGATGTTGAAACCTTTACATTTTCCAGGGAGGAGCAGGTGACCATTGAAAGACAGGGGTACTACTTTAGAAGATTCATGCACCACACTGCAACACTATTTTCCCCTGAAATAGAAAAAAAACGAGAAAGAAATGGGAGGTCAGTCATGCTTCTCCTAGAGATGACACATTAACATAGACCGTTCTTCACACCAAGATGTCAATGAAATTTCAACCAACCAAAGGCAAATGGAAGACACCAGGCAGGACCCCAGTGTGCAATAAACTAAATGGACTCAGATACAATTCAAGCAACCATGAAAGTCAGGAAAGAACGATTTCATAGTCCAGCAAACAAACCCTGAGGTGACCCGAGAGTAGGACTCAGGTTTCTATGGAAGGAGTGGGTGAAGGGTTGGACAGAGCAGTGCAGGTTTTCTTTTTTTTTATGTCCTTGGACAGAAGACTCCAAAGGGGACACAGGGTTGAGACGTGGACGTCCTGAGAGAGAGGACGCCAGCAAAGAGGACTTGGGAAGTACTGCTTTCAGGAGATTCCCTGCTGTGTGGTGTGGAAATTCAACCTGATGGCACTTGTATTTCCAACACTGAGAATCAAGCATCTGTGGGCATTTGCAGCTGAACCTCATGACCTAAATTCAGAGGTAGATGGGTTGAGAGATACCTTTAAATATCTAATTTCTTGATAAAGACATAATTTCAGTGTTTTACCTTCACAAGTGGCCACAGGAGACATAAAAAGTGAGGTCTCTGCCACTGGCCATGATAAGGAGGAGAGTTGTGGGTGAGGAATAGAAAAGTGGACCGAGGTGCAAGGAGTGGGCCTCACCTCTGTAGAAGCCGGCAAGGACCCAGCCAGCACCGCCTCCATCCTGATGGAGGACAAGGTCTATTTCCCTCCCTCTCACCTGTCTCTTCATTCAACGGTTAACACTCCCCATGAGATTCCACAGGGACTGTGTCCCTGGGTGAGGGAACTCGCCCTCAGGAAAGCTTCCAGGCAGGGAGGCAGCAGTGCTTTTACCCTTCAACATCACTACATGGGGCCCCAAGTGTCCTCCTCCACAGGACACTATGAGCAACGTGGTACCCAGAGAGGTGACCTGAGAAAGAGGAAGATGGCCAGGTCGTTGTGCAGCCTTGGTATAGTGCAGTAGGTATAATCTTATTATGCACCCTGTGGGCACTGGGTCACCCTATCAGATGTGAACAGAGAGGCAGGTGCCTCTACCATCTGTCCCCTCAAGAGCAGCACCCTGACCTCCTTCCTTTCTGTTCATCTGAGGAGAAGTCTCTATGTACCGAGAAGAAAGAATTACCAAGGTCTCTGTGATTATATATCTGTCCCCAGCAGAGATCTCATTTATACATTGCTTCACTTGCATCGTGGCATCCTTGGCTTCTGGAGGTGCCTGATATTTGCTAAGTTGTAGCTTGAAGAGAGAGTCAGGAAGGAGAAAGAAGTTTGCTATATCAGTAGCAACGGCTGGACAGGCGGCCGCATTGGCTGGAGCAGAAGAAAAAGAAATACAATTCGTGTTAAGCAAAGGCGATTTTTCCTCTGGCTCTTGATTTTAGAACTAGACATGAAACCCAGGGATTTTATATTTTCATCTTTTCATTGTGCTGATGATATTGTGAGACCCTCAAAGTCATGGTTTCCTCAAGGTCACACTGCATGCAGCAGAGCTAGGACTGGACACCAGGTTTCATGATGCCTAATTCTTTTTTTTTTTCAGGGTCCCAACGCTCCTTTCCAAAACTACTCTTTTTTCCTTAAATTTACTTTTTCTAGATTGGGTTTTCCTTCTAATAGAGTAACACCTTACTTGTCTTAAATATTGGGCAGGAGGAGATTTTTTTTTTTTTAAAGATTTTATTTTTTTTCCTTTTTCTCCCCAAAGCCCCCCGCCGTTACATAGTTGTATATTCTTCGTTGTGGGTCCTTCTAGTTGTGGCATGTGGGACGCTGCCTCAGCGTGGTTTGATGAGCAGTGCCATGTCCGCGCCCAGGATTCGAACCCACGAAACACTGGGCCGCCTGCAGCGGAGCGCGCGAACTTAACCACTCAGCCACGGGGCCAGCCCCGGGAGGAGATTTTTAATAATAAAATTTCAAATAAATGACAGGTTCAGAATCTTACTGGAGATCATAGAAGGAAGAGTAAATCTGGAGAAGAGGAAGTAAAGTATTTATACATTGGATGATGCCTTGAGACCAAATTAAAGAATAGGATTATGTCCTGGGATACAGACATAGCTACAAAGCTAAAAAAGGTAAATCTAATCACTTTGAACACATTTGGAGCTTGTACAGAAAGTTATGATTAGCCCTTTTTTTCTGCAGTGCTGGTCAGAATTTCTCAGAGAGTTGGAAACTGTGGCCCGTTCCTGACCCCCTGGAATTGTGCTGAGACTTGAAGTAACCACTTTTCCTCATCTGGCTTCTCCAGCCCCCCAAGGTTTTGCAAGCAGCGTGGAGCCTGAGACATATCCTACCTGGCTCTGATCTGTCCCCAGTTAGACATCCAACTATGCAGAGTATTTGGAGATGGTAAAAGCAGAGGCCAGAAAGGGAAAGAGGTGGATGTTTAGAAAGTCAGATGAAAGAGAAAGACTCTGTGAGAATAGGTCAGTATCAGGGGCATGATGACATGCAGAAGTATCGTTTAATAAATGGCTAGAACTAATCTAGAAAAATAGAAACTATAGCCCTAATGGCGGTGCTAGCTCTCCTCCAAGTCCTGGTGGTAATCCTAGACACATTGAGTGCTGCTTATTCACAGAGCCCACTTGAAGATTTGTTATTCAGAGATTCAGAGAACACTGGCTCTTCTTGAACCGAGAACTCTCTAAAACTCTTCCATTTGTAGCATTTTATGAATCTGAATCTATGAGTTTAAATGCTATGGACTCAACTGACACCTAAAACTCTCTGGAAGGAGAACGTTTGATAACTAGGAGATGTCAGATCGACACCTAAAACTGGACTCCTGACACACTTCATGCCACTCCATTGTCGTAGCTGCTGTCAGTGCTTCCTGTAAAACCTGATGACGTGAGGAGACTTGAGGACATTAAACATTTTGTTCGAGCTCGAAGTGCTGGTAAGTGGCAGAGCCATGATTCTCATCCAAATCTTATTAGGTTAGGCAGGTTCTCAAACACAGATCACGGACAAGGAGTCAGGCTTCAGGTGGAAAACTCTTAAGTTTGCCTGCAATGATTTGTTGTAAAAGTTCCGGAGTATTAGGTTTTGAGAAAATGAGCCCCGGGCTTTTGGGGGCTAGTTCACAAGTCGAGGAAAAGGTTTGGATTTTGATCTGATCACCCCAATTAAGTTCATCTAGTTCAGACAAGGTTACTTACCACAGCTGGTTCAGGACTTATGAGAAATGATACTCACTCTCACAGCAGCAAAGGGCCAGAGTGACCAACAGGACTGGCAGGAACAGCCTCATGGTTGTTTACTTGCTTTGAGCTTGCAGCTTTAGCAAATCATGAGCAGTTAGGAGCTGCACTCAGGAGCCTGGGGAGTCCAGGGCTGTTTGTACCCGGAAAGCATCACTGGTTCTGCCCACCTAGCACGTGGCAGGTCACAAGGTCTGGCTTCCAGCCCTCCCTTTCTGACTCAGGGCTGATTTCATCACTCTGTGTCACTTTCCCCACGCCTCCCTCCTTCCCAGGTGGGACAGACTCCAGGAGAGCAGCCCTGAGGGATTCTGCTCTGTCCTCCAGGGGAGCGTTCCATCACCTCTAGAACTGTGTCCTGTGTACCTCCGAGCCTTTGCTCTTTGTATGTTTATGACAGTGCAGAGGCACAAGTATGTTGTGACACCAGGAGGGCAGATCAGGGGACTGGAAAGCTGCAGGCTGCACTTTGGTTATAGAGACAGGTTCCTAGGGAGACCCAATTTGACTGCTCCTCTGCATGCTGATGGCTGACCTGCCTGGTTCAAGGACACACTGATCAAGTCTGAACAAGAATTATCCTCTCCCTTCCATAACCACCACCTTCACAGAGATATCTTAAAACACTGTGGAACACACCCCACCCTTGGAGAGCTTCCTTGAGGAGAACCTGCTTTATCTGTTCTCTCACTGGCTCATTCCAAGGCCAGAGACTTTGTGTCTGGTGGAGATGACAACAATGCAGAGGTTCATATCTTCAGTCCCCGAAGAGTAAGCCTACAATGATGACTAGCCACCCACCTGTCATCGTAGATTTATTGTGATGATTAAATGAACTCAATGCTCTTTCTTCCCCAGAGGTCCGGGGGTGTCAGGAGCCAGAGAAACATCACAGGTGTTGAGAGTTTCTCTGATCTTGGAATCCAGGCAGGGAAGATGATGGAATGAAGAGACAGGTGAACACGGTAGGTGCCCATTTCCCCTCCCATGAGCTCAAGTCTTCCATTCAAATCGAGCTTTTCTACCAGGGTCAATTTCATTTCTAACGCAGGTGAAGGCAGCACCCAGCCAAGGCAATACAATCCCCACCTGCCATTCCACTCTTGTGCCATCCTGCTCTGTGTGAGTAGGACACATTGTCTTTCATCAGAAATTACCTGCTTAAATGAAAGCATATTTGAGAGGACTCACAGTCCCGGACATAGGTTTTCAGTCTCAATTGTACAATCAAATCACTTTGGAGCTTTTAAAAAATACCTATTTCCTGACTCCCTTCTCTGGAGATTTTGATTCAGTAGGCCTGAGGTGATGCCCAGGCACCTGTACTATTTAAACTCCACTGGTGATTCTGTGGGGTAGCAGAACTGAGAAGAACCGAGAAAGACCTTTATTATAAAGGAGCATGTTTACAAGTTGTTTTATCAGTGAGCACACTGCAAGGTTTGGATAAGACCCAGTGGAGGGCCACAGTGGCACCCACATCAGTTACACAAGATGGTAGGGGCTACCTGTAGGCAGCTCTGCCTCCACCCCCAGGATCAGGAGACACGGTGGTGAGGAGCACGGAGAGCTATATTCAGATCGTTCATGGTCTCAGACCTTCGGACAATTACTCAGTTTCTCTAAGAGGACCCAGTTTTCTCATCCGGAAAAGATGGCTCATAAAAGTGCCCCATGATAGGTTTTGTAGGATGAATACGTGTGCACGTGTGTGTAGATTTACCAGGGTCTGGCACATACTAATCTCTCAAAAAATCTTTACTGTTATCTTGTTCTCTTTGTCAAACCTCATGGGTTGTCACCAGTTCCTAGTTTAGGGCACTGATGAAAACAACATAATCACCACTTGTCAGAACACTAAGGAAACCTAGATACACCTTCTCTCTCTGAAATCTATGGAGGAGGAAACCAGGCTTACGGTTTTAGTCTACAGACTCATGGACATGACTTGGGTAGTGAAACCTCTCTGATGGCACGCTGAGCTGTCACAACATCTCCACATCTGCTGAACAGAGCTTGTGCTTGCACAGGCTCAGGTTCACAGTACATTTCATCAGGGAGGGACATATTTTGATTATTCTGAAAGCTCTTCACAACTGTTCAGGTTTTTTATACTTTTCATAGTTCATGCCTTTTCATGTCTGCCCTCCTTCTTGTCTAATGGACTATTTCAGTTCAATCTTCCCATCCTTGGGGGATTTGTCCCTAGCCCCGATGACTTGGTCAATGTCCCTTTTGTAGGCTTTTCTGGCACATTGATGTTTTTTGACTCAGTTACGAGTTTGAAGATTTACAAATGTATAATCAATTAATTGATGCTAGTCCCCAAGACCTCAGCTCCACAATTGCAGGACAATATCTGGTATTCTCATCCTTGCTTAGCACAGTTCCTTGCACAGAGAAGAGGAGCATCAAGCATTCCTTGCTAGAAATATACGGTTGTCATCTTCCACATAGGTCCCTGTGTTGCAAAACCATCTGTAGCTAATAACAATAGAGGTAATAAAGGAAGTAGCAACATTTTTTCTTGCTATCTATGGCCAGGCACTGTGCAAACATAATTTATTAAACTTCCTTAAAAATTAATTATCATGTTAAATGACAAGACATTTTTATCATGTAAAATGAGAGAGTGAGAACCGAAGAAAAGGATGAGGCACATCACTAAGAATGAGATTCTATCATAGAAACTAAAGCCCTATAGAAATTCAAGGAGAGCAAAGACCTTATGATCTGTGCATTCTCCAGGAAGGAAGATTTTTTGATGAGGTTATGATTGACTTGGATCTTGAAGGGCAACCTGGATGAGGATGACAGGACAGAGAAAATATGGGGACTATCTGGGCAGAGGTTTGGCCACGAAGCTGAACTCCACACACTAGAGGATACAGATGCCCACACTCCTGCCGGTGTCTGTCTGCACTGGGACTCCACTCACGGTCCACTGTGTGAGGCTGCCTTGCACTACTGACCTTTCACGACAAGGGCAAATGCTTTTAGACATTTCTCTATGGCATGGTTTCCCAAACATGGCTTTACTGAGGTTGGAGGCTAAAGAATTCTTTTGTGAGTGAATGTCCTGAGCATTGCAGGTTGTTTAGCAGCATCTCTGGTCTCTACCCATTTGATGCCAATAGCAAACCACCCACCCTGTGGAAACACCACAAACATCTCTAGGCATTAATAATGTCCACAGATGTGGGTGGGATGATGAAGTAAATCAGTCCTAGAAGAAAATCACTGCTCTAGCAGTGGAAATACTTTATGTCAGAACCTGCACACACTATTTGCAATGCCCCTAAGAACCAGAGATTCACAACTGTGGATGCCTACACTTAGGAAGAAAATGTGGGCACGCAGTGGAGGGAAAATTACTAACAAATAGAGAAGATGTTTTTGTAGGTACCTAATGAACCATATGAACTGTCACAAGTGTATGGGATTAAGTATTTAACCACACATTTTATGGAAAGGTCAAGTTGTGCAAAGTTCACTGCTTTGGTGAATGAGCCAAGGGGAATTACCTGAGGCTGAACTATCTTTCCCCATCAGCTTTGATTTGAGCTGACAAATCTGGCTCCCCGACACAAGTCTTTAGATGGATCCAGTTTATGTTGGATGAAGGTAATGGCTACTTCTGCAGAACAGGGAGATTGAGTTGGCCCATCCCTGATGTTACAGGTTTCGACTTCCTCCTCTCCTCACCTGACCCCTCTCTGTTGTGACTCCAAAGTCCTCATCCGGGAACAGAAAGAACGTGGTGTTAGCACCAGGATGCACGCTGATGTCTGGTTTTAGTGTTGGGTTTGATTCTTGCCTTTACCAAAGATTCAAGCTTAAATGAGCTTCTCTCGCTAAACAGAGGGAATAATAAACCATGTGATATAATCAGTGAATTCTTTGTAAAAATTAAAAATCTGTCCTGAAACACAGTTACACAACAAGTAATTAAGCAGCTACATGTTGACTACTGTCCAACAAAGACCAGAGGTGCACAGACTGTGCCCTCAAGGAGCATGAATAGGGAGTAAAGGGCCTTGGGATTAGGTCCTGGGATGTCCAGACAGAGCTGCTCTCGGAGAGCCATGAGGTCCTGGGAAGGGCCATCCCAAGAGATTCAGGGGCCAGAAGAGAGCACAAGAAGTGGGCTGTCTTTGATGTGGCATTGGGAATGAATAAGGAGTTTCAATTCTGTGAGACTGAGACAAGGACAGTTGGGAAATGAAGCTCACTGAGAGGAAAGGCCACAGGCAGAAAACCGCCCAAAAATCCACCTGGAGTTCACTTAGTGCAGATGTGGGATCAAGGTCCCAAGGATCCATATGAGCCACAAAGTGAAGGTCCATAAGTCTCCAACTCAAGATATCAATAGTGTCAGGAGCAGTCTCTCGAATCAAAACACCCTGCCTCTTATCCAGGCTCTGCCTTCCACTAGCTGTGTGCCCTTGGTCAAGTTACTTGACCTCTCTTGTCCCATTGTCAGCAGCTGGGGAGCAACGATATGCTTACCTCATGGGGAGGGAGACCACACATCTCAGTTGGCTCAGGAGAATCCTGATTTATGTTACTGTCCCAGCATTGCATCCATTTAGTGACCTCTTTCACCCTCCAAAGTATCCCAGTTTAGACAATGTTTCAACATCACTCTGCTCATTGGATTGCAGATGTGAATATTAAAAGAGGTTTTCACCAGTGCTCTGCATCGAGTAAGTGGTATGTAATTGTTTGCCATTCATGTTTTATTGAATTTTGAAAATGTGTAAACATAGCTTGGTGGTGGGTATTGAGAGGATGACTAGGCCAACAGAATGCAGACTATGTTTGAGAAGAAATGATATGTAAATTTTATCTCAATAAAACTCTTAAGAAGGAGTCAGAAAAATATCAAGTAAGCCTGGATCAAATACAGTGCTTTATTTTCAACTTAGGACTTTGACCTCAGATCTGAACACAATTATCTCTAGATCTTGTAGAGAATGTGAAGTAGAAGCAGAGACTTCACTGGTTTATGATGGTCCTAGCAGTCCTTCAAGGTTTATCATAACTTCTTTCTCATTTTTATAAAACTAATCTCTGGCAGCTGATGTGCAGATAGCACCTATTCTGTGCCCAGCCATGTTCTGAGGACTTATCTGTTGTATCTCATTTAGGCCTCACAATGATCCTAGGACTATTCACATTGTACAAAGAGACATGGCTGTGAAATCGCCACAGCCGGCTGGATCCAAGGCAAGTAAGACATGTGGTAGAGGAGTGGCCTGGATACTGTGAACAATGAATACCTCAGTGACAACCATATGTCCCCTGCTATTTTTGGATGGAATGCTCTCTCTATATTTCTTAAGTCCATCTGATCAAGTATTTCATTTATGTTGACTTTCTGTCTGCATGATCTATCCGTTGATATAAGTGGAGTGTTGAGGTCCCCTACTATTATACATGGAAGCTGTTAAGCTCTCCCTTTACATCTGTTAATAGCTGCTTTAAAGATGTTGGTGCTCCTGTGTTAGTTGCATATATATTCATAGGTGTTATGTCTTCTTGGTGGAATGTCCCTTATATCATTATACACTGCTCCTCTTTGTTTCTCATTGTCTTTCTTATCTTGAAGTCTCCTTTGTCTAACATAAGTACGGCAACACCTGCTTTCTTTTGTTTGCCATTAACTTAGAATATCATCTTCCATCCATCACTCTCAGCCTATGTTTGTCTTTAGAGCTGAGTTGTGTTTCCTGGAGGCAGCATATTGTTGAGTCTTGTTTTCTAATCCATCCAGCTACTCTGTGTCTCTTGATTGGAGAATTCAATCCATTTACATTTACAGTGATTATTGATATATGTAGGCTTGATATTGCCATTTTATCTCATGCTTTCCGGTTGTGCCATATTTCTATTGTTTCTCTTCCTTTGTCTTTCTGAGTGCCATTTCATTTTGGTGGTTTTATGTGGAGGTTTTCTCAGTTTTCTCTTTTTTATGAATTGTAGCTCTGCTCTGATTCTTGGTGTAGTGGTTACCATGAGGTTTGTATAAAAGATACCAAAGATGAAATAGTCCATTTTCTGATAGGCTCTTATCTCCATTAACTTCAGCAGTTTCTTCCCATTCTGAGTTATTGTTGTCACAAATTATTCTGTTTTGTGTTGTGAGCTTGTGACTCATTTGAAGTATTTATAGTTACCTTTGATGCTTTTCTTCCCTTTATGTTTTAAGTTATAATTGAGTATTTGCTACCCTGTTCTAAAAGAGAGCTGCAATTTTCTTATTTTGTCTATTTATCTCCTTTCTCAACGCTTTGTGTCTTACATCATACGCAAAAATTAACTCAACGTGCATTAAAGACTTAAATGTAAGACCCGAAATCATAAAATTCCTACAAGATAATATAGGCGGTACACTCTTTCACATCAGTCTCAGCAGCATCCTTCTGAATGCCATGTCTAGTCAGGCAAGCAAAACAAAAGAAACAAATGAACAAATGGGACTACATTTGACTGGCAAAGGAAACCATGAACAAAACAAAGACAACCCGCCAACTGGGAGAAAGTATTTGCAAATCATTTATCCAACAAGGGGTTAATTTCCAAAATATACAAAGAACTCATACACATCAACAACAAAAAAACAAACAATCCGATCAAAAAGTGGGCAGAGGATATGAATGGACATTTTTCCAAAGAAGATTTACAGATGGTGATCAGACAAATGAAAAGATGTTCAATATCACTAATTATTGGAGAAAGGCAAATCAAAACCACCATGAGATTTCACCTTATAACTGTCAGAATGGCTATAATTACCAAGACAGAAACTAGCAAATGTTAGAGAGAATGTGGAGAAAAGGGGACCGTAATATGCTACTGGTGGGAATGTAAAATGATGCAGCCACTACAGAAAACAGTATGGGGATTTCCTAAAAAATTAAAAATAGAAATACCATATGGTCCAGCTATCTCAAAGATCTTGAAATCAACAATTTAAAGAGACTTATGAATCCCTGTGTTCATTGCAGCATTATTCACAATAGCCAATATGTGGAAGCAACCCAAGTGCCCTGCTACAGATAATTGGATAAAGAAGATTTGGTGTGTGTGTATATATATATATATATATATATATATATATATATATATATATACATACACATAATGGAATACTACTCAGCCATAAAACAGACAAAATTGTCCCAACTGCAACAACATGGATGGACTTTGAGGGTATGATGTTAAATAAAATAAGCCAAATGGAGAAAGACAAATATTGTATGATTTCACTCATATGTGGAAGATACATAACACATGGATAAAAAGAAAAGATTAGGGGCTGGAACGGTGGCCTGGTGGTTAAGTTCATTCATGCTGTGCAGCACGGGATTCAGCAGCCTGGGGTTCACAGGTTCAGATTCTGGGCATGAACCGTGTACCACACGTCAAGCCACACTGCGGTAGCATCCCACCTACAATAGAGGGAGATTGGCACAGATGTTTGCTCAGTGACAATCTTCCTCAGCGAAAAAGTGGAAGATTGGCAACAGATGTTAGCTCAGGGCCAATCTTCCTCACAAAAAAAAGAATAGGGAAAAGATTAGTGGTTACCGAAGGGGAAGGTGGCTCAGGGTTGGGTGAAAGGAGAAAAGGGACACATATGTATGGTGATGGATAAAAATTAGACTGCTGGTGGTGAGCTCAATGAGGGCTATACAGGAATTGATGAATAATAATGTATACCCACAATTATACAATGTTGTAAACCTTCATGATTTCAATAAAATAATTGGAAAAAAATGTCCCGAAGAGCAGAGCATTTCCTAAACTTTCTGTCCTGAGTAACTACCTTCCCACCAGACTTCTAGACTTTGGCAGGATCTTAAGGAAGAAGAGGTTTGCCTCCAAAGAACATGCCTGACGTTAAAGTCCTAGCAGACCTGGAGGTCAGGTGTAGAACCAGTTTTACAGAATGAGTAGGAAAAAAAGGAAATGAGGTGTCTCACTCCAAATACTGTGGGGCTGATATCAGTAACTCATAATTTTCTTTTTACTGTGCTTTGTGGTGAGGAAGATTGGCAACAGATGTTAGCCAATCTTTTTTTTTCTACCCAAAGCCCCAGTACACGGTTGTCTGTCCCATTTGTAGGTCATTCTAGTTCTTCTATGTGGGATTCCCCCACAACATAGCTTGATGAGTGCTGTGTAGGTCCACACCCAGGATCTGAACTTGGGAACCCCAGGCCGCCAAACTGGAGCACGGGAACTTAACCACTCACCCATGGGATCAGCCCCTCAGTAACTTACAATTTAAAAAACTTTAGACCATCTGAATTTCAAAATCATTATTTTACAGGCTTTTGTGCCAATGCCTGAGTCACTGAGAAAAACTGACTCTCACTGAATGTTATTACTTTTATTAAATATGGCAAGGCCTCAAATGACCAAAGTATTAGTGTCAGTATATCTCAGGGCTTCTATGAGCCTGAGGACACATACATTAATTCTCCCTGAAGACACAAGTTCATTCCAGGTAAAATCTGAATCATTTAACTTTGCACCACAGTTTGTCATAGAAGGTGATCAATAAATGTGCACAAATACTAAAACTGAAGTCCATTTCACTCCTTTAGTTTCTGACCTTAATATGGGGATCTGAGTCAAAGCTCCTTTTGGGAAGAGAAAGAATCAGGCTGGCAGCACCACCGTCCTGACTTTTGGGTTCTCCTATTTCTCTCTGTAAGTGCTGGCTTGAAAAGAGTCTTTTTGGGGCCTTGTTACTGTTTTTGGATTCACCAGAGAATAATCATCAACAGTTGCAGAGAAGAAACATGCAGGCAAAGAACATACAACTTCTTTATTGAGGGAACCGTGTGCATCATGTGGGTGGGATTCTTTTTGCTGAGTAAGCAACCTCTGAAGGGTCTAGAGTCCCAGCAAGTGACAGGGCAGGTTGATAACAACTAGGGCTCTAGGTAGAGTCCCCATTAAGTCCTGATGACAAAAACATTATCCTATTTCATTACTAAAGTCCTGCACTTGCCTTTGGGATGAAAATTGCCAGCCAGCGTCAACTGCGTGAAAGTACACACATGAGAACATAAGTTTCTCTGTTTCTAGCATCTTGCTAAATCAGTTTTGTTCTTGGCAAGTTATCCTCCAGTGAAGGACGGAAACAGAGTCACAAGTAATCCAGAGAGCAAATAATGCATTCACGGGTAATTACTCATTCACGGGTATTGACTCATTTCTCTGGCTCTCATCCATTTCTTTTTTCTTTAACCTAAGCCAACCCTGTTTCTCTAGTTCCTATGACCTTCATATCATCCCTGCTAGAACTGATGTGGGTTTCTATCCTATGAGGCTGTCCTATCCCTCTCTTGGTACCAAGAGGAACAAGTTCAATACCTTGCCAAGTACCATCTGTTCTCAGGCTTCTGTATTTGCTGTTCCCTCTGCCTAGACCACTCTTCCCGACATCTTCCCCAGGGTATCATTGTCCACTCATCCAAGCTTCAAAGTCCATCCCCCTATAACTTTGCCTGGACCTCTATGCAGGATGCTGACCCTGGGGGTTGTGTTGCTTTTCCTTCCACAGTCACTGTCCGATATCACTCACTCACTGGTAGGCTTGCTTGTTGCCTCGCTGGTAAGAGGTAAGCTCCACAGAGCAAGGTCCTCCTCTAACGTGTTCCTACAACTGAATCTGTGGCATAGAGCACAGGAACCTGTCACAGGAGAAGCTCATGGTTATTGCTGAACGATGGAACCTCCCATTTGTTCATGATTACCCTGATTTAAGCCCTGTGATAAGCTCTTTATATGGAGTGTCTGTCTTCCTTATAAAACCATTTATGGTACCGTTTCTGGCCATTTTACAAATGAGGAAAAGGAAGCTTGGAGTGACCACTGCTTTAACTTGCCCGAAGACACTTCATGATTACGTGTTGGATCCAAGATTCAAACCTACGCCTGCATGAGCCCAGATCCCATCACCCTCCACAATTCAGCATGGCTTCCCCTAAGCAATCACCTGTTCTACTTCACATCATCCTGTGACTCGGTGGGAGAAAAATCTTAAAAAGCTAACAAAAATAAAGCAAAGTTAATTCATTGTTTTCTAATTGATGAATTTAGGAAATTGAGTGAAGTAGGCGAGACATTCTTTCCAAAAACAACCTTCAGAGTGCTGAGACATTATTGCCGAAACGTCAAGCACTTGAGTGAAAAGTGTCCATGGGTGAGGGAAGTCTGCCTCCTGGAGGAGGTATGTGGTCTTGCAACGAGCCCAAGTACTTGGTAAACTAGCAGGAACAGACTCACATGACATGAAGTTTTTGTACCTTGAAGAAGAAGGAGAAATGCAAGAGAAAGAAGTGGAGGAAGAAGAGGAGGAGGAGGACAAGGAGGCGAGAATGATGACCACAGTAATAATAAAAGAACACGAGGATGACAACACAGGTTCACGATGGTGTAATTTGCTTTTTTATTTAGAAAGGACTTTTACATTAATTTTACCTAAAGTTTTGTATTGTTATTGCACTTCTCAAGTTGTTTGGGGTCTAGAAAGCGCCACCACCTTGGTTTCTACAAAAAGCACAGGCTGGCTGGGTTCTGGTTGATTCTCACTGTCGTTTCCAGGCCCAATGCCAAGTTTATCATCTGACACATTTCCTCATTTATGGGAGGGATTAAAGTGGTGACCAGGAGAATAAAAGGAGGAGGTCTGGGTACTCCCCACCAGAGTGAGTCCCTTCATCCCTGCCACGTCAGAGACCAGCGAACAACAGCTGCTTCCATCATGAAGCTGGTGACGGTCCTCATGCTGGTGGCCTTCCCACTTTACTGCTATGCAGGTGAGTACTGACAAGGAGGGCAGGCCTTGGGCTTAAGGTTGTCATCAAGTTCCCTGTGGAAGCATTCCTGGTCCCCAAACCCCAGTACAAAACAGCCCGGTATAATGTGTCTGGGTGTACTAGGCCAAAAGATTATCATTAATTCTAGAAAGCTAAAGTAGATCCCTCACTGGCTTTTCCTCTACCATGGAGCAGCATGTAGCATCTCATGCTATTCAGAGCATGTCCCCATCATCACAGGTTCCATGAAAACCAGGGTGAGTCTTAGGTTTGAATATTAGACTTCAGTATTTCAGTGGGAGGAGAGAAAGACATGCTTTCCTGGCCCCCTGACATTGGCTCTAGCTGGGTTTCCTGAAAGAGGCACTCATGGAGATTCTTTCAATGTGGAAAGAAATGGGAAACCTCCCAGGAGAAAAGGCTCAGAGTACATCAGTAACCCAGAGTCCCATACATGTATAACCCAGTGTCCCACACCAAATGTGGATCCACTCTTCACACTTTTGTGGAATAGATTTGAGCCTACTGGGATGTCCCTTACCTCCTAGTCTCTTCATGATCAACTCTGATTGGAGAGAGCTCACACCCTCTGAAGGTCTCCTTCTGGTAATGAAGATCCAGAGGGAGGAAAATGCCCTGGCAGCCAGAATCTGATCTTCACTAATAGATAAGCCACATGGTGTGCTTTGTTCAATTTACCAAACTCTTTTAATATCCTACCTCATTTGTTCCTGAATTACATGCAGAGGTGTTAAAGGTGATATGCTCTGTGGAAGATAAACAAACACATGGATAAAGAGAACAGATTAGTGGTTACCAGATGGGAAGGTTGTTGGGGGTGGGCGAAGGGCGTAGGGGTGCACATATGTACGGTGATGGATAAAAATTAGAGTATTGGTGGTTAGAATGAAGCTGTCTATACAGAAACTGATAAATAATAATGTACACCCGAATTTATACAATGCTATCAACCTTTATGAGTTCAATAAAATAATTGAGTGGGGAAGGTGATATGCTCAAGATCAACTAAATAGAAAGTTGCAGAGCCAAGGATGAAAATATGGCTATTGTGAGTGCAATACTAGAGCCCTTTTCCCTACACAACCTAAGTGGTGACAACAGATCAACCATGAACAAGAATTTATTTGAGCATTATTTTTTTTGCAGAAAATAATTAGTGTCAATAGAGCTAATGGACAGTATCCTAAAGTCAATACATCTATAATACTTGGAACTCCTACTTGCTGCTCTGATGATAAAAGTGAAGCATCACGTGACTCTGAACAAAGGAAGATGAGATAATGTTGAGTACGTGGTACTAAATCAGAGCATCTCATTTCTCGAGCATCCTCCTTAATCGTGGTTACAAAATATTGGGCTTCTTTGTGTTGGGGAGGCAGGAAGGTTGGGGAGGGTAGATATTTTACAGTTTAAAGGAAATCCCAGATCCTTAGTCTACTCTCCTAGGATTGAGAACTCAAGACCATTCACCAGAATCTTTCTGAATGTATATTTCTACTGGAATGTAAGAATATGACAAACATCATAGTTGTGCTCCAAAAGGGGTTCATACTTCCCTAATTGAGTCCATTTTTGCATGCTCTCATCCAGGATCTGGCTGCCAACTTCTTGAGGATGTGGTTGAAAAGACAATTACTGCTGAACTGTCTCCAGCTGAATATGTAGAAGCCATTCAAGAGTTCATACCGGATGAAGCCACTGAGAAGGCTGCAATACAACTGAAGCAGTGTTATCTCAAACAGTCAAACGAAACTCTGAACGATTTCAGAAAGATGATGGTAATTTCCGTTTTTCTGATGCACTTTTCACCCACTGGGTAGGGACAAGCAAGGTCCTAATTATGCCAAATCGATGGAGAACATGCCTCATTTTATCTCTGAATTTTGTTGTTGGTGAGTCTGATGACTTGGACATCAAGAAAGACATGAGGGTCCCAGTGTTGATTCTTCTCTCTCTTTGTGGAATTTTTAGCGAATGATAAAGGAAAAAGACAAAAGAGGGAAAAGATCACTCAAGAAAACTCTTACCTAATGCTCAGCTCCACAGTACACAAGCATATACACACTCATACACACACTCACACATGCACACATTTTCTATCAAAGTAAAACACATCTGATTGTCAAGAAGCCACTAACTTGTAGGAACGATCAGCAAAAAAGATCCCCTTCTTCATAGTTAGTGCTATTTCCAGCAATAACTTTCTTGGATTTCAGATGTGTGTGGACAAACCCAGGAAAACAAGGAGGAAGAATGTTTCTTTTTCAGAACTTTAACTTGTAAGAGAGAATTGAAAATCTAAGTGACTTCTTTGTGTTTGTTTTCCAGAATTCAATGTACAATAGTGCATACTGTGCACCATTTTAACTTTCCACAAGACCTTTGGCTCAGAGGACTACAGAGAATGGTCAGAAACAGACTGTCAACTGCTATAAACCACAATTTTACTTTCTTTTTTTGCTTTTGACCTAAAAACTGCAAGACAACTGTTGAAACCTCATTTACATTTTCATTTCAATAAAGTATCTGCAAAACTATGTTCTTTTTTTGTCACCTGATTAAAATGGAGGCTTGAGAGAGCCTCGTAGATCGCATGTGTGTGCACACACACATATATTTGTTAAGATCTGATGTGTCAGGGATTGAAGAATCTGAAAAGCCTTTGTTCCTTCCCATCATTAGCTCAACCTTGATCCTATCTCTGGAAAAGTGACTTTCCTCCCTAATCACCCTGTCTCCCCCAGCACTGTCTCTGACACTCTCAGGCACTGAGGTTCTGCTGGTTAGGTCCTGATCAGGTTCCTGACCCACTGCAGGCTTCGTCTCCACTCTGAGCCCTGTGCTGCATGGTGAGGCTCCTCTCTCGGCTCTCTCTGTCCCTGACCCAAGTGTGCAGGGCTGGGGACAGAGCCAGCCAGGGAGGTGACTCGTGCAAAGCAGGAGTGAATCCTGTATTGGCTTTAAAATTTGATATATTGCATTACTTTGATTTTTAAAAATATTTTATTAAAATGTTATGTACCCTAATTACTGATGTTTTTGGGGCCCCCTTACATTGTGTGATGCCCCCATTCCTGTCCCTGCAAGTGGTAATGTGGTCCATTCTTTCATTCCCACAATGTTTTACACAGCAATAAATTTTGAGGGAAATGTGAGTGTCCTGTAGCAGTGTTCTGTACGTGTTCTGTAGGAGCAAAGCAAGTGAGTTGTTGCTGATTCATAACTTTCTTTACAGTTTCAGTCCCCACAATCCTCTCACCAGGGATAAGTTAGTGCCACCCCTTCTGCTCACACCTTGGCAGGTTCCTCTTCCTTCCCAGGCTGTCCTCTCACACAGGAAGACCCTTGCCCTTTTCTCAGGACAATTCAGCTCCCACCAGGCCTGGCTCTTCCACCAGGCATAATATGTAAAGGGAAATAGGCACACAAGACCTTTAAAGTTCCACAACAATGTTACCATTTCTTTAAAAATATTAACCCAAAGTCACTATGGTAATAATGCATCTATACCAAAGAACCAGTGTGAGGTATATTCATCTTTAACCAATGAAGTTGAAAGATATAATATTTAATATATTATTTCAGAGAAGGGGTCCAAATATTTGACTCCCGAAACTCATAGTGAGACACTCCCATCCCTCTTCTCCAAAAAACCTCAGGATCTGTGACATCGTTAGGCCCAGGAAAATGGATCCTTTCCTGGGATGAAGATATTAAAGGATCCCACATGTTATACATACAAACACACACACTATTATTTATTAAGAACCCAAGGGCCATGCGCATTCTTGGTGCTTTCAGTGCATCCACACTGGGGAGGAAGGAGATGCTGGCTCTGTCTGTTACCAAGAAATGGGGACCTCAGTACACTCTCTCTCTCTCTCAGACCCCAAGGGGAGAGGAAACAGAAGAGATTTGGATGCAAGCACCAAAGATGGACTATAGGATATGCAGAAGATCATATCTGCTCAGAGATGGACCCTGGCCCATGTGATGAGGGGTGTGTGTGTTTTCCCAGGGAGGAGTGGAAGCTTTGATGGAGCAGTGGAAGACCCAGTGTGGGAGAATGAGAAGCACACAAATGGCTGAAGTCACTGAAATTCCCACTCTCTGTTATACTTGTCACCAGTTTAGTAGGGAGGGAAGGCCTCAGGATTCTGAGTAATGGCAGCACCAAGGAGGTACCTCCTCAGGAGAACAGAATCAAAAGTAAACCTCAACATCTGGCAAGCCCAGGAATGTCCCACCCCCTCCTCAGTCTCAGCACTTTGACCACTTTGGCATCCATCACCCTAGGGACATCACTGAGGTCCCCCAGGGGAGTGAGGGCACCTGTTTAGATGTTCATGTGTTTCCTGAGTGTACCACTTGTCTGGTGATAAAGGTGGAGAGTGTCTGTCAGAGGGGTTGGTGCCTACATTACTATGCAGAGTTGAAGTGAACAATGGTGGATTGTTTTGACAGCACAGCAACTACCAGATGGTCAGGCAGATTGGAGTGTGAAAGAAATATTGGAGATGGGCACAAAAGGAAGCATCAGTGGCAGAATCCCTGTGCCCAGTGGCAGGCGGTTGAGGGTCCAAAACTATGAGGTGGGCTCTGAGGAACTTCCCATAGCCAAATATGTCACGTCCATGCAGTTGAAAATGGACCTTACCACCAGGTAGGGCAATGTAGTTGAAAGCTCCCAAAACTGCCTAAGGAATGAGCATTCCAGAAGAAGGGTTCAAAGTAGCTTGAGGGTGATGAGACGGTATGAAAAGGATTTGAGGTATAAGCAGTCCAGCCCATTGCATGCCTGAAGACCACTGGGAAACTCACACGGACCAGTGGAGTGTTGGCTCAGTGATGGGAGGAGGCACAAAAGACTCCAATGTGGGAAGTCAGTGTCATGGCAGAGTGCACTTGACTGGGACTCTCTCCCCTCCAACATACAACAAAAAGGAGCAACCATATTCCAAAAGAATTATCCTATTAGCACAGGAATCCTCAGAGACCCACGCAGCCAAAGGATGGAGGGCAGAGAGGCTGGAGCCCCCCTCAGAGGAGCTGGAACAGGGTAAGAGAGAACTTCACTCCTTCCTCTAAAAACTGGGATTGCTGCCATGGGAGGCACTGTGAGGGAAAGAGTGGGGGAGGGGCTGCACATCCTCAGGATCAACCAGGACACCCTAGGGCCCCTGCAACCTAGAGGGAAGCCCTCTAACAGGGAAAATGCTTGTGCATGGGGGTGACCCCATCAAGCCCAAACCCCAGGAGACCAGATAGCCAGAGCTGATTGGTAAACTGGGGTCCACGTGCAAGACAAAGTGCCCCCCCAACCCATGCTGTTCCTCGCCCTCTTGGCTGAAGGCAGAGGGTTCAGAATACGTGGCTGTCAACCCCCATCCAGTGTGGATAGGCTGTAACTGCAACTGCATAATATCACTATGTGGAAAAATCGTTCTTCTAGCATCAAACAATTCATAAAAGCTCCAGACCAGAAGGAAAACAATAAAAACACTGAATTATGTCCTGAGGACTTGGAAATAAGAAAACTAAGTGACAATGAATTCAGAATAGCTATCATCAAAAAACTAAATGAGATAAAAGAAAATATAGAGAAACAATACAACAAGTTCTGGAGTTACTTCACAAAAGAGATTGAAACTATAAAGATGAGTCAATCAGAAATACTAGAGACGGGGCTGGCTCCGTGGCCGAGTGGTTAAGTTCGCACACTCCACTGCGGCGGCCCAGGGTTCAGATCCTGGATGCGGACATGGCACCACTCGTCAGGCCATGTTGAGGTGGCATCCCACATCCCACAACTAGAAGGACCTGCAACTAAGATATACAACTGTGTACAGGGGGGTTTTGGGGAGATAAAGCAGAAAAGAAAAAAGATTGTCAACAGTTGTTAGGCCAGGTGCCAATCTTAAAAAAATAAAGAAATATTAGAGATGAAAAATACAATGGATCAGATAAAACAAAATACGGATTCCCTGAATGCCTGTGTGGACACCATAGAGGAGAAAATCAGCATAATCAAAGATAGACAGGCTGAATGGTTCCAGACAGAGGAAGAGAGAGAATTAAGACTAAAAAGGAACGAAGAAAACCTCTGAGAAATAGCCGACTCAATGAGAAAATGCAACATGAGAATTATAGGTATCCAAGAAGGTGAAGAAAAGGAGAAGGAAGTAGAAAGTGTGCTCAAAGAAATAATAGCAGAGAACAACCCAAATCGAGGGAATGAGAGAGATATGTGTGTGGAGGAAGTGTTCAGATCTCCTAGATATGTCAATGTAAAAAGACCTACTGCAAGGCATATAGTAGTAAAACTGGCAAAAATGAATGATGAAGAAAGAATACTCAGGGAAGTAAGGCAGGAGAAAATAACCTACAAAGGAACACCTGTCAGACTTTGTGTGTATTTCTCTGCAGAAACCTTACAAGCTAGGAGAGAGTGGAATGACATATTCAAAATTTTGAAAGATAAAAATCTTCAGCCAAGGATACTCTATCCAGCAAAAATATCCTTCAGATATGAGGGAGAAATTAAAACTTTCCCAGATAAACAGAAGCTAAGGGACTTCACAGCCTGAGACCACCCCCCCCCCCACCTCAAGAAATCCTCAAGGAGGTCCTCATACCTGAAAAAGAAAAAAAAGGAGAAATGGGTCATAAAACACAGAGTAAGGAGACAAATAGAATTAGAATAGGATAGTAAATATTCAACTATAGTATTAGGATAAAGGGAAGGAAAACACCAAAAACAAAGACAATCTTGTCACTTTAACGACAAACTCACAACACAAGTTGGAATAAGACATGAAAATAATAACTTAGGAGGGGAGGAGGAAATGGACTGAATCAGTTTAGGCTAAGGAAATAAGAGGGCACCAGAAAATGGACTATGTTATGCACAAGATTCTGAATACAAACTTCAGGGTAGCCACTAAACTGAAAAACAGAACAGAGCCACAAAAAATAAATAAGGAAAAAGCTAAGAAACACAGCATAAGAAATCGCAGAAGTCAATGGGTAGACCAAAACACACAGGACAAGAAAAAAAGGAAATGCAGGAAAACCAGAAAAAGAGTGACAGAATGACAGCATTAAGCCCTCATACATCAATAATCACCCTCAATATAAACGGATTGAACTCTCCAATAAAAAGACACAGAGTGGCAAGATGGATTAAAGAACAAGATCCAACAATTTGTTGCCTTCAGAATACACACCTCAGCTCCAATGACAAATACAGGCTCAGAGTGAAGGGGTGGAAGATGATACTCCGAGCTAATGGCAAACAAAAGAAAGCCAGTGTCACAATACTTATATCAGACAAAGTAGATTTCAAAATAAGGCAGATAAAGAGAGATAAAGAGGGTCAGCATAGAATGATCAAAGGGACACTACATCAAGAAGAAATAATGATTATAAACATCTATGCACCCAACACAGGAGCACCAAAGTTCATAAAGCAACTATTAACAAACCTAAAAGAAGATGTCAAAAATGACACAATAATAGTGGGGGACCACAACACCTCACTCACATCATTGGACAGATCATCCAGACAGAAAATCAATAACAGTGGAATTAAATGACAAGCTAAAACAGTTGGACTTAATAGACATATATAGAGCACTGCATCCAAAAACAGCAGAATACACATTCTTCTCAAGTGTGCACGGAACATTCTCAAGGATACACCATATGTTGGGAAACAAGGCAAGCCTCTGTAAATTAAAAAAAAATTGAAATAATAACAAGAATCTTCTCTGATCATAATGCTATAAAGCTAGAAAATGATTACAAGAAAAAAGCTGAGAAAGAGACCAAGATATGGAGACTAAACAACATGCTACTGAACAAGCAATGATCATTAAGAAATTAAAGAAGAAATCAAAAAATAACTGGAGACAAATGAAAATGATAGCATGCCATACCAACTCATATGGGATACAGCAAAAGCTGTAGTAAGAGGGAAATTCATCACAATACAGGCACACCTTAACAAACAAGAAAAACCCCAAATAAGCAATCACAAATTACCCCTAACTGAATAAGAGAAAGGACAAACAAAGCCCAAAGTCAGCAGAAGGAGAGAAATAGTAAAAATCAGAGCAGAAATAAAAGCTATTAAAACAAAAAAGGCAGTAGAAAGGGTCGGTGAAACAAAGAGCTAGATCTTTGAGAAGATAAATAAAATTGACAAACCCCTAGCCAGATTTACAAAGAAAAAAGGAGAGAAAGCTCAAATAAACAAAATCAGAAATGAAAGAGGAGAAATAACAACAGACTCCACAGAAATACAACGGATTATAAGACAATACTATGAAAAACTATATGCCAACCAAATGGATAACCTAGAGGAAATAGATAAATTCTTAGACTCTTACAATCTCCCGAAGCTAAGTCAAGAAGAAGCAGACAATCTGAATAGACCAATCACAAGGAAAGAGATTGAAACAGCAATCAAAAGTATCCCAAAGAATAAAACCCCAGGACCAGACGGCTTTCCTGGGGAATTCTACCAAACTTTCAGAGAAGATCTAACTAATACCTATACTTTTCAAGCTATTCGAAAAAATTAGGGAGGATGGAACACTTCCTAACACATTCTATGAGGCCAACATCACGCTGATACCAAAGCCTGAAAAGGACAGCATGAAAAAGGAGAACTACAGGCCAATATCGCTGATGAACATAGATGCAAAAATTCTCAACAAAATTTTGGAAACCCGAATTCAGCAATACATCCAAAGGATCATACATCATGATCAAGTGAGACTCATACCAGGGACACAGGGATGGTTCAACATCTGCAAATCAATCAATGTGATACACCACATCAACAAACTGACGAATAAAAACCACATGAGCATCTCAATAGATGCAGATTAAGCATTTGACAAGATCCAACAACCATTTATGATAAAAACTCTGAACAAAATGGGGATAGAAGGAAATTACCTCAACATAATAAAGGCAATACATGATAAACCCACAGTCAACATCATACTCAATGGGCAAAAACTGAGCACCATCCCCCTGGGGACAGGAATGAGACAAGGCTCCCCTCTATCGTCACTCTTATTCAACATAGTACTGGAGATTTTGGCCAGAGCAATTAGGGAAGAGAAAGGAATCCAAATAGGGAGGGAAGAAGTGAAAGTCTTGCTGTTTGCAGATGACATGATCTTATATATAGAAAACCCCAAAGAATCCATCAGAAAAGTTTTAGAAATGATCAACAATGACAGCAAAGTTGCAGGGTATAAAATCAACTTACATAAATCAGTAGCATTTCCATACTTTAATAATGAACTAACAGAAAAAGAACTCAAGAACACAATACTGTTCACAATTGCAATAAAAAGAATAAAATACCTTGGGGTGAATTTATCTAAGGAAGTGAAAGACCTATACAATGAAAACTACAAGGCTTTCCTGAAGGAAATTGATGAGGATGTAAAGAGAAGGAAAGACATTCCATGCATGTGGATTGGAAGAATAAACGTAGCTAAAGTGTCCATACTACCTAAAGCAATCCTCAAATTCAGCACGATCCCAATCAGAATCCCAATGACATTCTTCACAGAAATAGAACAAAGTATCCTAAAATTCATATGGGGCAAGAAAAGACCCAAAATTGCTAAAGCAATCCTGAGACAAAAGAACAAAGCTGGAGGCATCACAATCCCTGACTTCAAGACATACTACAAAGCTACAGTAATCGAAACAGCATGGTACTGGTACAAAAACAGGTGCACAGATCAAGGGAACAGAATTGAAAGCCCAGAAATAAAACCACACACCTATGGACAGCTAATCTTTGACAAAGGAGCTGTGGGCCTTACAATGGAGAAAAGAAAGCCTTTTCAACAAATGGTGCTGGGAAAACTGGAAAGCCACATGTAAAAGAATGAAAATTGACCATTCGTTTTCACCACTCACAAAAGTAAACTCAAATGGATCAAAGACTCAAAGGTAAGACCTGATATCATAAGGCTTCTAGAAGAAAGTACAGGCAGTACACTCTTTGACATCAGTATTAGAAGGATATTTTCAGACACCATGTCTTCTCAGACAAGAGAAACAATAGAAAGTATAAACAAATGGGACTTCATCAGACTAAAGAGCTTCTTCAAGGCAAGGGAAAACAGGATTGAAACAAAAAAACAAGCCACTAATTGGGAAAAAATATTTGCAAGTCATATATGTGGCAAAGCATTAATCTCCATAATATGTAAAGAACTCACACAATGAAGAACAAAAAATCAAACAACCAAATTGAAAAATGGGCAGGAGACACAATCAGACATTTCTCCAAAGAAGATATATGGGTGGCCAATAGGAACATGTAAAGATGTTCACCATCACTGATCGTCAGGGAAATGCAAATCAAAACTACTCTAAGATACCACCTTACACCCGTGAGAATGGCAAAAATAACCAAAACTAAAAGTAACAAATGTTGGAGAGGTTGTGGAGAAAAAGAAACCCTCATACACTGCTGGTGGGAATGAAAACTGGTGCAGCCACTATGGAAAACAGTATGGAGATTTCTCAAAAAATTCAAAATAGAAATACCATATGACCCAGCCACCCCACTACTGGGTATCTATCCAAAGAACTTGAACTCAGCAATTCCAAAAGTCCCATGCACCCCTGTGGTCATTGCAGCATTATGTACAATAGCAAAGACGTGGAAGCAACCTAACTGCCCATCAACTGATCATTGGACAAAGAAGATATGGTGTATATGTATACAATGGAATACTACTCAGCCATAAAAAAGAATAAAATTGTCCCATTCACAACAACATGGATAGACCTTGAGGGAATTATGTTAAGTGAAATAAACTAGATACAGAAAGACAATCTCTGTGTGACTCCAATCATATGAGGAAGTTAAACATGTAGACAAAGAGAACAGATCAGTGGCTACCAGGGGAAAGAGGTGCTAGGGCGTGGGCACAAAGGGTGAAGGGGTGCACCTACAACACAACTGACAAAGAATAATGTACAACTGAAATTTCACAAGATTGTAAGTTATCATAAACTCAATAAAAATTAACTTAAAAAAAAAGACTCCAAGGTGGCTAAGGTGGGGAAAACAGAGAGATGTCAGTTTGCTTAGTGGGGTCATCACTAGTGACTTCTGACTTCCCCAGGGAAAATCCCAATTAGTCAAGACACAAATGGGTAAAAACTGAACATACACAATACTCAGTGTCTTGGCTGATGGAGGAGATTACTTCCATACATTGTTAGTGGAACACATATCCCATTGGGAAGTCCCCAGTAGGAGGAAAATTTCCTGTCATGGGCATGGATGGATCTGAGAATCTTAATTAAGGCTGTAGGAAGTGTTGTGGAATCAGAGGTCTGGAGCACTGCTTCAGTGCAAGGGACACTGGGGGTAAATGGATCCTGAGCCCAGCACAGATTGTGTGAGGAGATTCATGGAGAAAATGCACACTGACAAGGTTATCATTCCAGACACCGACCCTTAGCCTCAGGTGTTCATTGCTGGTCTATAGACCACTGAATGAGAGTGTAGGCCCAGTACTCTGAAATTACTCTGGGTAGAAATTTCATGAAAGAAATAATGGCCGTTATTGTTCTGAATCTGTGGAGATAAATATACATCCAGTTTCATGAAGCCCAAAGAAGCCCATTTAGATGGACTGAAGAAATCTACACTGAGACACATTATAATCAAATTGTCAAAATCAAAAACAAATAGAATTTTGAAACTGCCAGTTGAAAAGCAGCTCACTACGTACAAGGATGTCCCATCAGACTATAAGTAGGTGTTTCAACAGAAACCTTGCCGGCCAGAAGAGAGTGGGATGATTCAAAGTCCTGAATGAAAACACAGCCAACCAAGGATACCACACCAATCAAAACTATCCCTAAAAAAGGAAGGGAATTATTCAACAAGTCTATATTTAAGAAATTATCATAAGAAAATTAGAAACAATATGCAAAACCAATTTTGCTGCTGTGTACATATAATTTCAACAGTCATGTGATGAAAGAGTAGAAACACATTATTGGTCATATGGCTGAGGATGAGAAACTATATGAGATGAACTGACAATTGACAAAGAAAAGGTTTAAAACCAACATGTAGGGCAGCTCTTTTGAAGCCCCTGCTTCAAAACACTCAGTTCTTTAAAGTGGTTCTTACAATAAAGTTTCAAATGCTTATGAAACAGAAAAGATAGATAAGACTTTCCTAGACAAACACAAGCTGACGGACTTCATCACCACTCAATCTATCTTACAAACAGTGCTAAAAAGAATTTTACCTATAGAAACAAGAAGATGCTAAACAGCAACATAAAAGCATTTGAAAGTATAAAAGTCATGGGTAAAGGTAAATTTATACACAAATACAGAATATTGTTATGATCTAATGATCACGTGTAAATCACTTTTAATTCTAGTATAAAATTTAAAAGTCAAAAGTATTAAAATTAAGTATAAATACATACAGGTAAGGGATACAAAGTGCAAAAAGAGGTAAAGTGTGATTTCCATAATATAAAGGGTGAGGAGTTAGAAGGAAAAGTGAAGAGTTTAGATATGCAATCAAAACTAAGTTATAAGTTTCAAATAGACTGTTACAACTATAAAGTGCTTTAGTAAGCTTCATGGTAACCAGAAAGACATTA